>NC_045030.1:62376807-62396641 GCF_008632895.1 Mastomys coucha | reverse complement strand
AGAAACCTTGGAGGTTCTTTGTCTCACACGGTTGTCAAGGCTTTTCTTTCTTTCTATTTTTAACTTAAATGACTGTGTATATATATATTATGTCTTCTAGTTCCCATTACAGATGGTTGTGAGCCACCATGTGGTTGCTGGGAGTTGAACTCAGGGCGTCTGGAAGAGAAGCCAATGCTCTTAACAGCTGAGCCATCTCTCCAGCCCCTGCTTTTCTTGTTTTATATTATTTTATTTTATTATTCCTTAGATGCCTACATGTTTCTAGTGAAAGACAAAAAGGAGGTGGGTCAGGATGAGAGGGGAAGTGGGGAGAAAAACTATAATCAGAATATATGTTGTATGGAAAAAGAAACTTATTTTCAATAAAAGAAAAAAGACACAGAGAAGAACAAAGTAATCTTCTAGTACATAGAGTACATAGAAGGGAAAATGAGAAAACATTTTGGATACTCATTCCCAAAACTGTTCAAAACCTTAGGTAAGCCATGGCCCTATGGGAAATCCTAATACTATGGTTCTGCTAAAGGAATACAGCAATAAAACTACTCCTAATGAAATTCTGCTATACTCATATGTCAGTGCCTTGCTCAATCATTAGCTTCTCCCTACAGTAGAACAAATACAGAGAACCACATCTGGACAATGTGAAGAGCATGAGTCTTTGGAATAGTAGAGGCTAAAGGGAATGTCTTCATTAAATCCCCTGTCTGAAGGCTCAGGAAAACCTGTGGAAAAGGAGGCAGAAATAGTGTAAGAGCCAGAAGTAGTGGCTGACTCTTCCAGATATAATAGAACTGAACTAATGCTTAAATGAACTCATATGAACAAAAAAAGCTTTCTTATGAACAATGATTTGAGAAGGAATCTGGGTGAATGAGATGTTTGAAGGAATGTTGTGGCTTTTGAATCCCTATTGTTCTCAATCGAACTGGATTGGTTTCCTATGTGTTCCTGCTCTGATTTTGTCCTGCACTGCATGGTTTAGGCACTGCATCTTCTGAATCCCTAACTGGTACTTCAAATCAGATTCAATCCATGGAAGATACCATGATCAAAGCATAGAACTGATGAGATGATAGGAAAGAGATTAATTCACCACCATATAACCCAATTGGCTATGCTTTTGTTAGTGGCTGTCATAATTTGCCAAGGGTTACAATACGTTGATGAATTCTTTCTCCATAGTTATAGGTAGCACACCTTGCTCCCTGATTCTTTCTATCCTAAACATGGCAGCAGCTTCCCTCAGTCTAACCCACCCTCAGATATACTACTTGGGTACACCATCTTAATGGTACTGGGACTCTGACTAATACAACAGTGTGTGAGAAATACAAGTCAAGAAAGGACTTCTTTTGAATTTTTTCCATCTAACAGACAGGTTTGACAAGGCCTTAAAACATGAATAACCTTCTAGTAAGTGTCTTACAATACAGGTTAATTTTAGCCTCTTACATAAAGTTCTAAAACTCTAGGAAAGGGAAATGAGAGAATGAATTATGCTGCTGACAGAGTTTTGAAGTAATACTGGATAAATTTAGAACAGAAATAGAGTCCATACTTATTGCTCTATCTGTGGACTTCATTATTTGGGATATGTAATTTCATTTCCTAATGGCTCTGACTTGGCTTAATGAAGTCAGCTAATGCTTCCCTTTAATTTTAATGGAAACTAATTTTATTTTTTCTCTGCCTTTCTAAATTATAATATCTCCTTTATCACTAAAAGAACTATAACAGATATACATGGACTTCTTAGGTGCTAAGAACCAGAACTTAATAATTTTAGCTATAGCATATAGCATATGCTAAAAGAGAGGCTAATATAAATATGAACTTCATGTCACTGTTTGGCCTCCCAATAGACAGTTCAGAATCCAAACTGGTAACTTCTTCCCCTTGTTTGGTGACATGTTCAGCTAATTCTGATAACTGATTGTTAAAACAGTATGACCAATGAGAAAGCAGTTGACCAAATGGTTATACTTGTGTCCTTCTGTGCTTGCTTTATTATAAATCATGCCCTCTTTCCTTTATGCCCACAAAGGCCCATTTATAAAGTTACATAAGGAGAAAACTCATTTTAAAATGCACCATTAAAAAAGAGTTGGGCTTATGGTTTTATTTTTTGTTTTTGTTTTGCTTTGTTTTGGCACAAAAGAAATGGCTTCTAATTGCAATTTATTTTCTAGAAAATGGAGCAAAAAAGTTCTAATTTTCTATGTACAATTTGTGGTGGACTTGCTAATGCATTTGATTTTTCTTGGCCATTCTTAAAGCACCTGCAGAGTTTAGCAAGGGAAATAACTTGACTCCTAAGTATTTACATCTTTCAGCTATTTTCTGATTTTAATTTTTTTGTATTTCTGGGCTTTGGGCCACTCCTCCATGAGGTCTGTGGAGAACTTTTAGAGCTTATCCGAGGTGAGGTTAGTAGGGCAGGTTGCTTGGCAGTCACTCTTGCTTACATTCTTCCCAGAAAAAAAGATGGTTTTCTTGGTATGCATTCTTATAAAATGCTGCCCACAATGTTAATGAATTTTAGCTTACTCCTTCAAATTCCAAGACTTCTCTGAAGAATCTATGTGGAATTTCATGAGTGGGTACCATTATCAGGCATTTGCAGTAAAAAAAATCCCAGCCTTCCAAGTGAGCACACTGAAACTCTACAAGCCTGTCCCTTAGAAAGATCCTTTTGCTGCATGTAATCTTCAGAGCAAAGAAGCATAAAGCAGACCAAAGAAGCCTTAGAATACATTTAATTCTTCCTCCTGCCTTTTGTCATACTAATTCAATGGTAAGACTTAATGAACTGGTTTTTGTTTTTTTGTTTTTTTTTTTTTTTTAGTTGCCATAATTTGTGCCCCAGCTTGCTACAGAGGAGCCTTTCAGAGCACAGACAGGGAAATAGTTTGTCATTAGCTATACTCTGGAGAAAAGAAGTACTGCATTTAGTCATCTTTCACTTTTAAGCCTTCCTAGGCCCACACCTGCCTCCAGGTCTCGAGCTCCTGTACTCCATGAGGTTAAAACAAAGAACAAAATCGAACGAAAGAGAGTGACCATTTACTGACTACCTCCTACATACCTTATGCTTGTGGTATAAGATACATATTGAATGTCATATATATCATTTAGTAAATTTGCATCAAACATTCACAAATTGGTCCTATTAGTAGGTCCATGGAAGAAATTTGAATACTCAAATCAAGGTGATTAAATTGACAAAAATGTAAATTTAATGAGATATCTGGGATTGAAACTGGTTTATCTAGCTTTCAAATCTGTTTATTTCTTATATCATCATAGCTCCCACTTTGTAAAACACTCATCTCTCTGAGATTCCTCTCCATTTTTTCTGGTTTTTATGGATGTACAATATGCCTGATAGTAAAAATATAAAAGATGATTTTCTATTCTAGCTCATTACTCTGTCTCTTAACCAGACTATACCCACACTCTGAAATAAGAAGTGACCATCATGGGCCCTAAGCCACTCTTAAGATCTCCCTGTGCTTGCTTGTGGGGGAATGTTTACGTTCTATATTAGAATATGAAGAATTGCATTTTAATGTTAATTTTCTCCCATTTAAAGCTTCTCTCAAATTATATCTCAGATAGGCATACTTTTGGCATTGTTTTGCTGCATTCTGCCTTCTTAGCCAAGAACCAAGAGCTAGACCAAAAAGACAGCAGGAAACTATAGCCATGAGAGCAAAGACACTTGATCTTCCAAGTCTCAAGGAACTGTATGGGCTGAAGATCATCTGGTAGCCTAAGGGCAGCTACTTCCTGAAATGCTGGAGGCTGCTGTTCATATAATAAGCCACATGTTTCCATTTCCCTAAAGAAGTATGACTGGCCCAAATGCACCAGCTATGCTCGATCACACTTAGGTAGGGAATGGGTAGGCAGGAAGTATGGCAGGATGGATGTTGATTCCCAATAGGACAAAGGCAGGATGTACCATAGCCTTGTGGGGGGTTGTGTTTATGAGCACTCAAGCCCAAAATTTCTATATCCAACATCCTATCAAGAAGTACCACAGTTGAATTGACCATTGACCACTTGGAATGGATACGAACAGCATATGAGCACACTAGTTTCATACCAGCTATGTTGATTTAGCAGTTCAGTTAGTCCTTTAATTTCTGTTATTAGGCAGAAATTTGAATTTTCATGTTTTTTAGGACCTACAAGAGCTGTATTGGAGACTCCTTCACAGCTGTGTGCATGAAGATTCATAAATGTTGGGACTTCTGGCTGCTTATCTAAGTGCCTTTCTTCCTTATTACTCTTTCATTTCCAGATGCTATTATCTGGCTACTTCTCCTATACAAAGTTCCTGGTGCCGTGTTAATTTTCATAATGTACTTACTGAGAAATTATGGCTATGTGTCATATCAGTTGATCCAAGTGTCAGTGAGAAAGGTTTATGCATCATTTAGTTAGTTTTTTTAAGGTAAGGTAGTACTGCTTTCGAACTTTAGGTTGCATACAATACTGGTTTGTTATTTTTTCTTACTGTTTCTTCAAATCTTTCACATAGAGGACCCCACAAATCACTGGGGGAGGGGGAATGATACTTGGCATTTCCTATCCTTCACTTCTTTTTTTTTTCTGTTCTTCAGTACCCATTTTCCCTTGTTTCCTATGTCTGGGATCAGGGAATGATTAGGCAAAATCTCTAGTTTTCCCAGAGCTTTCTCATCCCCCTCCATCCTCAAAGGCACTATGCTGACTTTGAATGAATAGAGCAAGAAACAGCTATAATGAAGGCCAGCATGGCAGTGATGCAGAAAACAAGAGAAGGTGGCTTCCGAATTGGGGCTATTTTTCTGATTCATGAAGGACAGTTATGATTAGTGAAAACAAACCAATTTTATGACAGATTTTGAAATTCATAGTTTTTGCCTGTCTCAGGACCTGGCACTTTGTCATTGTGAGACCTGTCAAAGCTTTGTTCTTTGTATCATTCATAAACTGCTCTGTCAGCTATAAGGTCTTAAGCAGCCACCTAGTTAATAAGATTCTTTTACACTGAGTTACGAAAATTGAGCCAAAAATAAAAATAAATTCTCATTAGCAAAGCTTACAGATGCATACATACAACTGTTTTCCTTGTTCATTTGAAGGGGACCTAGCAGCAAATGAACATAAGGAAAGATTAACTCTATTTTGATAAAAATATAATATTCTTCCTAATAATAAATTGGCAAACTCAAGTACAATAAACAACCCACCTTGGTATTTACCCCATATCTATACCATTCAAATGCTCTGAAAAGTATAACGAATAAAAATGTGGACAAATAAGATAGGAAGGAGATCAAAGGACCTAGATACTAAGATTCCAAATTCAGCAAATTGATAACATAGCATTCCTTTATTGCTGCTTCAACTTCCTGTTTTATGAAAAGATATTTTATTGTGATTTTCTATGAAAATCATTTTAGGAGTCTTGCTATGGTGGCTCTATGCTGTCTTCTCATCTCTCATTAATGAAGTCTCAGTTTTGACAGATTTTCAGAATCGCAGGTGCTATTTAATCATTGATTGTCTTATATCTCACCTGTATCTTCTTTTTAGACCAGATATGTTTTTAGAGCATTTAAAACATGTCCCTCTCCAAACTCCCTTCAAATTCCATATATAGGTAAGTAAACAAGATTAAGTAGCAATTTAATGGCAGATCAGAATGAGAACTTACGATTTTCTGATTTGTAGATAAGCAGTCTGCACAATGGCCAATGGTTCCTACTAGAGAGTTCTTGAGAAAGATCACATTAACTATCCCTGTAAAGGACCTATTCATCATCCATTGGTGCTTCCCATTTCAAGGGGTATCACTATAACTTCAGTGATGCCTCTTAGAAAGAATTTTCTGAAAAGCTAGTCAAAATTGCTAGCATTAGCATCAGACATCAGTTCTGGTAATATTCACGTGGTCAAAAACTTTACAATTATTAAAGCTGATGGTTTTAATTCTTGGGCTGAGGGTATCAGAGACCATTGGGCTTGCCTATCATTATTGTTCTGCTAAGTGGCCATGTTGTCAAACTACCCTGTAAATATTTATGTTTATACCTACAGATCTGTGCTGTTCTCTGTCTTGCTCAGAGAAACGCTTTTGTAGTCGGTAATGCTTAATGCAGAGGCTCATAACTGCTCAACATGCTGAGCATAAGTGACTGTGAAAGAGCAGCTCTATTTGGGACATTTATATCAACACCCTCCTCCCAAAGCTTAGAGAATGTCACAGAAGAGATGGCAGAAAAATAATAAGTGCCGGAGTATATGGACAAATTTTATAGAATTCTCTCTTCTGGATATAACATGATCCCACAGCTGATGTCATTGCCCATGTAAGACCTACACAGAAATCAAGCCAGTCAAGTTTCCAGCTTCAATGCGAAAGGCATTCATGAGTCCTGAACCCTAGTTGAAGCTATTAGCAGTTAATGACTGCTGATAGAGGGAAAGTCATTACATGGGAGGAAGTCAGCCACTGTTAGGTTACCTATGCTCCAGGGATTGGTCTCACCTTCACTGCTGTGCATATGTGTGCCTATGGGAAACTCTAATTGAATTTAGTGCATTAAAAAAAATGTAGAAAAGAAAAGAGAGTTAAAAGGGGACATGTTGTGGAGGCCTTGGGGGAATTGGAAGGGGAGTAGGGGTTAGATGCACTGAAAATAAAATGTATTCATATAAAAAATATAAAGAATAGATACATGGATATTAATCAAGCAACATCAATGCTGTAAAAAAACAAGCAACAATTTTTACTGTAGAAAACATTTCTTTAAAAATATACATAACAAATACTTATAAATATATATTTAAAATATATAATTTCATCAAATGGTAACATTAGTAACAGCTGACAATTGGATTCCAGGTATATTTAATTTTCTTTCTATATTTTTCTCCAATTGCTCTACAATAATGACTAGCAACATATTGACTAGTAAAATATATTTAACTATTTTGAGGTTTGAGATTCTCATGGTTCATAACAGAAGTGGAAAGCAATGCCAGTATTAGTTAGTGACTTTGCTTATTTTTATGTCAAACAAATGAGGCATATTTGTGCACTAATATTCCAAATTGAAAGTGATGTAATTTAATTTTTACTGTTCAAGACATCTATATATTAGGCCGTCTCTTGTCACTTGTGTTTAGGTCTTATGATCCAAGGAAGCTAGGTCAAATATAAATACTGGCTTTTTAAGGAACTGTCTGGCTAGATGTGCATCCTTACAAGATGCTACTTAATCATTTTATTTTTCCATACATCTATTAAATTGGCACTATGGTCCAAATAGAAAACATTTTGCTTTGCTTCAGTGTTATCTGCTTTTAATGAATCCCTAGAGATTTCCAGATGTAATCTTCTGCCAAATATAACTCAGTCTAACACTGGAAGACAAACACTGAACTCAGTGCACCTTGTCTGCAAAGAGATTTCCACTTGAAGTAGCAGCTTGTAACTTTTGTCACATGAATTCAATGTAGTTTATTGCTCTTGGTTCAAAATGTGCATATATTCGTCTTCAGATAAGTACTTTGTAAATATCCCATATTTGCCTTTCTTAAATGAATTCGTTGAATAGACTCAAGCTTGGTTGCTATTACAAAGTAGTTGTGTAATATATGTAAATAGTAGGAAAACAAGGAGGCAGATTTTCTGATGATAGGATGATAAATGTAATTATCATGAACTTTAGCATATTTACAGGTGATAAAAGGAATTCTATAACAAATGGTGAAACTTCTTTTCTGCAGGGCATGTTAGAATCTTTTATAGTATCATATATGTAATATAGGAACCCCATAATTGTATGTGTGTATGTATCCATACCATAGGCATATTGAGCCATATATACATATATACCATATCATATGTGTACCATATACATATGTATTTATAACTATAGATGTTTATGTGTGCATATATATACATACATGGAGATAGATAGATAGATAGGTAGATAGATAGGTAGGTAGGTAGGTAGATAGATAGATAGATAGATAGATAGATAGATAGATAGATAGATAGACAGATAGACTGGTTTATGTCATTTTGTGTAGGACTTCTTTTTCTTTCATTATTATTATTTAAGCCTGAGCATAGGCTTCGGAAGGAGAGGGGAAGAGAAGCATGTTAGAGGGAAGGAGAAATGGGGCAGTGACGGAAGAAGAAAGGAGAGGGGGAGAGAGTTTGAGAAAAATAGTGAAAGATCTAGATTCTATAATTCTAGATATGTTTTCTTAAATGGAATTTGATGAAATACTGGCTATAAGTTAATCTGCAGAAATGGTTTCAGATGTGCTGTGTGTTACATTCAAAATGATTTAAATAAACAATCATTTCATCATTTGAAACTAGGCACAGTAAATACTTTCACTAATTGATAAAACCATTACTGCTACTTACTTTCCAGAATGCTACTGTCCTTGCATCTCAGAGAAAAGCCTAGAGATTCCCAGGAAGAAGTCATTAGTGATTAGGGATCTATCATGCTTTCATGGCACACTAGACTGCCTAGGATTCACAGGAGACATGCTATGCTTATATTCAACTTTATTTGGAAAGAAAATGAACCCACTCTTTATTAAGGATGTCACATGAAAGTACATATAACAATTCAGAATGCAGTAATACTTTTCAGGTTTTGGAGAAGGTGCTGAGATGTTTAAATTGGGAGAGACTCACTTTTATGAGCATAAAGGCCTATCATCAGATTTTCCACTTGGAAGTTTCTCAGTCTTTCTGCCTTTTGTCTGTAATGATCAGGGTAGCTTCATTAGTCTGTAAGTATTCTGAAACATTAAATGTATTTTCTTCCAAATCTAGACGTTTTCTTACTTAAGACATCTACATGTGGCAACTAACTTAAAGCCTTAGAGAACTAACTAGCTCTCTTCTGCTCTATTCATTCCCCCATTTGACCTTTCTTACACATTTCCTCTCCCTCCCAACTTGATGGTTAAAAATATCTACTTCCTTTGGGCTCCAATTGAAACTGGTATTTCCAGAGCAGGGAGCCTGAACTCTCAGCCAGATTTTATGACCCTGAGTTCATTCAATTCTTACTAATGGGTCTACCTGCTTTCACCTTTCAACCTGTATTTTCTCAAAAACAAACAAACCAACCAGCCAGAAATAGCCACTTTAAAATTAAGCCAGACTGTGACACTGGCTTGCAAAAAGATGTTCAAGATTTCTCATTTCATTTTGAACAAAATCCAAAGCTTATAAAACCAGGTCTCTGCCTCTCCTGGTCAGATGTTCTGTCACTCACCACCTCATTATCTTCCCTGTGCCCATATTCACCTCTTTCCACATCTTTCCAGTCATTTCACCTCAGAGTGAGTGCTCTTCTTCCTTCATGATAAACTCTTCTCAAAATTCTACCAGACAATTTCATTCCTTATTCTAAACATCTGCCCTTCATAGGTCCAAAACCAAAGTAGCTCCATCTCATACAAGTCAGATGTTGCAGTGCTTATTTCTCCTGTATCTGAGTTGTTTAAGTTACCACCATTTCCTCTAGGTGGTTCATGTTATCTCAATTGTCAGGATTCACCTTTTGTGGTGGGATGACATGGTGAAGGGCATAGGCCCTAAGAAGAAGATGGTTGAAGTCTGAATTTTGACCCAGCCTTGTGCACTTGAGCAAAGTGTTCTGTAATGATCATCGTATAGCAAAGATTGATGACTCTTAAATGAATCACTTTTCAATTATGGTTTGAACAAATGAATATGTGCAGTCTTAAAACTGTGCCTAACACACAGTATTGCTGAACACATGTTCAATCATTGTTGCTGTGGAGATTTCTTCTATAGCTTCCACACTACTCCAAGTAAAACAGTTCTGATACAGATCAAATAAGGTAAGGGAAAGGCACAAATCAACTTGCCAGTGCATAATTATAACTTAGAAAATACACAATGTTGTATGACTGTTAGATATTTTTAATTGGGATCAATCATTGAGTCAACATGATGACCCTTATCTTTGTTTACCTCCTCTCACCCCACTCCCCCCAAAACTGCTAAACTAGGTCAGGTGTAGTGGTGCATACCTTTAATCTTAGGACTTGGACAACCAAGGCTGGTTGTAAACTATCTTGACTAGATAATGAGAAAAAAAAAGAGACAAAACAGAGCAATTACTAATACAAGCAGATAAAAGGCCTTGAGGCAGAATGTTTCTAGGAAGAAAGGCTTACCTTCAATTTTTCCTCCTTCTCATACCATCAGTGTTGTCTGTGTAATATTGTTAGTGATGCATTGTCTTCTTTCAAACTATGAATCCATACCAGTCTAGTCATGAATATGTGAAAAGATTAATAGATAATTCTTTTGTAATAAAATACATGAACTTCAGTTTAAGATAACTTAATAATGATTTTAGGTATGATTTTTATTTTAAAATAAAGTTTAATTCCATGGTTCTTTTGTTTACAGACATAGGTTAGCATGGAGATAGAAACAATCTTGCAACTATTACATTAAAAAGGATTACTGGGTTGCGACTTATGAAAACCTATTTTATCTTTTCACATGGAGGAATTCTAATTGAATACAGATAATTTACCTCTTTAAAACTTACTGAAAGCAGTAGTCTTCCTTTAGCACTCTTTCACAAAGGATGATTTGTGAATATATTTTAAGGGGGAAACTAGTAAAGAGCTGTAATTTTATAATTATATGTTTGCCACCATTATTCATAGCTAAGAGCATTCTCTCTATTTGATGGAAACAATACACTGTTTTGACTGCTCCCCCTAACAATATTTGGTAGTCACTAGCAATATAAAATGGGGTTATTTGTTCTGAGATACAATTTTATTTTTAAAAATTTATGTAATCATTTACAATGTGGCCATATTTGAAAGGGAAGGCATAATCTTTTTGATTTAGTTATCAGCGACTACTCTTAATATTATGAATTCATAGACTGTCATAGTCTAATCAGCAATAGGCTCATGTATATAAGTAAAATTTAGAAGAAGTACTAGGTATCTGTGTTGCTTCCATTTTCTGGCTATTTTGAATAGTGCAGTACCAACACAGACTTGCCAATATCTTTGAAATATATTCACTTAGAGTGTTTTGAGTTTATAACCATTGGTTGTCTTATTTCTCTTTTTAAGGACCCACCATACCTATTTCCATATTGGCCACACCAGCTGGCATACTCACCAGCAATTAATAAGGATTCTTCTTTCTGTATAACTTCATCAGCATTTGTTACCATTTTTTTATGCCAGTCATTTTGAATGGAATGAAATAGACTCTCAGAGAAGCTTTAAGTCTCTCTAATGCCTATAGATGTGGATCTTTTTACAAACATTTAGTGGGCACGTGGCGTTCACCCCTTCTAGAACTGTCTATTCAGTACATTGTAGTACTTTACATTTTCTATACGTGAATTTCTTGTCTGGTGTATAGCTGGCAGACTTTCCCCCACTCAATAGGCTGCCTTTATACTGGTGATACTTTCTTTGCTGTGAAGAAACAAAAACATTGCGTACAACTTTATTGGTCAATTTGTGAGATGATTTTTTTCCTATTGAATTCCTTTAAAGAAAGTCTTTTTTGAAGTGAAAGACCTAAATTGTTGTGGATAGCCTTGGTGCTGTTGTATTTTGGTGATAATTCAGCTTTCCCAGGAGAGGCTGTCTGGAACGAGGAATGTGTCACATATTCAGGTGAGTCTTTGTAAACCATCCCCTAATGAACAAAGGAATCAATCACTGGGCAAGTAGGCAGGAATTTGGGTTGGATGGAGGATGAGAGGAAGCAGGAGAGAGTTAGGTGTTTTTTACACCTAACAGGATAAGACAAGGATAGTGAGCGGCAAGATGTAGCTACTAGTGGGTTCCAGAGAGAAAGTTAGAGCAGCAAAGCATGGGTTTGCCAGTTGTGTACCACAAAGGCCATGGAGATTTGAAGCATGGGGCTGGCATGGTCGCAATCTGCCAGTGGGAACTTAGTGAGCTAGGTGGAGAGATTTTGGAACTCTGAGTCAGAGTCTTCACAAGATACGAACAGGCTGGCCATTGCCAGCTAGAACTGGCCGGCGAGACCACCAGGGCTGAGTAGCTGGGTGTAGCACAGGAACTTGCCGTTCTTTTTAATATTTCCTGCAACACTATACAATAAAAACATTAAAAGACTGAACGAAGATATCAAAGAAGACACCAAAAGATCGAGAGACTTCCCATGTGCATAGGTTGCTAGAATTAATATTGGGAAAACAGTCATTTAACAGAAGCAATCTACAGATTCAGTACACTCCCAACCAAAAGGTCAAGATCTTTCTTCACAGACACAGGAAGAGTCTCAAAAATTGTATGGAGACACAAAAGACCAAGGATATCCAAAACAACCATGAATACAAACCTGGTACAAAAATAGGAAGCTGTTTGCACCTATGTCTAAATATTTAATTCAATTCCTTGATCAACATGCCTGTTTTTATGCCAATACCATGCTGTTTTTATTATTCTAGGTGTATAATACAACTTGAAATTTGGGATAGTGATACATCTAGACGTTCTTTTATTATTTAGTATTGTTGTTAACTATTTTCTCTGTCTCTCTGTCTCTATTTGACTGTTTCTCTTTCTCTATCTGTCTCTGTCTCTTGGTCTCTTTGTCTCTGTCTGTCTCTGTCTCTATCTCTCTCTCTCTCTCTGTGTGTGTGTGTGTGTGTGTGTGTCTATTTTCATATGAAGTTCAAAATTGTTATTCAATTTCTTTGAAGAATTGTGTTGGATTTTTAATGGGGTTTGCATCGAATCTAGATTGCTTTTGGTAGGGTGGCCATTTTCACACTGTTAACCCTACCAATAAGCATGGAGTTCTTTCCATCTTCAGGTGTAATCCTCAGTTTCTTTTTTAAATTTCTTCAAGTTTTCACTATACAAGTCTTTCACTAGCTTGGTTAGAACTATTACAAGATGTAATTTGAGGACATGATAAAAGGTATTATTTCCTGATTTTCTTCTCAGTACATCTGTCATTTGTATATAGAAAGGCATAAAGTCCCCCCCTAACTAAGATATTATTTGTAATTGATACCTGCTTGGAAAGAGGAAAATCAATTTTCTTCAAAGGAGTGTCACAATGTACTCCATGCCAGGAGTAGTTGGCCAACACAAGATGAATTCAGTGATGTGTGTGTGTGTGTGTTTGTGTGTGCTTTTTGTATGTTTATTTTTGTAGGGCTGGGTAGGGAGGTGGAGAACATCTGGGAAGTTTTGGGAGAGAGACAAGAATATGATCAAAATACTTTTTGTATGACAAGACTGAAATAAAAATTGTTCACCACTTGTACTCATCATGGAAACAAATAGTAAAATTAAATTGGGATTTCATCAGAATGGCTGAAAGTAAGAAAACAAAAAACAACAAACACTGGTGAGGTGTAAGGAACAAGAACCTTTATACACTGTTTCTAAAAGTATAAATTGATGCAGCTACTGTGGAAATCAGTGTGGTTGTTAATCAGAAAAGTAGAAATTGATCTACGATATGAACCAACTATAGCACTCTTGGGCATAATAATACCCCAAAGACTCTATTTCCTACTACAAAAACTGATGTTCATCCATGTTCATAACTGCCATATCCCCAATAATGAGGACACTGAAACAGCCTGATGTTCATTAACTGATGAATGGGCAATGAAGTGTGGTACCTATATACAATAGAAATTTATTCAGTTGTAAAGAAAAAGGTTTAAACAGAGAGAGGGATTGGAGGGTAAGACAGAGAAGTAGATAGAGATAACTAACACTGAAAAATTATACAAAAACCCTAAGTAGAAACCTACTATTTTATAAGCTTCATATATATTTGTGAATATATAATATGTGTTATATATGCATGTAAATTATATCCTTGTATTTATTCATTTGAAAGAGTTTAATTAGAGTTGCTCTATACATAGTCTAATGTTCCTCTCTGAAGTCAAATAAAAAGTTCATTGTCAGTTGTGGAATATATCCCTTCATGTCATTGGTCCATTATGTCCTAGAGAGCCTCCCCCCACCCCAGAACAATACAAGTTGCCTGCCACTGTTCTTGGGTTCACTAGAATCTGATGGTATGACTCTATTGCTAAAGACACCAGAGACTTTGGTCAAAGAACATGGGGGAATCAAGTTTGTATTGACCAGGAAGCTTCCTCTTTGCTGGCTAGATTTCATAGCACCAGAAGGTGCTACATAGGCTGTTGGGGAGAAAATGGCATCCCAGTCTTAGCCAGCTGTGAATCATGCCAGGTACTAATCTACAGTAATAACCAGTATGACAAAATATGCTTGGGGTGTGAAAGTAGCACAAATGTTTTGGCACACAGTAATAAGTAATTTTTAAATATGTTTGCTTTCTGGGATGAGTTTACTGTTTTACCAATATTTGTTTCTCATATACATAAATTGAGATAGTTGCCTAGTTAAACAATGAATTAGAAAAATAAAAGTGATCTAGGATGCACAGAATTACCCATGTGCTTTTTCTTTTTAAATTAGATTCTCTGAAATTCACTGAGAAAAATAAACTAAGGGCATTATGGGGTATGTGAGGCTTTTACTGGTGACAAAATTATGTGGCACTTTTTTTTCATAGACTGTTTGTATTCATGTTTACCTCCAGCAAGTGTGCCTGTCATGTTTTTTTTTTTGAATGATGTTAGAACATTTTTTGATTAAGTGTGATTTCATAGAACTTACTAAATGCTTTTTAATAAATTACAGAATTTAATTGCTAACTAACTATCTCTTTGCACCTGTTTTTATTTGTTTCAGGTAATCAGTCTGTAATTTACAAAGACCATAGCCCACAAGCTTCATGCTGGATCTTGAGGGTCCATAATTAAGGTTAATGAGGTTGTCATCTTTGAAAAATTCACAATTTAAATCAGGGGCTATCTTTTTGTCTTCAGATAACTGGAAGCAAATTATACTAGATACCCAGCTCATGAAATGAGCAAAAAATTGTACATGAGCTGGAGAAAACTGGTTACCCATTTTAACATTGGCATTTGAAAATCTCCTTTCTTGGTGTACCAGTGCAAAGGGTTGTTAGCATGGCATCTATGTTTACAATGGCATATCAAATTGGAAAGGCAAGGAGAGTAGCATCAAATGTTAATTGCAAGACACAATGCTGCTGAGAAACCTAGATAGCTAGATGGATAAATATTCCTTTATGTTAATGCTCTTAATAAAACACCTGCAGAAGCTTGTGAATACCAAACCAATTCAAACATAACTCATGAAAACCATCCACAGGGCTTGGGATATATACAACTTATACCAAAATTAATAAACATTCACAAAGGAGTTATTTTACAGAAAACTATATCTAGTGAGATTATGCAGTAAAATACTTGCATTTCTAATTTTCAAACTATTGGCCACATCAAATGGAAAGCTAACTTCTAGCTACACCATGCAAAAGACTTTCTGAGGAAATGTGCCCAAAGTAGAACCATCTGTAGAAACTTAGTAATGACTTTTAGCTTGTACTGCAAGCACACTTAATAAGAAATAAAGAACTAAAGGGAAGACAATTTCAAAGAAAGCTAAACAGTGAGGAATAGAACTATATGCATTAGTATAATTATCTAATGATTAGATTTGTATTCTCTTGCAATAGGATATCATCATTAGAATTGGAAACCAGAAGACAAAACAAGCTCCAGGACAGCTTTTTTCCCCTCATTTTGAAGAATTAAAAAAATTATATTAATCTTCTTGTCTCTTATTTGACATCACAGTTGCATAAACTAAAAGAGGCTCCTTTGAAAAATGGGGAGTAGGCTCTAGATATTTTTACTTTAGTTCTAATAAATCATCCACTGAAAGTGTTTCTAACATATTTGTTCATTTATGGAAAAGACAGTGAGTTCAAGGAATGGCGTTTCTATTGCCAACTCGAGTAAATGTAGCAGCAAGCCTGGACTCAGAAATGAGATAAAAATCTCTTTGTAGTCCATTAAGCAATTCACAAAAAATAATTTCTCGGCATAGGAATTTCACTCTGTGAGCAATATAAATAACAATACTAATGTCAGGAAGTCTAAATGATGTTTGCTAATTTAGTACAGTCCACAAGTCCCAAATTTAATAAAATCTAAATTCACTCTAATTTGGCTCACTCCCATCATGGGAGAACCTTTTAAACCTTATTGGTTTTCAATGAGTTTTCATTAGTGATTTTTATAAGGTGTCTCAGAATTCTGGTTATTATCATTTTAAAGCAATGATAACAATTTAAAGATAGCAATTAAATTACTTTATCTCCTATCAGCCCATATTTTCCTAATAATATACTATAGACCAGATTTTAAGGCATATTAAACAGTGCTCTTCTTTGGGAGAATACTTTCCATTTAATTATATTAAGACCAAAAATGTGCATATGTGCATACATCAAAAATCACATCAGTAGAAGTGAAAGGAAGGGTTGGATGACAGTCTACCGATTTATAGTCTATAATTGTTAGGTTTTAATCTCATTTATACTTTCTAGAAGCTGTTTCAAAGGTCTAGGATTAAACAATAGCACCTTATAATCTTGGGAATTAAAAAGCACCACACTCTGCTTGTATTTGTGAAGTCAGGAAGGAAAAGAAGGCACTTTGGAAGACAAATCAAGCAACTATCTTTCTACTTGGTTGGATAAAAGCATTACAACTTTACCCTATGTTCCTCAAAGAAATGCTTTCTGAACTTCAATGGACAGGGGTGAGGACATAGATTTCAATTGTATAATGTTCTTTGATAAATCCATGTTACCTCTGTAATATCTGAATAGCCACAAAAATAATTTCTGATTATCAAGGGAGGTTGGAGAAAAGCAATCACTAAAGTAAATGGCAGACAGTATAAATAGAAGGGATCAGGAACTAAATCCACCACTATTCAAATATGAGCAGTGCTGATGCTTAAAATGTCCATTCTGCTGCACAACAGGAAATTTAACATCAGAATAATTTTGTACCTGAAGATCTATCAGCATGAGAATCTCTTTTATAAGAGTTTATAATAAACTATAATAGAGTTGCATGAGCACAAGAACACTAAAGGTTACAGCACTGATAGACTCCAAATAAGGAACAGAGTAATTGAGGTCCTACTGTGGCATATATGTGTCACTTCAATCCAGATCATCAGAGAAAATTCTTAAACTTTTCATTAACATAGGAACTTCCCTGAGGACCAAGCTATACCACTCCTGGGCATATACCCAGAAGATGCTCCAACATGTAACAAGTTCACATGCTCCACTATGTTCATAGCAGCCTTATTTATAATAGCCAGAAGCTGGAAAGAACCCAGATGTTCCTCAACAGAGGAATGGATACAGAAAATGTGGTACATACATACAATGGAGTACTACTCAGCTATTAAAAACAATGACTTCATGAATTTTGAAGGCAAATGGATGGAATTAGAAAATATCCTGAGTGAGGTAACCCAATCACAAAAGAACGCACATGATATGTACTCACTGACAAGTGGAAATTAGCCAAAAAGAAGCTCAGAATACCCACAATACAACTCACAGACCATATGAAACACAAGAAGAAAGATCACACCAAAGTGTGAATGCTACAATCCTACTCAATAGGGGAAAGAGAATAATCTATAGGAAGTAGAGGGAGAGAGGGATCTGGGAAGGTGAGAGGAGGGGGAGGGAAAATGGGGGCCAGTTCAGATATGGGAGGAGATTGGAGAGAAGTATGGAGGGTCATAAATGTGAAAGATGTGTAGGAGAGGAGGAATTGGGGGAGAGCCACTAGAAAGTCCCAGATACCAGAGACCCAAGTGGTTCCCAGGACCCACCATGGAGGACATTAGCTGAAATACCCATGAAAAGGGAGATAGAGCCTGTAGAGACCATATCCAGTGGATAGGCACATCCTCCAGTTGAGGGATGGGGCCACCCACCCACCTCAAAAATATTAATCCAGAATTCCTCCTGTGAAAAGGAAATGCAGGGATAAAGAGTGGAGCAGAAACTGAAGGAAAGGCCATCCAGAGACTGCCCCAGCCCCAGGGATCCATCTCATCTGCTGACACCAAACCCAGACACTATTGTTGATGCCAAGAAGTGCTTTCTGACAGGGCCCCAGTACATCTGTCCCCTGAGAGGCTTTGCCAGAGATTGACAAATGCAGATGAAGATGCTCACAGCCAACAGTGGACTGACCTCAGGGACCTCAATGGGAGAACTGAAGGGGTTTGCTACCTAACAGAAAGAACAACAATATCAACCAACCGGATTCCCCAAAGCTCCCAGGGACTAAACCACCAACCAAAGAGTACAACAGGGGTGCCCATGGCTCCAGGTGGATATGTAGCAAAGGATTGTCTTGTCTAGCATCACTAGGATGGGAGCCCCTCGGTCCTGAGAAGGCTTAATGACTCAGGATAGGAGAATGCTAGGATGATGAGGCAGGAATGGGTGGGCTGGTGAAGGAGAAAGGAGGGGATAGGAGAGAGGAAACTGGAAAGGGGGATAACATTTAAAATGTAAATAAATAAAATAACCAATAAAAATGAAAAAAAGAACTTTCCAAAGATAAAATTCCCTTACATTAAATCATTCAAATAGCATGATTATTCTATTTCTCACAGCAGTGTGCTATACACTGATATGAGAACTAGGAATTATTCATAAATTTCATGTAAAGGTCAAGTATTTGGGAAAATGTGTGGTAAAAATTTTACTATTTCACCATTACCAAAAGGACAGCAACAGTATCTACCTTCCAAGACTGTGGAATTAAGCAACTTATCATATTGTGCTTGTTACACAATCTGCAAGGGAAAGCATCTTCGCTACCAGTAATATTATTTAATCATCAATATTTAACAGCAGAAAGATACTATAAATCACAAAGAAATGGGTAGAAGAATAAATATAGAAGTTCTATGACTAAGTCTCAAAAGACAATATTTGCTTTTATGCACTTGGAAACCCTGTAACTTCCCTTAGAGGAGTGAGCCCCAATAGGCTGCTGCACAGGGATAAGGTGGTCAGGGAATGTGTTAGGATGTAGATAATGGGATAAAGATGGCCAATTAGAAAAATTTAAGGGGAAGTTCTGCTGGTAATACCTGTGAGTAATAAAGGCATTGACAATGAGGCAAATAGATTTCAGTTAAATGCTTGGAAAATATGGGAACTCAGATGGTTCTTCGAAGTTACCTCAAACTGCAACAAAGTTGTCAGTCATTTTATTTTCTCACCAACCATTAAATCACAAAATTAAGAAAATATGATCTTGACTAAGGAGTTACTTGGGGTAAATTATCAGGGTGGTAATTTAATGGTAAGTAATTAGTAGGAAGATGATCTAGATATTGTGGGGAAAATAACTTGGGCCTAAAGAGGAGGATTAAAGTTGTATGCCATAGTCTCCCCATGATGTGGGCAAACAGACCTCTGAGGGAGAAATAGGGAATCAATATAAAATACACTTGTGTCAATAGGACAACTTTAAGTAAAGAGAATTATTAAGATCATTTCCTAAGGCATCCTCTGACAAACTGCAATTTCACATAAAGCCAGTTGAGGCATTTTGTTTAGCTATTGATATAATGCCATTCTTTTTGAAAACTTAATCTCTTTTTTCTCTAACATAAACATGAATCAGTTTTAACAAGAATTTTATTTGTTGAGCAATTATAACTAGAAAAGTAGAATCGGCACTAATTATTTCATTGTAATGAATCAATTATATCTTCCATATTCTTTTCTAGTGTTTATCCATATACATATCAAAATTAAATGGTT
>NC_045030.1:62373144-62376589 GCF_008632895.1 Mastomys coucha | reverse complement strand
TATATATATATATATATATATATATATATATATATATATGCATTGAATTTCTTATCAAGCCAATTTGATTATAAAGTCTGGATAGAAAGACTTCAGGAATTCTTTGCTACAAAAAGAACACTTTTGCTTTAGGCATAACTGCATAAAAAATGTTTATGCTTTTCTCTGAAAGTTGACAAAGAAGATGGATTTCTCAAAAAGGAAACTGAATATCTAAGAAACAAGATGAACAAGGTTGTTTTTGTTCTTTTGTATCATGTTTCTTTTAAAAGAAGGAGGACATAAACTCTGAACAAAGCCCTGAGTATGTAAGTCAGAAACTGACACTCTGCTCTGCAGATTAACTGTAGCCCATACACCTGCTTTATAAGGACAGTTTTGCTGGGACACTACCACTCCTGTTCACTGAACTAGTGTCCATGCACATTTAATAGTACATTACTAGAGCTTGGATGACAACTGAGTTGATTTAAGTACAATCTGCTCAATATATTTACAGAAGAAATTTACTAATTCCTGATATAACAATCATATCTTTTGTTTTTGTTCTTTGGCAGTAACTCTTTTGTGATGTGAAATAGTAGGCTTAATGATATTTTCATAGATGCACATATATATTTGAATATATATATTAATTTGCTCACACTTTCCTCCAAATTACTTTTGTATGTTTCCCTCCTATCTCTCCTCTTACTGCTGCCATTTTCATGTATATGTGAGTGTATGTGTGTACACACATGTGTGCATGTGCATATGCCCATATATTTGAGTCTGGGTTCCACATAAGAGAGAAAACATACAATATTTTTTCTTTCCTTTTCATATTAATGACTAATTTGGGTATGATATGATAAAAATAAAGTAAAACTATAATACTGGACAAAATAACAAGGAGAATGAGATAGACAAACAGGGTTATTTTTAACATCCTTGAAATTCTCAATAGAAATTTAGAGATATTAGATGTTAAAAAGATAATGAAGGGATGATTATGTATACAGAGCAGAAATCTTGGATTTAATACTGAAAGGTAAAATTACTTTCAAGTGACTGTCAGTGTGATGATGTCATGAAAAGCATCTTTCTCAAATTTTTCGCAGTCCTCAATACTCACTCAGATGTCGTCAGTGGATGAATGCAGTGGACTGGAATACATGATTTTTCTCCAGTCAGCCCTATATAATTCAAAGTGATAAAAATTTATGTGAGAAAGACTAGCACACATAAAAGTTAACAGCAGGTGATGCATGTAAAAGCATAAGCTTCTAGCAATGGTGGATGGGGAACTGGGGGTAGCCAACAGAAAGTCCCAGGTGCCAGGAAAGCAAGAGGCTCCCCAGAAACAACGGGGTTGGCATGAGCTGAAATATCCCACAAAGGGGAAAAAACCATAGAGACTCTATCCAGAGGTAAGGCACGACTCCAGGTTGAGGGATGAGGCCACTCACCTTTCTCAAAATTTTAACCCAGAATTGCTCCTGTTTAAAGGAAATACAGGGACAAAGTGTGGAGCAGAGACTGAAGGAAAGACCATCCAGAGACTGCCCCACTTGGGAATCCATCCCATATGCAGCCACCAAAGCCAGACACTATTGTGGATGCCAACAAGTGCTTGCTGACAGAAGCCTGATATGGCTTGTCCCTGAGAGGCTCTGCCAGAGCCTGACCAATACAGATGTGGATGCTTACAGCCAGCCATAGGACTGAGCAAGGGGACCCCAATGGAGGAGATAGGTGAAGGATTGAAGAAGTTGAAGAGGTTTGCAAGCTCATAGGAATAACAACAATATCAACCAATCAGATGCCCTAGAACTCCCAGGGACTAAACCACCAACCAAAGAATGCACATGGAAGAACCCATGGTACTAGCTGCCTATGTAGCAGAGGATGGCCTTGTCTGGCATCAAAATGAGGTGAGGCCCTTGGAGCTGTGAAGGCTTGATGCCCCAGCATAAGGGTATGCTAGGACAGTGCGGCAGGAGTGGATGGGTGGGTGGAGGAGCACCCTTGTGGAGGCAGGGTAGGAGATGGAGAGTTTTCAGAGGGGAAACAGGAAAGAGGGATAACATTTTAAATGTAAATAAACAAAATAATCAATAAAAATTTAAAAATATACAAAAGTATAATCCAAGAAAATAACAATTGTAAAATATAGATCAGAAGATGGGTCGATCTATATAGTTTTAATGCATATAAGTTTTGAAACTTAAGAGTATACGCCTAGTTTAGATACAAGTAGCTTTCACAGAATTGTAAAAAGTTCTTTACCAATTCCTTGACTCCCAACAGTATAGCAGTTAAGGTAGCAATTTTGTAACTACTATTTCAACATATAAAAAGAAAAATTTTGCTATGCTTTTTTGAAATAGGGTCTATATAGCTAAGACTGACCTCAAAATCACCATGAAGCAAATGATAGCCCAGAACTTCTGTTCCTCCTACTTTATCTCTTAGATGCTGGGATTTATAGGTATGCAATGTCACACAGAGCTATTTATAGAAAATTGTTTTTGCTATAATACAAATCATTAATATTAAATAGATATAATCTAGTTTATCAAATATGATACTTCTCAATTTTCTATCAGTTATTTTTTATATAAAAATAATCTACTAATCATAGATAAGAAGTTAATCCAGGAAAAATTGTTGAGCCAACTTAACATACTTTGATTTACAGAAATCGATATTTTATGGGGAGTAATTTTTAAAAATCATGCTTTGTTTTTAAATGCTTTTATTAATTTTTCAGAATTTCCGGCAATATATTTTAGTCATATTAACCTCTATACCCTAACCCATCTCAACAGATCTATCAAACTTTCCTATTTACCCAACTATGTCCTTTTTAAAAAAATCATCTAGTCCTTTAATCCCAGCACTTGGGAAGCAGAGGCATGTGGATTTCTGAGTTTGAGGCCAGCCTGATCTACAGAGTGAGTTCCAGGACAGCCAGGGCTACACAGAGAAACCCTGTCTCAAAAAACAAACAAACAAAAAAAAACAAAAAACAAAAAAAAATCCATCTAGTTTAATAATTGCTGCTCATATACTCTTGAGTGTGTGGTCATTCATTAAAGCATGATCACACTACAAGGGGTTAACCATTTAAAGAAAATAGACTTCCTAAAACTTGAGCAGCCAGCCAAGAGGCACAGGCCCCAGGAGTCTCAGGGGAGTTGCAGGGTGGCAGGGACAGGATCTTCTCAGCTTCCAAGTGACAGAGATGGATCAGCGACCCTTTCTACCCCTTCCCTGCAAGTGGAGGGCCTACCTCCAGGGAGCTCCTTAACCCAGAGACTCTGGTGAGAGCCGCCATTTTCTCTCCAGTAAGTTTCTAAGACAGGAGCACCCAGCTGGGAGGCACAGGCCCCACAAGTCTCAGAGGACTTGCAGGGCAGCAGGGACAGGACAAGCTCTAGTCAGAGACACTAAGAACATCTAA
>NC_045030.1:62371060-62373133 GCF_008632895.1 Mastomys coucha | reverse complement strand
TTAGGACGAACAACAATATGAACTAACTAGTACCCTCAGACCTCCCAGGGTCTCAACCACCAACCAAGAACTGCACATTGAGGGGTCTGATTGCTCTGGCAGCATGTGTATAGTAGAGGATTGCAAATTTGAACCAATAGGAGGGGAGGACCTCGGCCCTGTGAAGGTTCTGTTCCCCAGTGTAGGGGAATGCCAGGGCAACAGGGGTTTGCTTTTGTTGTTTTTGTTTGTTTCTTTATTTTTTAGAGGGGAAACTGTAAAAGGAGAAATTTACATGTAAATAAAGAAAATATCTAATAAAAAAATAAGAAAAGAAAAGAAAATAGACTCTCCCTTTCCCAAGAGCTATAAATTGTGAACTACTCCTCAAGCTAATTGTGGGATTCCACGCCCAAATTCTCTGTTCATGTTGAAATTTTGTCTGGTTTGAGGTTACATAATTCTTATACATGCTGTCATAACTACTGTGAGAACATGTGAAGCATCTGAACAGTAATTTTTTGTTGCAATCATCCACTACCTGTAGCTATTTTGGGCTCCTACAACTCCTTCCCGATAATCCATGCCTTGGGACAAGATGTAAAATAGATGTCCTATTTAGTACTGAGAACTAGGCCAATTTTTATTCTCTGTACCATCACCAGTTATAGGTATCTGTTAAACACTATCTACAGCAATAAGTATCTTTTCTTTTCAGTACTGTGAAATGTTCTAATCTATAGGTATGGCAATAAGTCATTAGGAGTCATTTTAATGGTATACCCAGTTAGCAGGATATCAATATTATTTTATATATTCTCATAAAATTCTTGGGCCTATGACCTATCTAGTCATTTGTTCTTTGCCCCAATAATGGTGCCAGGTATGGGTTCCATCTTATGGAGTGAGCCTTCAATTCAGCCTGAATGCTATGAGCTACTCGCATAGTATTCACTTCACTATTGCACCAGTGGACATATCTTGCCAGGATACATGTTATTGTAGCTTGCAGCATTCAGAGCTATGTAACATTGGTGATTACTTTGATCCTCCAGTATTGTGCATAGCACCTTCTCACACTATGGAAGCTAGCCAGTATAGATGAAGCTTCCAAGTAAGTACTACCTGGATTTGTTAACTCTGTGACTCAAGTATGTGGGGCTTTCATCAATTTCAGTCTTCTACTTTACTCCTTCTTCACTGATGATCCATTCTTTGGGAGAAAGATGTGAAACAAATAGGTTTTACCATAAAATTCTAGAGAAAAAACAAAAATACTGCCAAAAGCCTATGATATTAGGGGACATTATATGTGACCACAATAGCAAACATCTACTCTTAAGAGACATCTAGGGGAGGTCAAGGCTAGCAGGTGACCAGCCCAGAGATGGCCCATCAGTTTTGCATGCTCTGTGATAGGTGAGCTCTGAGAAGCAAGGTCCCAAGAAACTTCATGTCAGGATTGCTTTTTGCAGCTGATATGTCTTTCCTGTCATTATTAAATAACCAAAGGATTCCTAGACACTAGCCCACACTACTGAGCAAATTTCCTGCAGGTCAACATAAAGATGAATTTTCATGAATTACTAATGTTTAGATGATTAATGATTTTAAAGAATTCCTGATTTGTTTAAAAACATTTTTAACAGCTTTCACTGTTACACTAAGAGGAGAAACAAACTTGGGAAAAAAATGTGATCAAGGAAAAAACATTCATTCTAGGATTCTAGGTCAGCTCCAAGGATGATGCCACAAGTGTGCCCTATAATAATGCAAGGCCATGAGAAACTGTTTCTTTGAACTTATAATGAGCTTATAAAATGAAATACTGCTTTGAACTTAATATAAACATATATATATATATGTATACATATATATATATACACATATATATGTATATTTAGGAATAAAATTTTAATAAATGGTTTTAGTTGTTTTCCCAGAAAGATTTAATAAAGTTAAAATCAAAAGTAGAATGTTCCCACTCTTCATTGAAGAGTGACAAAGGCTGAATAATAAGGAATACAATGAATTGCATTCCTTATTATTATATGTAATTTATTTATATATGTATATATGTGTATGTGTGTGTAT
>NC_045030.1:62366919-62370756 GCF_008632895.1 Mastomys coucha | reverse complement strand
ATGCGGCTATGAATATATATTTGTCTGTGCATGTTGCCTGTGTAAATGAATTTCTTTCTTTCTTTCCTTTTCTCTCTAGTTCACAAAGAGTTAAAGAGTCCATGCCTCTTTGCCTGGCCAGCCAGAGGAATGATAGACCTACCAATTAAGTTGGTATTTTTTTTTTGATTGGTTGGTTGTTTTTTTTTTTTTTTAATTCCCCTGCTGCTAGTAGAAAGAGTTTATTATCAAACACCAATCATTTTTGGCCTTAGAATAGCAAACAAGTTTAGATAAAAGAAGAATTTCCAAAGATAAATAAATGTTTGGCCTTCCTGGTAGCTTCCATACCCTATGGCTGTTTTTCCTCGGGACCCTTTCATGCTGGGCAGGCCACCAGCAATCTGAAAAAAATTAAAAATAGTAATAAAAAAGAACAAATAGCCACTACTGGCACAAGAGTTTTTAATTGTTAACTTGTGGTGCCTAGTGTGGAATTGTTGCCCACTTATAGGATAACAAACTCCTTTGAAACTGTATATGTATGTATATGAAATTTTATGTATTTGAATAACATATATTTGGAAGTTACATCCTAACATACACTGACAAAAGATAAGAGATGTAGCCATAGTGACATTACGTCTTCTTTCTTCCTCAAAAGACTGAGGGTTCCTTAAAGTGGGCTTGTCATCACTTTATCTCAGTATCTAGCATTTATTTTTATGGCAGAGAGCATTCAAATATTGAACTGAATTGAACTCATCCCTCTATTGTTAGGATCAACTTTATTATAGATTAACCTAGCCCAAACATTAAAGTAAAATAGCTTCCTGGCTTGATTCAATAAATGCAATCAAAATCAAATCTTGAATGTCTGCAATAAATTTTAGAGTTTAATGTGCCAGATGAGACTATTCTGCCTTAATTAGTTTAGCTTTCTTTGATTTTTACATGGGCCATTAATTTAAATTAAATAAGTATTTCAAAGCATTCAAAGCCTGTAGACAATAAATTAGATAAATGTAAATGTCAAGGGCTAAAATCTTCTGGCTATATTTTAAAGATAGATAGTAAATATGGAAGACCAGAACCAAATATTCCATTTGATGATGGTAATGAGCTGTTCCAAATCAGGAGGAATACTCAAATCTATTTTAAAACTCATAGATGCTAAAAACATCCCAGCAATAAATTCTTCTTGTTTCTGCTATAGATGTTGTCTCAGTGCTCATATAATTTTAGAAGTTACAACCAAATCATTTGCATCAAGAACTAGATGATGGTGGTGATTTAGGGATCTTTTTAACATTTTCTACCACATATGATCTTTTTGTTATCATTTATGGATACTCATTAGAAAGTTTATTCCACCTCTTCAATCCACAAGAGTTTTGTGAGAATTCCACTTCTTTGACAGAAAACCATACTGATGAACGGTCTCATCAAATTATTGGCTAATAAATGCAAAACTTACAAATGACTTGAATCAGCTGAAGGTTTGTTGCATTGAACCTATCAGGAAATTCATCAAAGTGTCCTAAATAACCTTTTTTGATGCCAAATTGAAATGTGTTCTATATGGACATAGACAATAGACAACAGACAACAGACAATAGATATAGACTTTTTCTCAGGCTTTCTCTAAGATTTTGAAGTAGGAGTTCAAAAATACTTTTCAGTGTCAAGATGGTACTATCGAACCTCCCTCTTTAAATGGTTGTGGTAATTGGAGCTGTTTGATAAGCCTGAGTGGCAGAACCTAACTGTGAACACAGTAACACATGCTTAAGTGGTCTTTAATTTGAGAGGAAAAATATAGACATAAACAATTCAATTGTGCTGAAAATCCATTGAAATAATTGTATATAAAGTACTAGCACTTGGAACACTGAAAATACTCTTTGCATTAGAATTTATATAGTTTTATACTGTCTGCAATTACAGTAAAATAGTGTTAAGGAATGAACTTTACTAAAGTAACAAGAGCATATGTACTGATTGAGCTATTCATAATTGAAGATAATATCTCAGATGTATTGATATATTCTTGACTACAAAAGACCTGAACATTTAAAACAAATCCATCCCCATCTGATAAATTGTGGCATTTGTGTGTACCATATCTTTGTGGTATGACTTTTCATTCAGTTAATATAGTAATATACTTTAAGAACCAGACTCATTGTTTTTTCAGTGCTACATCTTTAACTACTATTGAGACTCATGCAACATCATATGATTTCATGACTAAGAACCAGTGCTTGAACATAGGGATTTGTAAGATAGTGTAAATGAGAATATCCAACTGAATATGGTAATATTTAGAGAACCAGGTATCTATCTAAAAATATTATCAGGAAAGAGATATAAAGAAACAATGGAAGGACAGTAGCTTTCATCGGGATATTAGCCAAAAGTAGATGTCCCTCTGTATTTGAAATTTTGAGGAGAATTTTACATAAAGAATAGAATTTTGGAATAACCATAGACAATGGTGATGACACCCAGAGCTGACATTAACAACATAGGATTACTACCACTTAGCTTGAAGCAAAAAGAAAATGGGATAATTATTAGAGACAAGAAAATCTGGGAAGAGACACATGACAGAACTTATCATTTTAAGTAAAGAGATGTTGCTATGCTATTGAAGGGCAATGTGAGGGAAGTTTGGGAATATACATTCTAAGCTAACTTTTTTCTTTTTATTTCGCTTGATAGTGGGACATTTGGGCCAGGAAGCTGAAGGTGAGGGACCTGTTAGAGTGAGTCCATACAGCTAAGCAACACAGAGCAAAGATCAAAATAAAGAAGAATGCAGTATCTTATACTGTAAAAGTTACTTAGCATGTCTCTACCTCTTTCCAAGAATACATATAACTGTGTATTAGGTTTATTGTGAAGAAGTGAATTAATTCATTTGAACTGAAGTGAAGATTACCTGGAGCAATTTAATAATATCATAATTTCATAGCATAATTTGCTTTGTAAATAGATTACAGATTTTAGAAACATGTAGTTAATTAAAGAACAAAGAATTAAGTATTGAATGGTCATAATTTTTAGTAGAACTCTGCAGATTGATATATATTATGGCACTGGGCATGTTGCTTTCATTCTGGGAGTTTATTTATACATGGGTTAGATGGCTGATAGCACATATCATGTTTGTTTCTATACGAAGGTTTGTGTGAGGATCCAATAAAAACATTTCTGAAAAACATTTTATAAATGAGGATGTCTATTTCTAAACATATTTGTCTTATTCCAGTATCGGAAGATATAGTTTAAGTAAAAACGCTAGGTTTTGTAGAGGAAGAATTGGACTTTCTGCTGTTCCTTTTTCACAGATAGATCTATCTCCTTCCACCCAGACAGGCCTCTGCCCGCTTCCCACCAGACTTAATTAGATTTTAAATGAGATTCAAGCAGACATAATAGCTTATTCTGATTGTTCTTTTTATATCATATAGTCTCTAAATATTCATTGAGCTCATATGATTAAGCTGTAAATCAATAGAAAAGGCCAGTGGGCTTTTTTGAATTTCTTGTTTTGTCTCATATGTGTGCATATAGGAGTCATCTTAATTTTATGTGGATTTTTATCCTCTTGTGGCAATCATCCACCTGCTTCATCATAATAGTTCCTGATCAAATTTCAAGACTCAAAGTATTCTTACACCCTAAAAAAAAAGCCTGTGTGTATTCTCATGTAAGGTGACTTTCCTTTCTCTAGTACATCAGTGCATGGTACATATCTCTCTTAGAGCAGGAATAATATCACATTATATTAGAATTATTTGATTCCATTTCTCTATCTCCCACTAGAATGTAAAGGTGTATTGTGTATAAGCA
>NC_045030.1:62361650-62366909 GCF_008632895.1 Mastomys coucha | reverse complement strand
AAAAAAAAAAGAAAGAAAGAAAGAAAGAAAACAGTGTCTAGCTTTTTGCGTGGGCTCAGTTAACTAGAATTCAAATTCTGGGCATAAAATATAAAAAGAAATGCTGAGTCCCGTTTTCCTAGTGCTTAGAATTTAACTAGTATGTTTCTCCTGCAGAATATATCAAGGATCAAAAGAAACTTTGCATAAGTCAGCATCTTTTCTAAGAGTTTTGAATTTTTTCTTCATAATGAAGTTAAAGCAGTTAAATCAATTTCTATTCTGTAATATGTTAGAACTATTATGGTTTGAGTATGAAATGTGCTTTAAGGATTCATACTCTGAAGGCTCATTACCCAGATTGTGGCACTGTTCTGAAGGCTGTGGAGTATGCGGCCTGATTGGATGAAGCAGGTCTTAAAAGTGGACCTTAGAATTTGATACTGTCCACTGTTTCTAGAGTAAAGTCTACCTTGTGCTCTGCCATCACATGAGTAAGTTGCTTGGTTCTTTTTCCCCAAAACTATGCATGAAATTGCTCCCATTGCAATACCTTCCCCCCTATGAAGGATAGAATTGCTCCTGAAATCATGAGCCAAAATAATCCTTTCATCCCTTGTTTTCTTTCTGTGAGGTATTTTATCATAGCAATGAGAAAAGTACTAATGTGAAAAAATGATGTCAGAGAAATAGGCTTGTTGCTGAGATTAAACCTGTTCATGTGATTTGAAGAGTTTTAGAACTATTTTTCAGAAAGAACTTGAGAGAGTTTAAGAGATGAATCCTATTGCTTTGAGCTTAATTTAATGGGCAAATTGGAAGACGTAAGTGTTAATATGAATATAGGCAAACAGACTTTGCTCATGTAGCCACAAAGATTCTCCTGGTAATTTGTCTAGTGGTCGTTAAATTCTGGCAAAAGAAAAATCTATTTGATCTGTACTGAGTAAGGCTGAATTGAAAATAAATGGAATAATTGGTTTGGCTGGAGGAAATCTTAACACAGTGTAAGAATCAAGGTTGTGGTATGATTATTGTTTGCTGTTCTTAGGAAAGTTTACATTCAAAATGGAAAGCAAAAGGCATAAAAACGTTTGAAAACATGTGCATCTTGGGAGTACAAGCACATTTACAGCTGCCTGCAATACCAAGTATGGCTAAAGAGGCTAAAGTTACTAAAGAGAAATGCCATTAAGAGGAAGCAGTTTTGTTTGCACTAGAAGACAAGGAAAGGTTCCCTGAGGAAAAGAACTCTTCCATTGAAGGCTTCAGGGTATAATGCAAATTAATTTAAAGATTTTCATTTGACAAAAGACAGGGAATAGGGAGATTGTCTCCAGGGTGCTTGGCTAGAAAAAGTTCAGGTAAAGCAGTTTTTCCAAGTTCAGCCACCTAAGCATTCAGAGCTTCTGCGGCTGTGGTGAAAGAAGGCCCTGTGGCTTCCTAAGTGACAGCAGAATGCAGTGTTCTACTTGGTATTGGTTTTGCAAGCATGCAAAATGAGAGAGTTACAGGAGCACACAGACGTGCACCAAGATTAGAGGAAAGACCCAGAAGCAAGTGATGTGTCTGCCACAGGGTCAGGTTCCTGCAGGCTGCCTCAGAATTAAGCTTAACCTGATTTTTTTTTCAGGCTTTACCATAGATAACTACACTCCTACATACACGGCTACACCAGATCAATACACAGCCAATGAGTTGATCTTTCTGGAGGGAAGCCTTTAAGAACTTGGGCACTGGAGCCAGTGAGGTCCCTCAGTGGATAAAGGCACTTATAGCAGAAGGAAGCCTGACTACTCAGAACCCACAGGACCTTCGCTGAAGCCCAATCTTAACCCATACTGATTCCACATTGAACTCTTAACCTTCCTCACATTTCTCTTCCAATCTCAGGTACCCCAAACTCTAAGATTAGGGTTTCCTTGGTTATACAAAACAATAAGGGCATTTCGTTTTGGAGTTGATCTTTTCTATCTGAGAATATGACAACAAGCATCAACATTAGTGAGCATTATACATTATTTGATTTCTAGTTCTGTTCATCTGTTGACACTGTCAGTACCATTAGGCAAAGTATTTACACTTCCACGTGCTGGTAAGTCATTACACACTAAACTGTGGGGGCGTATCCTGTATTGTATGTTCTTAAAAGACATACCATAAAACCTTATTGAAATCACCCTTGAAATTACTCTTATCTTCAGAAGGTTATTAAATGGTATCAAGAATTGGTTGTGCTATGATCCTAATCATCTTAACGCAATGTTTATTTTGAAAGTGGTAAGATAGAGAATAGCAATTATTGAATGGTCATCATGTACCAGAGACTGTACAAACACTGTAATATTAATAGATATTTGCTATAGTAATTTTGAACCAGATATTTTCTCTATTTGAAGTGAGTGGGCATTGAATAAAATGAATGGGTACAGAATAAAAATTAATTTTCAAATAATCCCACAAACCTTAAATGGTACAGCCTGTATTAAGCCCAGGTGTCCTTCAACAGCAAGTCTATTACCATGAAAATGCCAGAGCATGAAACAGTAAGAATGCTAGGAGAGACGTCACAGTGTGATAGAAGATAGATGACAAGCAGTATATATGTTATTTGTTAAAAAGAAATTAATGGGAGACAAACAGATAGAAGCTATCTTGTGATCACAGACTGGAAGCTTTAATATTATTAAGATTACAATGGTTTGTGTTCATGATGTTTATGGTTGCTAAGACAAATAGCTGACAGAAGCAACCTAAGACAAGATGTATTTTGTCTTGTCATTTAAAGGGATGTAGTCCATCATGGTGGACAAGCATGCCAATGGGTTTATGATGTTGCTGGTCACGTTGCATCAGTAGTGAGGAAGTACATGGAAAGGAATGTTGGCATTCTATTTCATGTCTCCTTTTCATTCAGCCTGGTTCCCTAGCCAGGGAATAGTGCTGCTCATATCTGGGTGGGTCTTCCATTCTCACATAAATCTCTATGTAAACTCTGACAGAGACATACACAGAAGTGTGGCTTTTAGGTCATTCGCAATCGAGTCAAGCCTACAGACTGAAAAAATCATTAGAGTACTCTGCATTTTCTTTAGATTCAATGCTAGCTATTTCTATGCATTTGCAATGAGTAACAAGTTTATAATAAACTACTATGCAAATTGAGAAAATGCATAAAAAATCTTGAAAATAAACTTGAACAATTTATTACACTTTACTTTTAAAAAGACAGTATGGTATTCGTTTCATGGTAGGCATAACACTGATACAATAAAATTGATAGCCTACAAATAAAGCCTATCTATGAGTTCTGATAAAGATACCAAACCACTCAATGATTAAAAAGTAGATTTTTAAAGATTTCATCTTTTAGTATATATGTATGCATGTTTGCTTGCATGTGTGTGTATGTTTGTGGATTGAATACATACCTGGTACCAATGAAAACCAGAAGAAGACATTTAATACACCTGGAACTGAAGAATTATTGATAGTTGTAAGCTGCTATGTTGATTCTTGGACCTGAATCTTGGTCCTATTGAAGAACAGCAAATACTCTTAACCACTGAGCCATCTTCCTAGCACTATCAGTCTTTTTTAAAAAACAAATAGTACCAAAATATCCAATATATACCTATCATATACACCATAAAGATTCAAAATTAGAACATATGAGTAAAAATTATATAATTATGATTATAGAATTATAAATCATAGGAGTAAATCATATGACATTGGCTCTGCAACAGTCTTGGATGTAACACCAAAGCATATCAACAAAAAAGTAGATAAATCAGATTTTATTAAATAATATATAATTATGTTCCAAAAGAAATAATCTACTCATAAAATACAAATAAATAACTCAATCCTGGTAAATCTGTACAACAGAATGTTGTTTAGCAATAGAATAGAATGATGTAAGGTTCTATGTCCCTTCATGAATGAACTTGAAATCACCTTGCTAAGCTAAAGAAACAATACATAAAAGGCTATATATTATATGATTCCATTCATATAATATATCCAGAAGGAGCAAATCCATACAAACAGAAAGTAGTTTATGATTTCCAGAGTTTCTAGGTTTCATTTGAAATATCAAAATGTTGGATGGATGATGGTTGTCTAACACTTTGAATATACTAAAGTCATTGAATTTCCTATATTACATTGGTGAATTTTTGCTGTGAATATAATATCTCAGTAAAATTATTTAAAATATATCTTGAATAAATTATATTTTTAAAATATTATATTATTTGTACCACCTGTACTTCTATAAGTAGATATTAGAATATTCTCTACTCATTAAAAAATAGTTGCCAGTTTCTGCTTTTTTCCTCAATTTTGCCTAAATTCATTGATCCATAATAGTTTTATATTTGCTCTCCAAGGCAGCTTACAGTGAAGGAGAGCAGTTTCTCCAATTGTTTCAGCTGTGTCAGGAGGCTTGGATCACTGATTGATAGGTATCTTTGTGCCTACCTAAATGAACGTAGTCATTTCAGTTCCCTTACACACCAGACTGCACAGCTCTGAAAGACAGGACAAAGTCTGAGCCATCCCAATCCTAATCTAAAATAAGACAGTATTCATTATTTCAACCAAGTGACACAGCTGGGTTCTTCAGCTCACCCGAAGCTGCTTCAGCATATTACTTATATTGTACTCAAAAAGAATATCTCATCATGTGGGGCATCTTTTCTTTGCAATAAAACTGTTGTTGCTCATCATGAAATACAAAGACAATTTTCTGGACTTTCTCCACTATTCTGTAAAAGTCTCAAGTGCATACTGACATGTGATTAATTATGCGGACTAGCAATGAAGGAAAGAATTATGTACCCAAAGCTCAAGAATAATAGAATCTTTCACATCTCTGTCTCTTAGTTTATGGAAAGAATGGAATAGAAATGGAAGAGTTAATACTTAAGACCACACTTTAAAGTTGTCTTATTTCACTATAGTTTTCTTATGAAGAAATACACGGGGGTGGTGGTGCTGCTTAGAGACAGCGGCTTTCGCCTTTCACCATGGCTGCCTTTCACCATGACTGCCTAACCGATCTCAGAATGGAATCAGGATGCCACAGTGTATGTGGGAGAGAGTGAGATGAGAAAGTGAGTGAACTGCTGCTGTGGGAGCTATTTCTCCAGGCAAGGCCAGTGGTAAACAGCCACATGCTAAAGGATAGAGTCACTGACCAGCACCAAGGCTATGGCTTTGTTGAATTCCTGAGTGAGGAAGATGCTGACTATGCCATTAAGATTATGAACATGA
>NC_045030.1:62360354-62361569 GCF_008632895.1 Mastomys coucha | reverse complement strand
ACAGGCAACTCCAAGGGTTATGCCTTCATTAATTTTGCTTCATTTGATGCTTCGGATGCAGCAATTGAAGCCATGAATGGGCAGTACCTGTGTAAGCGCCCTATCACTGTGTCTTATGCCTTCAAGAAGGACTCTAAGGGTAAACACCATAGCTCAGCATTTGAATGACTTCTGGCAGCCCAGAACCACTGTCCCAGGCTGACTGCCCTCATCAGGTGTTTGCTGATGCACCCCCTCCACCTTCTGCCCCGAATCCTGTGACTTCATCCCTGGATTCTGGGCTTCCTCCACCAGGCATGCTGCCTCCTGGCTCGTTCCCCTCCAGTGCCACTTCCTGGAACCCTCCCTCCTGGGATACCCCCAGCCATTCCCCCACTACCTATGCTACCTGGGGCTGGAGGACATGACCTTTCAGCAGCAGGAACTCCAGGGGCTGGACATCCTGGTCACATCCATTCACACCCTCACCCATTCCCACCAGGTGGGATGCTCCATTCAGGAATGTCCCAGATGCAGCTGGCCCACCATGGACCCCATGGCCTAGGACACCCCCATAGTAGGCCTCCAGGCTCTGGGTGACAGCCACCACCTCAGCCACCTCCTGGAATGCCTCATCCTGGACCTCCTCCAATAGGCATGTCCCTCGAGGGCCTCCTTTTGGACCTCCCATGGGACACCCAGGTCCCATGTCTCCACATGGTATGTGTGGGCCTCCTCCATTGATACCCTTTCACTGATATGCCAGTCCTCCAAGACCCCCTCCCTATGGCTACCAGCGGGGCTCCCTCCCTCTACCCAGACCCACTCCACGGCCCCCAGTTCCACCTCGTGGTCCACTTCAGGGCCCACTTCCTCAGTAAATTGTCATCCTTTGACTCCTTCTTTTATCCTCCCTGTATCTTCATTTCTTGGACCAATCAGAGATGCTGTAGCTTGTCAGGGCTATTGTACTGACCCCTCTCAGAAACTCTGCCCCATTCCAATGTTATGTTCTCCACAAGGGATTTTTCTTCATTTATATTTTAAAATGTTGTTCCTAATTTCTTTACACGTGTATAGGAAATTAAAACTATGCTTCTTGTCTGTTAAAAAAAAGAAATACACATATTATACACACACACAAACACATACGAAACCACATACACACACACATACGAAACCACACACACACACACATACGAAACCACACACACACACACACACACACACACACAC
>NC_045030.1:62345027-62359948 GCF_008632895.1 Mastomys coucha | reverse complement strand
CACCACACCAGACCTCTCCACTCCCTGGGGCTGCAAGTCTCTCTAGGGTTAGGTGCATCTTCTCTCACTGAGGCCAGACCAGTCAATCCTCTGCTGTATATGTGTTAGGGGCTTCATAACAGCTAGTGTATGCTGCCTGGTTGATGGCTCTGTTTGAGAGATCTCAGGGGTCCAGGTCAGTTGAGACTGCTGGACTTCCCATCTGGATGCCCTCCTCTTCAGCTTCTCCCAGCTTTTCCCCAATTGAACCACAGGGGTCCACAGCTTCTATCCATTTGTTGGGTGCTAATATCTGAATCTGACTCTTTCAGCTGCTTGTTGGGCCTCTCAGAGGGCAGCCATAATAGGCTCCTGTCTGTAAGCACACCATAGAATCAGTAACAGTGTCAGGTCCTGGACCTCTACTGGATCCCAGTTTAGGCCTGGCACTGTACCTCTTTCTCTCATGTTCTTCTCCATTTTTGTCCCTGTATTTCCTTCAGAAAGGAATAATTCTGGGTCAGAGTTTTTGACTGTGGGATAGCAACCCCATCTTTCCTCTTGATGTCTTATCCCTCAATTGGAGGTGGGCTCTATAAGTTCCCTCTCCCCACTGTCCTGCATTTCATCTAAGGTCCCTTCCTTTGAGTCGTGAGAGTCTCTCATCTCCCAGGACTCTGCTTCATTCTAGAGGGTCCCCCACCTCCTATCTCCTGAGGTTGCCTGTTTCCATTCTTTCTACTGGCCCTCAGGGCTTCAGTCCTGTTCCCTGACCCAATACCTGATCACATTCCCCCTCCCTTCCCTGTTTCTTCTCCTACCCAGATCCCTCCCTCTCTCCCCATCCCAAGTGTGACTGAGGTGTCCTCACTTGGGCTTTTCAGCTTGTTAGCCTTCTTGAGTGCTATGTACTGAATCCTGAGAATTCTGAATGCTTTTTGGTTATATCCACTTATTAGTGAGTACATACCATGAATACTCTTTTGGGTCTGAGCTATCTCACTCAGGATGTTATTTTCTAGCTCCATCCATTTGCTACAAAACTCAGGATGTCCTTGTTCTTAATAGCTGAGTAGTACTCCATTGTGTAAATGAACCACATTTTCTGTATCCATTCTTCTGTCATGAGATATCTGGGTTGTTTCCAGCTTCTGGCTATCCAAATAAGGCCGCTATGAACATAGTGGAACATATGCCCCTGTGGCATGATGGAGCAACTTTTTGGTATATTCACAAGAGTGGTATACCTGGCTCTTCAGGTAGATCTAATTTCAATTTTCTGAGGAACCTCCAGATTGATTTCCACAGTGTTTGTACCAGTTTGCAATCCTACCAGCAATGGAGGAGTGTTCCTCTTTCTCCACATCCTCACCAGCATCTGCTGTCACCTGATGTTTTTATCTTAGCCATTCTTATTGGTGTAAGATGGAATCTCAGGGTCATTTTAATTTGCATTTTCCTGATCAATACGAACTTTGAACATTTCTTTAAGTGCTTCTCAGCCCTTCAAGATACCTCTGTTGTGAATTCTATTTAGTTGTATAACACATCTTTTGAATGGGTTGTTTGGTTTTTTTTTTTGTTGTTGTTTTGGTTTTTTGGTAGTTAGCTTCTTTAATTCTTTATATATTTTGGATATTAGCCCTGTATTGGATGTTGGGTTAGTGAAGATTTTTCCCCCAATCTGTAGGTTGCTGATTTGTCTTATTGACTATGTCCTTTGACTTACAGAAGCTATCCAGTTTCATGAAGTCCCCTTTACCAATTCTTCATATTAGAGCCTGAGCCATTGGAATTCTGTTTAGGAAATTTACACCTGTGGCCATGAGTTTGAGGCTCTTTCCCACTTTCTCTTCTATTAGTTTCAGTGTATCTGATTTTAGGTGGAGGTTCTTGATCCACTTGGACTTGAGCTTTGTGCAAGTATGTATCTACTTTCATTTTTCTATATGCAGACAGACAGACCAGCACCATTGATTGAAGATGCCTTTTTTCCCCATGGTATCTACCAGAGACTTATTGGTAGAAGTAGAAAACCACTTAGTTAATGAACCCTCATTGAACTGCCATTAGGTACGGTTGCCACTAGGTTAAGTGAGTGGTATCATCTTCCATCAATATCTAATGTTTCTAGCACGACCTGGTCTCTTCTTACTCTCTCTTCCTATCATGCTGGCTTTGTTGTGAATGATCAAGTGTGTGTGTATGGTGTTACTTCTGAGTTGTCAATTCTATTCCATTGATCAACCTGTCTGTCTCTGTACCAATACCATGCTGTTCTCTGTACCAATACCATGCTGTTTTTAATCACTATTGCTCTGTAATACAGCTTGTGGTCAGAGGCCATGATTCTTCTAGAAATTCTTTTATTGTTAAAAATTGTTTTTGCTATTCTGGGTTTTTTGGTTTTCTGGATGAATTCAAGAATTGCTCTGTCCATATCTTTTAAGAATTGTGCTAAAATTTTGATGGAGATTGCTTTGATTCTGTAGATTGCTTTTGGTAAGATGGCCATTTTTACTATGCTAATTTCGCCAATCCATGAGCATGGGAGATCTCTATATTTTCTGAGATCTTTGTTGATTTCTTTCTTGAGAGACTTGATCTGCTTGAGCAGAATGCACCAGCCAGAAGGGTATACATTATAATTTTTAGCAGTTTAATAGACTGGAGTTAATTTCATAATATATAAACTAACTACAAATTGTTATTAGTAACTTATAAGTAGTACAACATAGTAGTAAAAATAAAAACAGAAAAGCTATTTTTTCAAAGGCTCTGAAATCATACTGAAAAAGGAACTCCTTTCATACTCTACTTAGAATGCCATAAAAATAAACACCCACATGTTATCTCCATGGTAATTATCAAATATTCAGGAATGGCTGGTTCTCCTCATTACATAGATGAAATTCACTTTCTATTTAATGTGCATAAGCTGGAAGATTGCTTTGGGGGGCTATGGTGTTTTTAGCTATAGTTTTATACAATGGGAATTTACTACCATTTCACATTGCCCCTGTCCCTTTCATTTTTTTGTTCCTTTGACTACAGATAATTTATAGGTTATTTATTCACATTAGTATCCCTACAGAAGAGTCATTTCAACAAAGAAAGAGGTCAAAAAGTAAAACAAAAAAGTAAAAGAATCAGAGGAGATGGGATGAGAAAAATAGATAGTACATGATCAAAATACATGAAAACGCCATCATGAAACTGATTATTATGATGATTAATATATACCAGTAAAACATCTTGAAAATAAAGTTGGATGAACTTTTATGGATGCATTCTTAATCTGAGAATGAACTGCACCCATTAACACTAAAGAAAGCAAAAAACAAATAGTGTTACTCTATCAAATAGTTTTGAACAACACTAATTAAGTCATGTAGTAATCTTGAAAGAATCTTCCTATAAATGCATGTTGCTTTGGGGGATATTATTATGTATTCATGATATGATAGAATTATTAAAAGAAGAAACATCAGAAGACCTCAAGGAAAACTGTATGCTCAACCACTTTTTAGAAAAACAGACTGCTGTCTCTGCCCTCTAGTGGTGAGGCAAGGTAATTTGACTCTTTTCATAACAAAAGAGCAGAGCCAAAAGTAATTTTTGTAGACCTGGGACTTTACTGATTGACTCCTTGGATTTTTTTTTTTCTGTGAGAATTGACCAACAATATCCTTTCTATCTTTTGTATGACTTACGTCTGTATAAGTTTTCTAAGGGGGGAGTTGGGACTCATTTATTTATCACGCTTATTACATGTCTGGCACCAGAGAATTATTTGGCATGTGGATTATAAGTGATGACTTTTATGACATCATTGAGTTTCCATTTTGGTGAATAACATGACTTCCACCTACTGAGCATTTGTTTTATATATAATGTTCTCTAATTTCATTAGATTCTCATAATCTCACAAGGAAGATATTGACATTTATCCACCTAAAAATCAATAAACTAAGGCAAATAGAGATTCAGTCAGTAAATCAGAGGTGTGGTGTGAATCCAAGAAGGTTAGAAATTAAACATAACATGATTTATATTCAAGTACTTGGAACTTTTGCTTAAGCTAGTGGTTCTCAATGGTCCTAATGCTGCATCTCTTTAATATATTTCCTCCTGTTGTAGTGATCCCCAACCATAAGATATTTTGTTGATATTTAATAACTAAAATTATGCTGCAGTTATGAGGTGCAATACAAATATTTGACATGTGAACCATATGAAAAGATCATTTGACCCCCAAAGGGGTCGTGACCCACAGGTTGAGAGCCCATGGTTTAAGCAGTCTTTCAAGTCTAAAATTGTTTATAGTTCTGTAATAAATATATTAATACATGTTAGTCTTTTATTTAAATTTAATAATCAACATATATAAGGCATTAAATTCCCTTGCCTTTTTGTTACCCTGTGCCACAATAACCTTCCCAAAATTTTAATTTTTCTTTTCTTTCACCGATGGTAAATATTTTCTACCAACCTAATATATTCGTTTCTTTTGAAATTAATTGGAACCTAAATACTACAATCTGAGAGTTCAGAGAAACTAGATAAATATTTTTCCTGAGATTTAATCTTAAAACCTTCCTAAGCACTTTGGATATCTTATACACATTGCCTTCTCATTTTTTTTAAACCCTACTTTTTCCTCATCTAAAACTCCATTTTCCATTTCCTCTGAAATGAAGACTTTTAGTGTAGGAATCCAAATCATACTAAATATAGTGCCCTGAAAGGTCCATCATTTGGACTGTTGAATAGTTCATCAATTAGCAGTTATTTTTAACGCCTGTTACTTGCCATTCTGTATGTCTCCCACTTTCTTTCACATTAATGAGCTAAGACATTATCATGTAGGTTTGTCATTTACCGGTTGATTTGGAACAGTGTGTGAGAGAGCAGGATAGAAAGAGAAAAGTCAAAGCAGAGGCTTTTAACAAGCTCTTCTTTCTCCTCATGAAACTGATTAAACTGCTGATGCTGGAATAAAAGTATAGAAAAGGTCTCCAGGAAACCCAGTTATCAGTTAAGCAACATCACTGCTGAGTCTTCATGAGAATGTTCTGAACTTCTTTTTCCAGCACATGAAAGAACCCCTTTGGCCTTCTTCTCTTTGATCACCCTAGAAGTTGTATAATTCTAAAGCAACCACCCTTCAAGTTCTTTACATCAGGCTTACCTCTTTTCCCCTGACCTATTTTCTCTGTTTTTGTAGGTCAATACTTAACCTAGCAAATAGAATCATTCTGAGTCTTAGCCTGTCAATGAAAGTGAGAGTGGGGGTGTTTTATGTGTCTTTCTTCTATCCTTTCTGTAGCAGCATGCATTTAGAGAAGACAGCTATATAATACCCAAGTGTAGATTAATCATAAAAGTAGTGTGTGCTGAATGAATGTTTTTATTCTACTCTGTACATGGGCAAAGAAACAATAAAATTATATTTTGTTTTTCCACTAATGTGAGTGCACGTTTATAGCTGTGGTCAAAACAACCTACCTAAACTGGAGGGTTTATATTTGTGACTAAAATGCTTTCTGTAAAAGCTTGTGTTTTAATAGATTATGTAGTGAGAATTAAAAGGAATGTCTGTGAGTGCTAAAGAAGTAACAGGGAGGTTTTAGGAATAGACAAAAGTTTGAGTACAGATTAAAAAAATAAAAATGATCAATAAATAGTCAAGGTAAGGGGTAATTTTAACAGGTAAACAAGAAAAGTAGCAATACTTGCCTATATATTGACTTCCAACATCTTGTACTAGACAGTTTCACAACTTGGATATACTGCCTATAATGTCTCCTTGTCTGCTTCCCTTACTAGATATTGGATTTCATGTGAGGCTGTGCTTGAGCTCTACAATGAATAGTAAAATGTGTTTGTTTATGATCATAGTAAAAGTCTAGTAAATATTAATCACATGAAAAACTAGAGAGCTTTGTCATGTGGAAAGAAGTAGTAGGCACACTAAATAACAAGTAAAATGGTTTTTAAAAATAACTGCTAAATGGTAGAATATTAAATAATAATAAACATGAAGAACTGTCCATGAAGAGTATCTCCTTTCTAATAATTCTAGCCTTATGAGTAAAGTATTTTCAAAATGGTATCATCTCAAAAGAGAAGGACTAATTTAAAGGACTATAATTATACCCCATGTCTCTAACTGAAGGCATGGTGATTGCCCATAACAACAGTGAACTAGGATTTTTAAAAGCTTTTAAGGTTTCTGATCAAAATAGATAGTTGGCTTGTCCTTGCTTTAGAAGCAGTTCAGCACTGTACAAAGCATCTAAAGCAATAGTTTGCAGACTTTGGGCAACAGAGAAGTTTCTGCTTGAGGACAACTAGGGAGTTGTCCTATACAGAGAGCTAGAATTCAAGAGCAGTGAATTCAAGCATAAGAGAAACCCTACTGACCAGAGTAAGCTAAAATACATGTTCTAGAAAGCTGAAATATCTGGAACCTGAACACAACAGCACTGAAAAGGAAGGAGCTGAACAGAGAGAAGTCTTGGAGTCTGACAAAGACTGTTGCATGATTCCTTGAATAGTCTCTGCAAGTACTGGGGCAGGGGGAAATGCAGGGAGCGTGTATTAGACAGCAGCTGGTTTGAGGATGACAGAGGTTCAAAGATACTTGTGGCCAATCAGTGCTAAAAAATGCTGGCAATGTGATGTAGCCAGAGGATATTCCTTAGCATCTAGCTGAGACATCACAAAGGCTGGCCTAAAAGAGTAAGAACTACAGTGAAGCTGACTCTTAATCTACTCCCACTTAAGAAGAAAAGCAAACTTTGTTATATGTTTACATATTTTCCACTGGATATATATTCACTGAATATGGTACTGTATTGTTTAATGACATTGTCATGCGAGTATATGCTGCAAGTTGAGCATATGACTCGTACTCCACCTCCCGTTCTTTTTCTCTTTCTTTCCTTTTCTGCTAGTCTTCTTCGTTCTACCAGACAGTTCCACATCTACTTTCATGTCATATATGCATACACGATTTCATGTAACCTACAAACCTCAAATGAAAGAAAATGAGTTATAGAGTTATAGCTTTATTCATGAGATTAAATGCATAATTTGGTTAAGGTTTAATTTCCTTAATATGGCTATCTTCAGTTGAACCTTTTTCCTACAAGCAGCATAACATAATTCTTTTTAGATGATTTGAAGGTTGGAAGTTGAATCTTACCAATTAGGAGAATATTGTGCTGTTTTGATAGTTCTTGCTTACCAGCATATAAGCCAAAGCAGCCACAGATAACAGGTGAAGAATTAAAACTGAACACTTTCCAAATATAACAAAATATAATGTGATTAAAATGTGGCAGCAACATATCAAGCCCAAAACCAAGTTAGTGAGCATACAGAGAAATAAGAAAATATGGTAAAGAGTTAAAGGTTAATAAAAGTCAATAAAAATTGATTTACTGATGACTCAGATTTGGATGCAGCAGATAAAAAGATTAAATCAACTAGTATAAAAATAGAAGAGGCTACTGAAAGAGTAAGGAAATAGAAAAGTGATGATGAAAATTTCCCCAAAATGATACAAATTATTGATTTATAGTTTCAATTTTATAAAAAAAAAAAACTCAAGTAAACAACCCAAAATAAGTTAAACTAGGTCACATTATAGGACTGAAAATAAAGATAAAATATTGAGGACAATCATACTGCCAAACAGAATTACACTCATGAAACAGACCTTATGAACAGATACTGGCTTTTCATCAGACATAGTATAGTACAGAAGACTATGGTATTTTAATGAAAGGACAAATGAGAAAGTAAAGCTGACAGTTTGCCATTAACAGACTGGAAAGAAAATAAATGCTCAAATAATAGAAGGAAATTATGTTATGTGGGAAACAAGATCTACAGGGAAAAATAAAAAGAGTAAGAGGTTAACTATGATACTATGTTATATTTTATATCATGAAATAAAAGATAATTTAATAAAATAACATTGTAGTAAGGGACATTACAATGTGTTTGGAAGATGTAAATATTCCAACAATAACATAAATGATAGGTGAATAGATGGAGTTAAAAATCTATTTATCATGAGAATCCATCCTTGTGAAGCAGAAAGTAAGGTTTATCATGGGAAATCTGAAGCAGTATTATTAAGTGGCAGGTATGGAGAGATACAATGTTGATTAGAAATGAACTTGCATAAGTTAAGGATGCAAAAAAATAAAAATAATAAACATGCCTTCAAAAAGTTAAAAAATTCTGCTTCTCAAGAGACTCAACTAAAAAAATGAGAACTGAGTTCAAAAATTTGTCCTTTATTAATTGGATTGCTTGAGTCTTCGGGATGAAGTTCATCACCAGATATATAAAATTTCATTTTTTCTAATATACATTTGAACATACACTTTATTGAGGGCAAATAAACTGTTAAAATATTCTAAGCATCATATGTCATCTGGAAGAAACAAATCAAGAATATATGTCTTTGGGATGCCAATTCTTAGCCAATAAATTGTCAAGATATAAAATATTAACAATGGCACATATTGTGATATATTAAACATACATACTGCATGGTAAAACCATGTGACAAACAGTATATTATGATCATATGAATTCCTAATGATTAGATAGAGAAGTAAAATGTACATACACTTTTTCCATGAAAGTTCATGAAGAACAGCTTTATAATTGGAAATTCTGTCTTCATCAATGAGTGAATGAATGAATGAATGAATTTTATACTTTTATGGACAGAATATTATTTGGTGATAATAATATAATCTCAAAATTGTTAAGTGAAAGAAGTACATATAGATTAGTTTGTACTAATATTGTGATCTTTAAAAATCAGACACCTAACATGTATTTGATAGAAATTAATTTGTGGTTGAGCATACCTTTAATCCCATCACTCAGGAGGCAGAGACAGGCAGACCTCTGAATTAGAAGCCAGCCTGGTCTATATATTGAGTTCTAGGCCAACAAAAGCTATGTAGAAAAACTGTCTCCATAAACCAAAGGCAAGGAACAAAGGAAGGAATGGAGGGAGGGAGGGAGGGAGGGAGGGAGGGAGGGAGGGAGGAAAGGAGGAAAAGAAACTGGAAGCTGGATAAATGAAAAGCTGGGGTAACTGACAGTAAAGTGTATAAGGGAACTTTCTGAGTAATGAACATGCTCTCTAACGCAACTTCTATGTTGTATGTGGTAAAACAGTTGTCTAGACTTACCAAACCACACATTTATAATTGCAAATGAATTATATATTTCAGCATCTTTAACAGAAATGTTTCGGATCTAAGTGACAGATGATTGCAAAGGGAAAAAGAAAATAGGAAAAGGGGGAAGAACGCTTGTCGTCAAAGCAGGAACATTGGGGACATAGGAATCACAAAAGAAAGACTCTTTTCTAAAAATAAATCCTTGAAAGAATTCACCATATAGGTGAGAGTAGCAGGCATTACACAGGGATATAAATATTCCAAGGATGGCATTCCCAGAGGAGCAAATTGTTGGATTATCTCCCATAGCTAAGTACCAAATGAAGGAACTGAGGGAGAGGGAGAGGGAAATAGAGGGATGGGGAGAGAGAGGAAGAGAGAGAAGCAGGTGAGGGAGGGAGAGGAAGAGGAGGGGGAGAGGAAGAATCAGGAGGGAGAGGGAGATAACAGAGAGAGAGAGAGAGAGAGAGAGAGAGAGAGAGAGAGAGGAGCCAATATGACCCAGTAAAAAGAAAGATAGTCTAAGAGGCATGAAGTGAATGGCATTGGGTAAGATTCTCTTTGTGTTTCTGTTTTAATTCTCATTTTTACTTTAGTTTTGGCTTTGAAATTAGAGTGAGGGTCTCTGGCAAAGTGATATCCCAAGCAAGTTCTGAAGGTACAGTTCCTGACTGAAGCAAATGCTATCTCTGCTTTCCTTGGCCTTTCTAGGTTTCTGGTTCTGATTTATTCTCCAACTAGTCACTGGTATAGACTCATCTTTGAGTCTCCAAACATCTTTCTGCACAGCCTACTGACAGTTTTCTCCCTACTTATTCACATCGGCATTGCTCAAGTTCTCTTCTTAGACAATGACAGTAGCTTTATATTGAGGGCTATTTCTCAATCCGACCAAACTTCTGTCTCAACATTCCAAGATGGTTACTATAAGGACCAACTTCACAGTCATGTGATTGGTACAGTTGCAAAAGATCACAAACTTGGAAAGGCTTGGTATTTCATACCTGAGATGTAACTCTAATTTTGACTTTAAAACTATGACTCTTTTAAAGTTAGAGGGACATGTGGCATGCACTGGAGTCTGTTGAGTGTTAGCTCCTATGCAGTTTTACATCCTATGACTTTGCCAGGAAAACATTAATTATCTTATTTACTAACACTCTGCCTTTGCTGGTCTTCTCCCCTGGCATTAATGCTCTGTCCCAGGCAAGAGCCAAACTGAACATGTGGAGAACTCAAAGTTGGGAAAATAACATCGACATCTCAAGGTAGGGCATGGCAGCACTCATTCACACAACAAATTATAATGAATAGTTATCCTGGACCAACATCATAGTGAGACAAATTCTCTTGTTTACTCAATCTCAGTACCACATACATGCCAGTATGGGGGATTTTAAATCTTTAGGAGTCACTTGCATGCCTTGGGTGTATAAATTGCTTAGCTGATTGGTTTTTTTTAGTTGGTTTTGCATACTGCCACTTTGCTGAAGGTGTTTATCAGCTGTAGGAGTTCTCTGGTAGAATTTTTAGGATCACTTATGTATACTATCATCTATGAATAGTGATACATCTTCCTTTCTAGTTTGTGTTCCCTTGATCTCTTTTTGCTGCCTTTTTACTCTAGTTGAGAACTTCAAGTACTATACTGCATAGAGAGAGTGGACACCCTTGTTTTGTCCATGATTTTAGTGGGATTGCTTCAAGTTTCTCTCCATTTAATTTAATTTATTCCATAAAGCACAGGATAACCATGCTACAATTCATAGACCCAAAGAAATTAAGTAGCAAGGAGGGCTCAAGGGAAGAAGCATGAATCTCACTTAGAAAGGGAAATAAAATAAACATCAGAAGTGGATGGAGGGAGGGAATTGTGTGGCAGAGGGGATGAGGAGGGGTTTGGGAATGGCAATCTGGTGTGGGGAGGAGGTGGGAGAGGGATGGATGAACGCAAATGAGTTGGGGGCATCTCTGGGACTAGCTGAAGACCCTGAAAGGGGTTAGCTAGGGTGGGTCTATGGTGGTTGCTCTAGCTGAGACTGTTAGCAGTGGGGTTCAGGACTTTCATTGGAGGAAGGAGGACATCAACCTACTCACAAAGCCTTTGATCCAAAATTTGTCCTGGCTACAAGATGCATAGGGATAAGGACGGAGCAGAGATTGATGGAACAGCCAAATGATGACTGCCCCAACTTGAGACCTCTCATGTGAGAGTCAACTCCTGATACTATTAATGATACCCTGCTATACTTTCAGACAAGAGCCTAACACAACTCTCTCCTGAAAGACTTCATCCAGCAATGGATGGCAACAGGCAGAGACACACAAAAGTACAAGTATTTTGAAGTTTCTTTCTTTTCCTGAAATTATCACCATTTGAATGAACCTCATCACAATGTAGGATGCCAAAGATGTATTCCTTTCATCCCAGCCTCTCCAGTTGACAGCATGTCAAATACCAGAGATGGGGATGAAATTCCTTGGGACATTTGACCTTTGTCCAATTGCATAATATATTGCAAACACAAGAGCTAAGTCAGGAGAGACATGCTACATTGGTGTAGATCAAAAATATTTCTCAACCAATCCATATAATTATGAAATTAATGTTTTCTATTTAGGTTATGAAGTCAATGAGTGGCTAATCACACAGAAAAATCTTGTTGATAATGTAAGCTAACTGATACAATTGATAAAATAATGCTCTGATAGGAAGATGCCTCAGTAAATAGAGACCCATTATGGGAAACTGTGAAAGTTTGAAGAAAAATGAGTCAGATATACTTCTGATCAGCCTTTATTTCTCCTTAGTAAGGTAGGGCTCTTTTTTACATTATTTATTTATTCACTTTACATCTTAGTATCAGCAACTCCTCCTCCTACTGTCCCCTCATGCAGATCCTTCCTCTATTCCTCCCTCCCTTCTCCTCTGAAAAGGAGGAGCCCCATTCTGGGTATTGTGCCCCACCCCAACCCACCCACACCCTTATTGGGCTCTTAAAGAGCAGAAATACAGTCTCTTACATATCCTTTGTTGATTTCTCCCAAGTATCTGTTTATAAATTTATAAACAAGTATCTGTTTATAAATCTGTTTACAAATTTATACACAAGTATCTGTGTACAAGTATCTGTTTATAAATTTAACTGCTTCTCAACTGAACAACTAAAAGGGAAATGAATAACCTATAATGGGAAGAACTATTTTTTACTGTGAGGGTATCAAATATGTACCATATGAAGGAATTAACTCAGTATATTTGCTTATTAAGTCTATAAGAACTTGAAAATTTTTATTTGATCCATTACGGATAAATTCTCTCTCTCTCTCTCTCTCTCTCTCTCTCTCTCTCTCTCTCTCTCTCTCTCTCTCTCTCTCTCTCTCTCTGTTTGTGTATGTGTTCATACTGTCAATAGAGTCTCATAGAAACTTAACAGTTAAAAGAATACAAGGACCTCATACTCTGGGAGTTCATGCTCTGCTTTCTAAATATTGTTGGAAGTCTTAATTTATTCTTGAACTTGTATCTGAAGTAAAGTGTTTGTAGTGAAGATAGGATAATGTGGTATGAGGTAGTCAGGGACTTGGGGTTCTTAGCTGATGTCTTGATCCTAATACTTCATTGTGTCTCAAAGGATTTTTACTTATGTGTCACAGTCCAAATGATGCAGGCAGCTATGAATAAACCCCATAAGAAAAGAACTAAATGAGGAAGACATATTGTTTCAATACGGAAAAGTCATGTCATTGTGTTAAATATAGTATTCTTGACTCTATGTGACAGAAGGAATTAGTAAGTATGGTACAAATAACTTTAAAAGTATAGCAAAATGCTTCATAGATTTAATAATTCTTATTACCTGTTTTTCTTTCTCTCTAAAAATTATTTTTTTAATATTCTTGATTGTTGGTATATTATTTTACTAATTTTTTCTTCTTCCTATTAAATTTTCCTTTTCTTTTGTTTTTGTTTTCTTGTTCTTACTATTTCCATCAAATTTTTGATGTATATACAACTCAGTGACTTATGAATTAGATTAGTTCTGGCCCACAAAAAAAGGGGCTGCTTGCCCCCCCTTACTCTTGCTTCCCAGTTGCTTCTCCCTTGCCCCCTTGGGTTCTTCACTTCCCCTTCCCTATCCCACTTCTCTCCACGTGGTCATGGCCGGCCTCTATTTCTCTACTTTCTCCCTCTCTCTTCCTTTCTCTGCCTCTAGTACCTTCTTAACTCTCCTCCCGATGGTCTAAATAAACTCTGTTCTGTACTTAAAAAAAAAAAAAGATTAGTTCTAAACATTGCTGACCACAATTTCTGCATTTTCTGAAAAGAATTTAGAGTTATATGCCTACAGTTAAACATTAATTTCTCAGCAAGTTTATTTAAAATTTCCAGCTTAACCCAAATATGAAAACATATTTTTTCATACTAACCAAATGCCACCAAGATCCATTCTGCTTAGACCTCTTAGAGCCTTCAGACTAGGTTTTATTATTTTACTGTTTCTTAGAATTCTATTCTGCTGTTTGATCACTGCTAGGTGGAAACCCAGTCCTGGTTGTTAGAGAGCTATCATTGCCAGAAATAAAAATAAGCATTAGCAAGCAGCCCAGAAAATCTCATACATGCCTGATCCTCACCCTATTGTTTGATATAGGCCAATAGGCAAAAACATAGAACACTAACATAGGACACTATTGCAAGGAAACTTGGATTATTTTTTTCAAACAGATATTGTTCTGTAGCCTAGGATGACCAAGAAATAATTAGCTCATTTTGGCCTCAAACATCTGAGTGTTACTCTTGAATCCTGTAATCCAATCCCACACTTAACATTAAGTTTTAGTATTCTTTTTTCATATGACTAGATGAGTTAACTGTTGGCAGTCACTTGAAAATTCCCAAAATTTGTGAGATAGATATCAAAGAAGTTTTACATACAGCTATTCAAATATAAATATATAGATGTATGTATATGTATCTATGAACTTTTGTGCAAGTGTATGTGTGTGTTAGGGCTCAAACAAGGGACTTCCACACACTTGGAAAGTGCTCCACACTGAGCTACAACCCAAATGTAGTAATTTTGAGTTTTAAATAAATAGAGTGACTTTCTCTGGGAAATTTCTCTAACACATAATAAACTTTAAGTGCTCATATTTTTCCTCAGTGCATAATATTTTTTCAGAGTACTTAGCTTAATGACTATATATTATACATATATTTATTAATTTGCATAATATTTATATATCCTTACTAGAATATATTTATTGTTATGATTGATGTATACAGGAGCTATATGTTTAGGCCTGTATGGGGCAATATATATTAAAATTAATAAACAAGTCTAAAAGCATATGCACAATTAGTTATATCTGTATGTGTGCATACTATGTATTTTAAATAACAGCATACCCAATTCAAGAATCAATTTCTTTCTTGTTTTGTTTGGTTCATTTGGTTGGTTGGTTGGTTGGTTGGTTGGTTGGCTGGTTGGCTGGTTGTTTTTTCTTGGTTTTTCAAGAAGGTGTTTCCACTTACTGGCCCTGGCATTCTCTTACACTGGGGCACAGAACCTTCACAGGGCCAAGGGCCTCTCCTCCCATTGATGACTGACTAGGCCATCCTCTGCTATACATATGCTGCTGGAGCCATCAGTCCCACTATGTATAGTCCTTGGTTGGTGGTTGAGACCTTGGGAGCTCTGAGGGTACTAGTTACTTCAT
>NC_045030.1:62341713-62345017 GCF_008632895.1 Mastomys coucha | reverse complement strand
AAAATATCTAATAAAAAAAAGAAAAAAAAACAATCTTACCATCTGGTGTAAAAAAAAGAAGGGGTTTCTCTGTGTTGCTCTGGAAGTCCTGAAACTCATTCTGTAGACCAGGATGGTCTCCACCTCAGAGATCCTTCTGGCTCTCTGTCTGAGTGTTGGGATTAAAGGCATGTGCCACTACTGCCCAGCTTCAAGAACCAGTTTCAATACAAGTAAAGAATGTTAATTTTTTTCTAATTTACCTGAACAAAGTTGACTTTGACATCTCCCCGGGCAGATTCTGGATCAATTTAAGTACTCTCTCAGAAGGTCTCAGTGTTGGGCTTACTATGTCTCATTACTCATACCTTATAAAATGTCTTTCAATCATTGGTAGAAGCTTAGTTTCTGGAGATAGTTTCTTCTGTGAAGGAAGACTAGTTCCTGAATGAGTCCATTAGTAGTCTATTTTGTGGCCATTTTGCTTGGTGCTGAAGGGTTGTCTTCCTGACAATGTTTCTGTTAAGATTTGCTACTTACGGTTTTGGGGAAAAGTCCATATTGCAACATGTAAACCACCTTAGCAATATACATCAAGTCAGACAGAACACTCATGTTTTATTTTTACCACAGCCCATATACATACCTAATAAAAATGTTAGTGTAACAAAAAGTACCAAGTTCAGGGTCTGGTTTACATATATAAGTTGGTTCAGGTGTGATCAAATTCTTATACAAGAACATTGGACAAAAATTATAACCAATGGCTGAGAACCCTTTTTTTTTTAGGCCTGTGTTTAATTAATTAATTAATGTATTTATGTATGTATGTCTTGGAGGGGGCAGGGTCTCAGTATGTAGCTCAATTGTACCTAGGGTGTCCTGTGTATTCTGTGCTATCCTCAAACTCACAACCCCTGTTAGCACAATCTCAAGTGATGGAATTACAGATCTATGTCACCACAACTATGCTAAAAACATCTCTTTAAATTGTTAACAATACCTATGGCATTACTCGATGTCTCATTTGTATTTGTTATGTCTTAATAACTCAGTGTCAGATTAATATCAGTACCTTCTTCATGCTTTTCAAGTCAGCTATCTCATTTCTCTATGAAGAAAATAAATCAATGAAAACGACTCTTTAAATTTCCCTCCACATCCTTGACATTTTCCTTATGTTCTCTTTGCCCCTTATCATTTATCTGAATCAGAGTATTCTCTGAACACCCTAATTCACCATGTTGTCTATGGCTAATGCTCTAGTTTATAAGACCTTCTAAAAGAAAATGGATGGAGATACTGGTATAGCTATTATGCATAGCAAGTCTGCACTCACCAATGTGATCTGTTATATAGTATGAACTCACTCTTCTAACATTTTAGTTTCTCTAACTATTTCTCACATATAAAATTTCACTTATTCATATCATGGAAAATAGAAGGTGACAAGGAGTTCTGCGTAGAAATCTCAATATCTGCCTATAGACTCATTCTTTTTATGGTCTTGTGCAAGTGACAGGACAGTGACTAAAATATGAAGCAGACAACCATACCATTATTTTTCCACTTATTTTTCAAACTTCTCAACAAGAACATCTTTGTTTGGTGCACATTTTCAGGTCCATTCTTTATTTCTAGCTCTCTGCTATAAAATAAATTCCCAGGCTCAGAATAAGGATGAGCAGTGTGGCTTGTCACATAACATCACTTTTGAAAGTATGATCTTTATATGACAATTAGGAGATCCTCCCTGAATGCCTGAAAGTTAAGGATTTCAAGGTGGAAGTAATGTTCTATAGGAAGTTGGAAATGCAAAGATGGATATGTACCTGGAAATATTCTCAAATAGGACATGCTTTCAAGTTTTACTTCAACACTTCTAAGCTGGTCCTGGTCACAGCACCACTACATAGGTAGGCTGGATCATGATAACTGATAAGCAGGTAAAATTGACTTTATCCTGTCACCAGCCTATCTTTTTCTTAAGTATGTTATTGTTCGCCTTATTGTTTATTAAAAAAATTTCAAAGTTAGTAATAATTGACATTTGCTAGAATTTGGGCCTTGATTTACTTCATACCCTACTTCTCATCCTCATGGAAATGCTACAGGGGACCAATTATGCCATTCATCTTTTTTTGTTGTTGTTTTTCAAGACAGAGTTTCTCTATATAGCCCTGGCTGTCCTGGAACTCACTCTATAGACCAGGCTGGCCTCGAACTCAGAAATCCACCTGCCTCTGCCTCCCAAGTGCTGGGATTAAAGGTGTGTGCCACCACCGCCCAGCCATTCATCTTATTTAAATTATATTTCATTCATTATGGAATATAGGGACTGAAACCGAGGGTTTGTTAATGTTGGGTGTTGTTTAAATGTGAACTCCCAAGGCTCATGTGTTTGAATACTTCGTTGAATACCAGATAAAGATACTGTTGTAGAACCTACAGGATGTAGAAATTTGCTGGAAGAAGTGTATCACTGGGGGTAAGCGTAGGGCTTTTACAAGCTTGCCTCATTTCTTGGTTACTCTTTGTTTCCTGGGAATGTATCCTTGCTCCTGTCAACATGCCTTTCCTGGTTGTCATGTCCTCCCCAAGATGATGTACTCTTGAAAGTATAAGCCTAAACAAACTTTTACTTGCTTAAGTTCTTTTGTCATGATATTTCATCACAGCACAGGAAAAATAACTAGGAACCTAATGAATAGCGATTGTGTTCTGATGTCCATCTAATAACATCCATTCATGTAATTCATACCCTTCAGTAGTCTCCCATTTCACTTATATAAAATCATATTATATTTGATATGTCATATTTTGCACATTTTCAAAAGTGCTTTAATGTCACTCATTTTCTACATTGTAACATTTTGGAATTCCTATTTTGATTTTGATTTTTATCTTTAGTATATCTTAATCATTGGTCCTACAAATTGATTCTTCTGCTTTCCTAATACAACTACCATGAGAGTAGAAACTTTTCTTTTGTATCAACTATTACTTGTCCTGCACCTAACACCTACTAGACATTTCCTAAATATTTGTTTAATAAACTGACAATCATACCATGTAAATCAAGTCAGATTTAAAAATAGAATTATCACATATTTTCTTTCATTTGTGTATCTTAGCTGTTATAGAAAGACATAAAATCAAGTATTCCCACATGACATGAAAGCACAAGCAAAACTGATAAAGAATATAGGTGTGGATAGAGAAGAAAAATGATGGCATGGGGGAGCATGGTCAAAAACTAGAATATATATTAAACCCAGGACTATATATATATATATATATATATATATATATATATATATATATA
>NC_045030.1:62334056-62341693 GCF_008632895.1 Mastomys coucha | reverse complement strand
TGTATATGTAACTATATATCTATATAACTATGTATATATTCTAGTAAAAAAGAAGAAAACAAGACTACTGATAAAATTTAACTGTGACCATTACAAGTACTTCAGATGTTCCTATGTTCAGCTTCCATTGCATCCACTTTTATTTTGAATAATGTTTAAATAGTTCTTTTTTATAGCTTACCATATAAGTATATACTTTTATACAATATAACATACACCATTGTTTGAACTCTAATGATAAAGAAAATCTTTTGCTGTTTTATAAAAATGTAACTGAATTGTTAATTTAGTAGGGGTTAACATTAGTAGTGTGTCTTATACAAAGAATCCTATAAATAAATTAAAATACATTTCAAAAGAAATACATGAAGTTTGTGAGGATATCAGGGCAGCTTGTGCAACTAGCAGCACCTCTAAAGTGAATTTGGCTTTAGTGGATCACATTTTAAAAGTTCTCTCTCCTAAAAGCTAGATCTCTGTGTGAACAGGTTTCTGTAACATTGACAGGGATGGCCTTGAACAACTAATCCTCTTGCTTCCACCTCTCAAATGTTAGGATTATAGGCATGCTCTGGTATGTCTGGCTTATGCCGTGCTGGAGGATAAATGCTGTGTCAGATGAACTGTATCTCCAGTGTCTGATTTGGTATTTTCAAAGAAGATGCATAAGTAGTTGGATTTCTTGCATGGAAACTTTAAGAGAGAGGCATACGAACTTTAGGATTTATGGATTTAGGTATGACTGCTATTAGAGTCTATTATGAATCTGTCTTTAGGCTTAGGTACCATCATAATGCCAATCATTTATTAAATGCTTCTTTCCTTTTTCTACTGGTGAACTTAACTTGTCTAAAAGTTGCAATTATTTTTACATGGATAGGAAAATTTGGGTTAACTATACTTGTTTTTCTGAGTTTTGCTTGATTTTTTTTGTTTTGGTTTGTTTTGTTCTTAATTTAAACATAGTGATCTCAAGTTCAATCCATTGTCTTAAAATGGCATAATTTCATTCTATTTGGGGGCCAAATAAAACTCTATTTACAATTTTACCATATTTTCCTTATCCACACATCTATTTATGGGCACCCAGAGTTATTCCATATTTTGAAGAGGTCAGCTACAGACATGAATAGGTAAGTATACTTGTTGATACAGTCTGGGACATCTGGATCATGTGGCAAATCTAATTCTATTTTCAGCTTGTTTTGGAGCTCCATACTGATTTTAATAGGGGCTGAACTAGTATATATTCTTGCCAGCAGTGTTCTATCAGCACATCCTCAAAAGTATTTGTAATCATTTGCTTTGGTGGAAGTCATTCTAACCAGGGTAAGATGAAATCTTAAAATACTTATAATTTGTATTTCTCTAATGGCTAATGATGTTTAAAGATATTTTTGGCCACTTCTGTATGTTTCTTTGAAACTTATCTATCCAATTCTTTGGCTCATTTATTGAATGGGTGTTTTGGTGATCTGATGTTTAATATTTTAAATTCTTTGCATATTCTAAGTATTGATCCCTTTTAAGGTGACAGTATAGCTGGTAGTTTTCCGGCTTGTTTTATTTTTATTTTTTGGTTGTTTGTTACTCTGCTTATTGCTTCCTTTGTCATGCAGAAATCTTTAATTTCAAACAAGTCTTCGTTCATTTTGGGAATTATTTCTTGTGCTATTAGTCTTTTCAAAAAATCATTGCCTATGCTTACATCTTGGAAAGCTTTTCCTGTTTTCTACTACCAGTTGCAGGGTTTCATGTCTTAGAGTAAGGTCTTTCATCTACCTTGAATTGAATTTTGTATAGGGTAGGGAGATAATGAATCAAGTTTCAATTTTTCTGTTTGTGGATGGGTTTCACAGTACTGTTTTCTGAAGTGGCTGTATTTTCCTGATGTAGTTTTTTGATACCTTTGTCAAAGATTAGGTATCTTTAGTTGCATGGGTTTACTTCTGTGACTTTTATTCTGTTTCATTGGCCTATTTGATAGACTGGAGTTTTATAGGATACCTTTGTAACCTACTTTTCACAAACTGGCTTGAATTGATTTCTCTGATGTCTTGCTAAGATTCAATTTTCATATCTCATTATATTCTCCAAAGTAAGCTGGCTATAAGGCTATATAACACACAGATTCAAAATCTTAGTACAACCATGCTCCTATAAATAACCTTAATCTTATTGATTTGCCAAAAAAAATTAAATTTGAAAATTAAAAGAGTAGTGACTTCAAACAACATAGATTTTTTTCTCAGTTGTAATATGTTCTCATTCTGGGTTTTCTGCAGACTTTGAACATTCATTTCACTCTGGTACTGTGCTTTAGACCTTGCGGGTTACACTGACTTAGGGAAAGTAATACATTGGCTCTATAGCTTTCACTGAGAAACGGACACATCTGTTCATATTTTTATGGCCCCAAACAAGTATTATGACAACAGCTACTCTCAATATCGGGGAAGAACATTAATTTTTGTATGCCACAGAGATAGAATTTAACCATTTGAGATAAGGTTTAATAACTACTATGGTCAATTACCACAACAGGAGAATAAGAAATATCAAATGAGGCAATGAATAATGACAGATCTTAGTAACTTAGAAAGTAGCATCAGAATATTTGAACCTTATAGGATATGTCTATAATAACTTATAACATGACTAAAGTTTGTTGTAACTAGTAAACTTCAAAAATCATTTTGAGAGTGATATAGAAGCAATCAGATACATAATTTTTCTCTGCTGATTTTCTTCTCAAGGGGAAAAAACTACCTAGGGGAGAATATGTCAAGCTGTTTCTTTGTTTTGTTTTGGTTTGGTTTGGGTTTTGCTTTGAGTTTATTTTTGCTTTTTGTTTTTCATACTAGTGCTGAGTGAAATTTTTGGGAGCAATTTGAGTTCAGCAGTGAGCGGTTACTCTGTCTCAATAAAACTTAACTTGATTTCCCTTAATGGGTGTTCTTACTTCCTATCCTTTGTGATTGTAAGACAACAAAATCAGAAGTCATTGTCTTGGGGTGACTTTAGACGATATATTGACTTTTAAGGTCTGAGTCCTCTTAGCTAAAACGTTCAAGAGTCACAAAGGTTCCTCTGTCACACTGAAAGTCTACTACAACATTACTATCACATTATTATTTATTATGACTTTATCAAAAAAGAAGAAAAGCAAAGTCTTCGACTGATGGGATGGTATACAGCACTCTCTGTCCTTTAAAAGGGAACACAAAAAAATTAGTTTTGTTGTTGCCATTATTTTTGACCAAGGGTTGTGAAGATGGCATGGTGGATAACGCGCTTGCCATTAAAGCATAGGGACTTGAGTTTTGGTCAACAGCACTCATATAAAAACTGGGTATGAAGCACAATTCTTTATTTCACCTTAAGTGTTTGCCTTTATACCCACAGATAAGTGAAGTACTCACTCCTCATCAAGCATACTTCTCTTTGCAAAGACATCACAGTGAATAACAGCACAGTGGTTAAGGTAATTGGCTGCTCTTCCAGAAGACAAGAGTTCTATACCTAGGAGTGATATGTAGGTCCATAACTATCTATACCTCCAGTTCCAAGGATCCAATGCTCTCTTCTGGCCTTTGAGGGCATTAAGCATGCACATGGAGCACAGACATGTTTGCAGGCAAAACAGTCACACATTTAAATAATAAAAATATAGAGATTGATAAAGAATATACACCACAAAATGTTAATCTCCAGCCTTCACATGTATATTTACACATATATGTACATGCACATGTATCCATATACACATGTGTACACATATACTATATACACCTATACACAGAAAGACACAATGTCTACATTATATAAAATAATGTGTTTAAGAATTATTTTTAGAATGATTTTATTTATGCATATATGTGTGTATCTCTATGTAAGTATGTGCATATGAGGGCAGGTACCTGGAGAAACCAGAAGAGGGCATTGGATTCTCTGAAGTCACAGGAATTTGTGAGCTACTTGATATGGGCATTGGAAATAGAACTCAGATTCTCTACAAGAGCAGTATAGATTGATTTGACTGCCATAGATTCTCTGATAGTTAATATTAATTTCAAACCTGACAGAATCTAGGATAACCTAGAAGAAAAACTCTGGATGTGTCCTCAAGAGATTGTCTTTTTGTAAATGGTTGAAAACAGGAAAAAGTGATTTATCTAGTGTGGCCACATTGGACATATGGGGCAAAGAGATCCAGTGAATCCCCAAGTCTGTCTTCCAGTGAGACCTCCTAAATGTGACAATATTATTCCTGGGGCTTGGGTCTTAGACCAAATAAAAAGAAGAAAGTGAGTGGATAGCCGGAACTCACCTCCTCTTGCTTGTTGGCTATGGAATCAATTAGACCTGATACCTTTTATTTCTGCTATTATACTTTTCCTACCACAACAGACTAAATCTTCAATTTGTGAGCTAATACAAACCCTTCCTCTTTTATGTTGTATCTTGTTGGGTATTTGATCAGAGCAATTAACAAAGTAACATTACAGAGTCCTTTGGGAATATGCCCTGGAGTGGGACAGCTTGATTTTATGGAAGTCCTATATTCAGGGAATAAGGAAAATAACCATGAATTTTCATAGTGGCTGCAGCTGTTTACCTGTTCACTAGCAGTGTGAAAGTGTTCTCTTCCCCTGAGCATCTGTTGTGATTTATTTTCATGATGACAGTCATTCTAACCAGGGTAGTAGAATTTAAAAATAGTTTCATTTTTTATTTCGCAGAAAAATAAGAATGTTAAATACTTTCTCAAATATCTGTTGGTCACTTGTACTTATTCTGTTAAGAGCTGTTCCTTTAGCTGGCAGTGGTGGCGCACGCCTTTAATCCTAGCATTTGGGAGGCAGAGGCAGGCAGATTTCTGAGTTTGAGGCCAGCCTGGTCTTCGAGTGAGTTACAGGACAGCCAGGGCTACACAGAGAAACCCTGTCTTGAAAAACAAACAAACAAACAAACAAGCAAAAAAAGAGTTGTTCCTTTAGTTCATGAACCCATTGATTGATTGATTGGCTAATTTGTACTTCCTGCATTTAATTTTTAAGCTTGGTATATATTTTTTTAGATATTAACCCTCTTCCCACTGGATGAGTGACAAAGATTATTTCCATTTTGTAAGTTGCCTCTTTCCAAGATTAATGCTTTCCTTTCCTCTACAGAAGCTTTTAAAATTCATGTAATCTCATTTGTCACTATTGGCTTATTTCCTGTATGTTAGAGTCCTTTTAAAAAAGTTTTTGCCTATCCCTTTTATCTTGAAACTTCTTACTATGTGTTTTCTAGAGCACTTTCAATGTTTCAGGTCTTATATTAAGGTATTTGATCCACGTTGACTTCATTTTATGCACAGGGTGAAAAATATGGATCCAATGTCATTGTTCTATATGTGGATATCCAATTTTCCTAGCACCAGTTTTGAAGACGGTCCCTTTTCTCCAATGTATGTTTTTGACACCTTTTTTACTAAGTTCAGTGACTACAGACATGCAGGTTTATTTCTAGGCCTTCTATTCTCACAAGCAAAGGTCTGCTGAACTTCAAAATTCAATGTACAGAGAAATTCTCCAAGTCACAACCTTTCTGCTTCTATCTCTTGAACACTAAGATCATAGTCATCTGTGAGAGTACAAAGTAGTCACATTCATTTGAATGTTTCCCCCCTGGAAACTTAAAGAATTGGAAACAATGTTAAGCATTATGTGGGTGCTAATTCTAAGGATTTGGCCTCCCTGATGACAAGAGACCTTATTGCTTGTAAACATTACTTTAAATAAAATAATATAGACTATTGCTGTGATTTTTCTCAACTGGTTACCTAAGCTTCAGGTCTCTAAAAATCAAGGGATGAGGTGGGGAGGGGAGATGGAAAGAGAAAGTACTGGGAGAGACAACTAGATTGGGAGGAGGTGTCTCTGGAATGAGCTAGGAACCTATGACAATGGAAAATTCCAAGAATCTCTGAGGGTGACACTAGCTAAGGCCCCTAGCAATAGGGAATTTGGAGCCTGAATCAGCCATGTCCTAAAACCAGGCAAGAGTTTCAACAGAGGGATTGGGACACCAATATAGTCATAAAACCTTACGCATACAATTGGTCCTGCCTATAAGATGTACAGGGGTAAAATTGGAGCAGAATTTGAGGGAAAAGCCAACCAAAGACTGTCTTAGCTTGAGACCCATGCCATGAGAAGAAGCCCACCCCCTGACACTATTAATAATATTGTGTTATACTTGCGGACAGGATCCTAGCATAACTGTCATCAGAGAGGTTTCCCCCAGCAACTGATGCAGATACTCACAGCCGAACACTAGGGAACTCTGTGAGAAATGTGGGAGAAGATTGAAGCAGGTAGAGGGGTCAAGCACACCACAAGAAAACCTACAGAATCAACTAACCTGATCCCTCAGGGGCTCATAGAGACTGAACTGCAAACCAGAGAGCATATATGAGACTGACCTACACCCTCAGCACATATGCAACAATTGTGTAGCTAGATCTTCATGTGGGACTTCTAACAGCAGGAGCAGGAGCTGTATCTGACTACATTGTCTGCTTTGGGATCCTTTTCCCCTTACTGGGTTGCCTTGTCGAGCCTGAAAAGGAAAAGATGCAGATGTTCTTGGTCTACCTGCAACTTGATATACCAAGACTGGCTGATATCCATGGGAGGTCCCCCATTTTCTGAGAAGAGGAGAGGTGGGTATGGGGAGGGGAGGTAAAAGGAAAAGAGTGGGAAGAGTGGAGGGAGGGAAATGTGTAATAGGAATATAAAATAAATAACTTAATTAATTTTTAAAAGTGCTGAAAAAAATATCAGACACTAGTAAAACAATAAAACTAATGTGACTTATTGGGTCTGGGGAGATGATGGGTGAGAGGTTAAGAGTACTGGCTGCTCTTACAGAGGACCCAAAGTCAATTATCAGTACCCACATGGCAGCTCAACACTGTCTTAAGTCCAGTCCAGGGGATCTAATGCCCTTATCTGGCTACATCTACACAGGCATGTGCACATATGTACAGACGAAACACCCATACACATAAAATGCATAAAATAAAATTTTCCAATGTTGTATATCAAACAAAGAAAATATTCACTGTGGTTCCAGTAGGCTTGCTCTTGTTGCAAACAAGGGCAATTATCTATTCATCTATTTTCTACTTCCTTCTCACAGAACTCATTGTGCATTTGAGTTGGGAGTTTGTTAAGCTACACATAATATTAAAACACTTTCCTGAGGATTCTTGTAGATAGATGTTACTATGTGAACTGGTTCTACGCTACAGAATTTAAGTAAAACCTGTAACTATTCATTTCAGGTGGATAAAAATTTGTGGCCAAATAACAAGTAGAAACTAGCCAAGAATTAATTTTTTATGGCTTAATAGATTCCCAAACCTACCCTACAGGCCTTTTTCTTTACCAGATGTTTAGTTGACGTATTTCACATTTTGGGTCCTTAGCCTCCAATATGAAAACCAGTCCCATAAACTTAGTATGGTGTCACACGCCTTTATTCCTAGTACTCAGGAGGCAGAGGTAGCTGAATCTTTGTGTGTTTGAGGCCAGCCTGGTCTACAGAGTGAGTTCTGGGCCAGTAAAGGCTACATAGTGAAGCCA
>NC_045030.1:62326766-62330338 GCF_008632895.1 Mastomys coucha | reverse complement strand
AGGGAGGGAGGGAGGGAAGGAGGGAGGGAGAGAGGGAGGGAGGCAGAGACCAGCTTCTGTTGTGAGTAGTTGGCCTCTTGTTCTATCATCATTCCATGCCTGCCATGTTTGCTGCATCATGCTTGACTGTATCATTTAGGAATTGCAAGGCAAAATAAATCTTTCTTCCTTAAATTGTTTTTGTCAGAGTATTTTATCACAGCAAATGAAAAGTAACTAAGACCCCAACATGTCTCCATTTAATTAATGGTCTGGTTCCTGAAGAAATTGAATTAGATTGTGTTCAACTTAATACGCAGTGCTAGTGCCAAATAGCACAAGCTTCTTTTGAGGAAAATAATATGGTCACAAAAATGTGACCATAATTTGACACCTTTTTATTTTCTATTATAATAAAAGTGAATTAAAATGTCTTTCAATGATGAATAATATACATATACAAATTATTTATCTGTGTCTATATAAAATTTCTCATCCTTTGTTATAAGGCAGTCTAAAAAGATATGAATGGTCTACACATTTTATAGAATATCATAATGTCAAGTTTGATGCTTTAAATCAGTTACTTCATGCTAACTGGGCCACATGAGTAACATAAAGATAGCATGCCAGACAACTAGGTAAGAGGTAGAAGATAAATTCTAAAACAGTCACTGTTTTCCAAATAAGCATACTTTTGCATGTCCAGATGTCAAAAGTGTGCTAGGACCACTTTCTTCTCTGCACAATGAAGGAACTCTCCTGGACGCTCCTTTTAGAATCAGCAAGGAGAATATTTTATGTGTTGGAATATCGTTCCTGTCCACACACAATGTTTTATGGGTTTGTTTCCATTGTTGTAATAAATACCTTAACTGAACTCAACATTAGTATTTGTTAGGCTTAAACTTACTGGTTATAGTCCATCAGTGCTGGGAAATCAGGGAGGAAGGAATTTAAATCAGCTGGCTATCTCATCCAAAGTTACTGACAAAAAGAAATGATGGTACTTCTTTGTTCATATCTCAGTTTTTCTGGTCTTATACTGTTTGGGGACCAAGTTATAGAATAATGCTACCCACATCCAGGGTGAGTCTACCATCTCACTTCAATTAAAACAATCCAAACACCAACAGATATGGCCGCAGGCCAGCCTACTCTATGCTCTTTCTTATTTGAGGCTCTCTTTTCAGGTGATTATAGGTTGCAGGGAGTTGACATTTAAAACTATCACACAAACTAAAAACATATAGCTATGAGGTTGAAGGAGAAACAGAGGTGAAAAGATCTCTGTCACAATTAAGGTGGATGCATTTTTGATACTTGAGCCTTTTAACTACAGAGCCTATGGGTTGGAACTGTCAGCAAAAGAAGAAATTGGGGAATTGTAGTGTATATATAACCTTTGAGAATCATTGATCTAGGATTGGCTGCCAAGAAGGAAAAAAAATGGAGTTGTTAAACTTGGAAGGAAATAAGGCAACTCTATGTCAGAACAATTAAACTCTAGGGAGAATTCAGTTGAGAGATGATTGGAGCACCAGAGAACCAGACTTGAAAATCAAATCGGGTAATCCTTTATCACGATTGCCAGTTTCAGCAGTTCCAATAACTCTTACGGACTCCAGCCTCATTTTCTGACTAGCTTCTCTTGTAAGTTTTCATAAAGCATAATAACTACCGAAAAGAACACAACACCAGACTTGATCCTGCTTCCCTACTATCTTCAAAGAGCTCTAAGATGACATCTACAATCTGCTTTCATCACCTATGACTCCTTGCAAACCTTTATTTATGCCACTTAACCCTTATATAGGCTACATTGTCTCTGCATGGAGGCTAGGTTAATCAGCCCAGGTTGCCAAAACGAAAATACCATAAGCTGGACAGCTCAACAAAAGATACTTGTTTTCTAACAGCTGTGGAGAAGAGAAGTCCAAGGTCACAGTACCAGCGTGAGTGGTCTTTTAGCTTGTTAGATGGTTATTTTCACCCTGTGTATTAACTCCAGGTAAAGAAATGCTGACCCTTACCCCTCCTCTTAAGAGTTACCAGTTCTGCTGGATGACAGCTCTACACTAATGAGTTCATTTCATTTAACCATTCACTCAACAGGCTGTTTGTGTTAATTTAAGTATACAGGGATTTGGGCTACAACACAAGTTGGGGAAAAGATAAAACACAATTCAGCTCAGAGATGTTATTCCTCTACTTGTCAAATTGGCATCTTTCTATTCTGCCTTCAAAATTCAGATTCTCTATCTCTTTTCTTTTTGGTACTGTACGTTGGCACCATGCCCTTGATAGGAGGAAAGAATTAGACCTCAGCTCTGTGGGAAGTGTTGCTAATGAGAACAATTATTCCCTAAGGGGTTGATGTGCAAACAAATCTACGGCATGGTAAAGTTCATTATCAAGAACTTTCTTGAGTATTAAACAACTAATTATTAAAAATTGTATGGTATCTTTAGTTTCAAAATATAATCCTAACAGAGCTTAGAATTTGGCATTGAGCTTTATTCCAGTGTAAATTTAAGCTTCTTCTAAGAAATGGACCCAATATTAACTATGGATTTAGGGTGACAATTGTCAGCATGGGCTTATTGATTATAATAAATATACCATTGTGGTGAAGGATACAGACGCTGGGGGAGTTGTGGGTGTATATCCTGTGAGGACAGCTTGTGTGAGAACCCCAAACATCTCACTCATTTTTCCTGGACATAGAATTTCTTTGTAAAGTAGTTTGTTCAAGATTTGAAAGAAAAAAAAGTTCAAGCCAGAGTGCTGAGATAAACAAAATTGCTAAGGTGTTATAGACAATTTATACCTTTAAAAGAGCATAGGTCTAAGAAGTGATTCAACTGCTGACATTCTACTAAACTTCTTTATTTAGAAAGATGTAGATAGCTTGGGCACACAACAGGGCAGGGGACTACTTAAGTGGTTACTGCAATATACTAGATTAGAAAGATGAGAAATACTAGATGAAATATACTAGATGAGGATCCTCTTAGGGCAGAAGGACCATGATAAAGCCTAGAATTGAGTCCCATGCAGGGGTTTTGGAGCCCAGCAAGGTTTGATTGCTCAGTATACTTGCCATTACTGAGTCCCAGAAGGCAACCTCAGGAAAGATTTAAGGGACTGTGCTCTGTATATTAAAATGGGTATTTGTGTGTGGCATGACATGGCATAATCTGCTCTGATCCACTTTTACACAGAAGTGTATGGGGCACCACAGTCCTGTTGTCCACTTCCATAAGCTATGCTTATTTTGTTTCTATGGTGACAGTACCTCTGCAGCTGCTGCTATTTCAGAGTAATGGATTGAGACACCACATTTGCAATTGCAAAGTGTCAGACATCCTCTACTTGCTCCCTAAAGGTGATTACTGCTCCTTTAGCATTTGTTGTGGCTATAAGGAATCCTAGACCAAAACAAAAATCCTTAACAAAATTGAAGCAACATACTTAGTTTCTGAGAAGAAAATGGTCTGAAGTGCTTTAGGGTTTGTCTGTCAATTGACTGATTATCCTCAAATTGAAGCCTAACTGTAAATATTTTAATTTCATTTTTGGTACCAACGTCT
>NC_045030.1:62306981-62326756 GCF_008632895.1 Mastomys coucha | reverse complement strand
AAAATGAGACTTGTGTACCCTTTCAGACACTTTTCACACTGTGTAGTGTTCATTAAACAGCAAAAACACAAATAAACAAAGAAGTCGTGGTTATAACAAGCATTACCTTGACTTTATTATACATGGTCTAAGATGAGAAGTTTGAAAATTCCTATGAATAAAATCATAAATATTGGCAAGAAAACTACACAGAGACTATATGTGGGGTATATGCAAAACTAGAAGTCAATACATACTAAGAGCACCTCCTTTGTCCACCATTAGCATTTTGTGTCACTGAGGGCACCATGCTTTACTCCCTGGAGTCTATTACTCCATTGCTAAACATGAGTATGCAAATATAGTGTTTACCTCACCAGGAGATCACCGGCTCCTGCACTGAAGAGAGTATTTGTAGTTGAAGAGCATTTTTACAATCCTTACTCCATACATTTATAAGTGCCTAGATTTCTAATAGGTTCTGGGGACACAGAAGGGCTTGCCATCACAAAACTGTGACTCATGTTTAAGAGGTACATAAGAAATCAAACAGTTAAAGCACCGTGTAGTGAATGCTATGGATATCTCAAGTATAGCATACTATGAAATCTTTACAAAGTCTCAATGAGACAGGCAGAAAAGCAGTGGTCACCTCAATGTCATAATAAGGAAAATAAAGTTCAACTCGTAAAGTGACTTTTCCAAGGTTCCACAGCTAGTTGATGATAGGCTGAGAACTTAAAACAAAATTCCCCTGGTGCCTTGGCTTAATATACTTTCTAATTCAGAACCCCATCTCAAGGATTCTCCAAGGCAATCAAAATGAATAATATATGGTAGCAATATGTTGCCAATGTCAATCACAGTCTTAAACAGTCAATAATTATAGTACTAAGTTTACAAAAGAACTGGTAAAATTGGAAGCCTGGGGAGAAAGCTGTGTATATATTGAAATAAAGGGGAGAAAGCTGTGCATATATTGAAATAAAGGGGAGAAAGCTGTGCATATATTGGAATAAATTGCAGAATCTCATAATAAAATATCACATTGGATAGAGATTCGGTTGTCTTGGGGAACCATGACTGGCTTAAAAAGAATTAAGAATGCTCAGTGATGTTCAAGGATAGACATTGCAACCAAGGTTGTTCCTGCTCCAAGGAACTTAGACAAAAGGCTGAAGTTAGTGACCCAGGCAAAAGCACATACTTTTGACATGGCATATTTTACATGCAGGTATATCTAGGGAAACAATAAACAAAAGAAAGTAGTAGGGGAAAAGAGAAAGGGCTTAAGGTATGGATACACCATGATTTCTTCCACAATTACAAATTCATGCCTGCAAAAGTGGGTGGTGCTTTAAAGTGGAAAAAAATCAGAGCATTTGGCAAAGGGAGGAAAGTTCCTATGTTCAGGTGGAAAGAATGACCCTGAAGTGACTGGTGGTTTTGCATGAAAAATCACCAGTAATTGTGTTTGGGAGTGTAGTGTCAGGCAAACAAGAGAGCATTCTAACTTATCTTTAGACCAAGAATAGAGATCGTTACAGTTACACCTTACAGGAAAATATACTGCAATTCTTCACTTTTAAACCAGCCAATGTCCATATATATTTTTCTCATTGTAACCATCATGATCAATGCTGTCATCAGTATCAACATCATCAAGCCATTATTTGAGGGTCTATATAATTTACATAGCACCTCACAATGAGTGTTCTCAGCTAACACAGTCATCGGATCAGATGGGTATAAATCTCCTCTGTGCTGCAGATAAAATATTTAATTCCCAAGGAGGTCAAGCAATTTCAAAGATACTTAGCAAGTCAGTGTGAGATTCTAGCTCCTAGAATGCCCAATCGAATGAACAATTCTGAGATTGCAGCAGGTCCTAAATACATGGAATTTTGATTGACATCTTCTTGGAGAAAGTTTCAGAACTTGCTTTTATTTCATTAGCAACACATTTGCAGTCATCTCTTAGGGCTGGCTGCTTCTGAAAAGATTTCCACAGATGGCTAACCCCATCTATTTCATTTTCAATTCTTATCCCAATCAGAATGACACTGCCTGTCCTTGTCCTCTGGCTTTTGAGACTTATCCTGTAAGGAAGCTGGTAGCCTTCTATTCCTAACTAACATCCCAACAAATATAAAGTAGTGAAATTATTTTAATGACGAGGCCTGGAGAGTGACCCTATTTTACCTTTCTGTCACATGCTGTTTTCCTTAACAAAGGAGCCCTCCTGGTGCTTTGAAAGGCATGCTTTAAGCTCTCTAATCTTTTTCCTGCCCCATTGACCACAATGAATATTTTTTCAGCTCTTTCTTTTATAGTTTCTTTTCAAGTATTCACAAATAAACATCTTGTCCACTTACCAACCATCTTCTCAGCTGCACAGTTCAAATCAAAGTCCTGGTGGCATTAGGGGACTGGTTTCCTAGAACTGGTCAATTAGTTGTCACTATAGAGCCTCTATCTTGCACTACATGAGATCAGGCCATATAACTTTTAAAGATCATCTTGATATGTTCTGGTTATGTGTTGTCAGCTTATAGGCTATTTTTTTAGAGTCTGACCTAAAGGCTTATGCTCAGGTTTATTTGTATCAGCCAGAGCAGGCTGGATGCGGACAAAGCTGAGCAGCTCCTAGAGCTCTGTGCTTTTAGATTGCTGCTACCTAGAAGTCACAGAACAGCCAGAACTAATCACTGCATTTCAGTCAGAACTTTAGGTGATGATCAGTTCCCATGTGTGAAGCCTTCACTTTACTGGGATTCTGTCTGATGAAAAGTAAAGCTTTCCTCACCTTTTATTAACAATAACAAAAGCAACAACTTGTATCACTGCATCAGAAAGCAGCATAACTATCCAGGAATAAAGAGCAGGAGACTCCATCTCACTATACTTGAGTGTGCTATGGAAACATGGCATGAAGCATTGTCACACATTCAAACTTTTTTCATCCATTTGGAGCTTAGCTATAAACACACACACACACACACACACACACACAAAAGGAGAAAAGTTGCAAGCCATGGGACATGGGGGTTGTGTGAAATGAGACAGTGAAATACTTTAACATATCAGATGGAGTGGGGCAAATCAGATATTGGCGGCAGACTAGACATGAACTTGCAACTGTAAGGAAAGAAAGCTCAGTATGGAATGTATATGTTGGGAACAGGTGTCATTCTTGAGCAGCTGCTGTAGACAAGGTACCACATTATGGGCATAATGTTTATCAAAATTTTATCAAAACCACCCCTTAGGTTGGCACATAGATCACCATTTCATTGGTGTAAAAACTGGGTTGAGATTAAGCAACTCATTCCTGAATATGTAACAAGTGTAGTACAGAAAGAGAAGAGTCCGACGTACGTCTGATGAGCTGCACAGCCTCCTCTGTTACATGTTCAGAGAAGTTGCACACTGCAACGATGATGATGGATTCTTTTTTCCTTCTGGACATCCTAAGATGAAAGCATTCTATGAATATAATTTTTTCTAATTGTCTAATAATTGGTCATAGACACCTCTGAAAAACGGCTCCAAGCTGCATATCCGTTGCCTTCAGAACCTTTCATCGCTCTATCCAGAAGCTGGAATTGATGGTCCATACCAAAACAATGGGTGAGAATTAGAGAGATTCTAAAATGTTGGCCTTTTCCTCTCAAAATGGTGCCAAATAGAATGAAAATACACATCAGAAACACTGAGATAAGGAAAACCCTTCCTTAAAGCATTAAATGGCTGGTCCAAACATTTTCACTGTCCGAATAGCCCAACTCTGGTTGCTGCTACTATTTTGATCCTCACCAGGTTACAGCTGCATAGATTAGTATGGTGAACTTCTATCCCAAAGGAGCCCCTAAGGACTCTGTGTTCTATGAGGGTCCACCTGCTGCTTTCTGGTGTTTTTGAAATATAGTTTCAACCTGCAAGGCCATGCTTCTGGGTTCACACCAGTAGAGATGCTTTTTCTCCACTTGATCAGTCAACACCACCATTCCTTAGTCTTAGCAGCTCTGTGCATAAATTGGACTGTAACTGCTTTAGCTGATACCCCCCGGTGAAAATGTTAAAAACAGTCAACTGGATCCAAGTTCCTATGGCCTCACACAAGCTCGGCTGGGCTTACTAGGCTCTTCTTTTGCCACCGACAGTAATTGTCCATCCCTTCTTTCTGTTCATCTGATTACTACAGCAGACAATTATGTAGGACCTAATATGTGTCTGTGTTTGGCACTGAATTTAACACTGGGGACATATATGAGACATATATGAGATACCATCCCTTTCTTCAAGAAGCATTTTTTTTTTCATTTTCACATAAGTGTGCATGTGTGTTTGTATGTGTGTGAATGCATGTGTGCATTTGTGCTTATAGGTATCCATACACATGTGTTCACATGCTTGTGAAGGCCCAGTGATGATATCAGAAATCACCCTAGATTGCATTTTCAGCTTTATTCATTGAAGCAGGGTATCTCAGTCAGACCCAGAGCTCATTGATATAGGTAGTCTTGCTAAGCCTCCCTGTTCTGGGGCTCCTCTGTCTCTGCTCTCCAAGACTGGAAACAGGAAGGACACCATTTACATGGGTTCTGGGGAACACAAACTCTGGTCCACACAAGTCTTGCACCAACAAGCACATTAACCATTGAGCTTTCTCCCCAGCCAAAGGACTGACAGTTTAATAAAACAAGATGGGCCCAAGAAACTAGTAAAATGTTACAAATGATATCAAAAAGAAACAGTAGCCAAACTTAAATACCTGCCTATGTTTAACATTTGAAAATGAAGATGAAGAAACAAATTGAAATAATATTGACATATAATTGAAAGTGTAAAATAAATACCTGTGAGCTCAGAGTGATAGTAAGCAAGTGAGTAAATAAATAGAGAGAAAAGACAAATTATGATCATTATAAATATGAAATCCATGAGAGGAAATAAAAAAAATCACTAAAGTGATAAAGGCTACACATAAGTTTTTAAAGAGGATTTGGATATAGCCTAAGTATTCACTCAGACATGGATTAGTTTATTAGTTCAGCAAACATCTAGGAATTCACGGTTATTTCTCATTAGGAAGTAGAATGTTATTCTTCTCTTCAGTGTGTATGAGCTGTAATAACTCCTGACAAATAGGATATTGAAAAGAAAAGGAACAATATTTTTTGCTATAAAATATAGCATTTTAAGAAATACCTGGCCAGTAATATCAAAATATCAAAGTTAAAAGATTAAGGGAAAACCAGAAACTGCTTCAAATTGGAGGAGAAATTACAGCAAAGTGGGATGATGGACTGTCCTGGATTAGGGTCAAGAACAAAAGAGGATATCCGTGGAAAAACTGGTGAAATCCAAACTGTGTCTAGAGCTTGTGTTATAACACTCAATGTTTTGCTAACATCCTCATCTTCAGGAGCATACCTTGATTTTAAAATAATATGAGATGGACCACAGTGCTATGTTGCACAATGATATCTGCTACTGCTTTTGCAACTTTTCCATGAATGAAAAAAGTATTTTGTAATAAAAACATGTTTAAAGATGTCTAGTCTGGAAGTACCTCTGTAATTCGCAGAACCCATGGAAAAGCCAAGCATGGTGCTACATTCCTGTAAGTACAATGCTGAAGAGGTGAAGACAGGGAGACCCTTAGACAGACTGGCCATCCATCTTTGCCTCCTCCACAACTCCAAAGTCATGGGAGGTATGTCCTTTCACAAACAACATAGAAAAACTTTCTAAGGAGCAGGCTGACTCCTGCTCCCTACATATACACACATGTAGGGGGATTTCCACCTTCTTACACGTGAACATACACACACATTGAAAAATACCCCAAAACAAATGAACAAATAAGTATTTTTAAATAATTAATTTAAAATTGTCCAGGATTTGGTCCAATGGGAGAGTACTGGCATGTACAAAGGCCTAACTTCACATTCCCAATGACACAGATGAATAAAGCATTTTAAAATGTTACAGACTTGTGGGAAATCAAATTAGTCTTTGACTGTTACTAGAGAGCTTTTGAAAAGAGGTAGACATTCATGCAGTCTTAAAAACTAAGAATGACCAGATAGTTGGAGAGGGAAGCCACCCTTGGGAAGACCCTTCATATACAGTGAACCCCTCGAGAAAACTATAGGGGTAGAGAATAGTTAACAGTGTGGACCTAAGAAACTATGTGCAAGATTTGACATTTCTGTCTCCTGAATGCCTTTTCCTGGACTTTCAATACTGATTGTAGCTTTTCTTCCAAAGTTAGATTCATCAACAAGGAGGTCGTTTAACATTTCTCATCTAGTTCCAATTTCTCTGTGGAATGTTTCTCTTTCTACCTGTGTTTGTTCATGGATTGTGAGCTATCATTCTGGCAAGCAAAATATTGTACATGTGTGGTGAATTAAAATGGAAAGAGCTAATGAGGAAGCTTTAGTTACAATTTGAATAGTCTTTTGGGTAACGTAGCCAAGTTATTAAGCTTAACTCCTAAAGCTTTCAAATGACAAAAAGCTCCTCAATTATAACAGTGTGTCTGTTGGGCTGACATTTCTGGGGCAACTGTGGGATTAGAGTTACGGTGGATACAGATACCATATAAAGAACAAAGCCTGATGGAAATGCCATGTCCTAGGATCTCTTGTCCCTTTGGCTTCCACCCCTCAGTTTTCCACCCTTGTCTAGATCTCTCTCTGCCATGGATACATAATGAGCTGTTGCTAGGGAATATAAACATCAGGTAAAGAAAAGAATCTTATTCTCTAGGAGTTGACATAGAAAATAGAGGAGTTGAGGATAGAAAATTTACCTCCAAGGAGTCAAGTAGGAAATATGATAGTTTCCTGGGATGGAGAACTGAGATGGTGCCTTTTCCACTCTACACTGAAATGGCTTCTAAGCCAGAACACCATCCATCGCTCTGGAGATGTTCACCCTCTCACTGGAGGGTAGTCATTTCCCTCCTCTCTTTAGAAGAGTTGCAAATGAACAGCAACATTATCATCACAGTGAGAGGAGAGCTATAATAACTTTAGGCCTTGAAGAAAAAGAACACAGACAAGACACTGTAGGCTTGGGCCTAGCATTTGTGCTAATAATTTCTACCTCACAGGACCATATCAGGGCTCCTTTATTCTGATAAGTGGATGAGAAAATTTGCACTTAGAAACATAAATTGAGGCATAATATTTCAACAGGAGAAATAATGGCCAGAAAGGTGTCAGTATAGTAGCATTAGAAAAAAAAAAGCCAATAACAGGGCAGTGGTGGCACATGCCTTTAATCCCAGCACTTGGGAGGCACAGGCAGGCAGATTTCTGAGTTTGAGGCCAGCCTTGCCTACAGAGTGAGTTCCAGGACAGTCGGGGCTATACAGAGAAACCCTGTCTCAAAAAACAAAACAAACAAACAAAAAAAAAACCAATAGCATTGAATATGGATAGGGGATTTTGGCAGGACCAGGCTACATCTGCCTCTGAAGAAAGATGATGTTGTCTTTTGTTTACTGTTCAATCCCATTCCTAAACCACAGTGCATTAGACTTGAAGATACCATAATACTTTTCTAACCATGGATACAAGGATACAATATAAAATGACAAAAAATTAGATGAGTAGTGGTAGGTGTGTTTTTCCTCACTCTCACCATGCCAAAAATAAAAAAATAAAAAATAAAAAAATAAAAAACCCACCTAGTGGAGTTTCCTTTAAAACTTCCCTTTCCTCTATTTTCCCCAAACTCAATGAATGAACTCCATACCTACTTTAAAAGTAATATTTGGGGTAGTTTGTTATAGAGACACATAGATGCTGGAATGCATGCCAGAAAAGAAAGGCAATTTCAATTCAGATATCTTCATTAGCCCAAAAGCACTTAGTGTTCTTTTTGGCTGAATCAACTGGTTTTGACTCGCAACCTCTTATGTTCAATATGTTTACTTAATGATTAATAAAGAGTAACAGAGGTTTTCAGTTGCAGTGTATCTACCACCAGTTAGTAGTGAGAATCCATTAGGCAAGTTCCTCACAGAGACCAAGAGATAAAAAGCAGTGATCTCTGGCCCTGAAGGCTGGGGATGCTGAATCTCACCTCTGTCTGTGTCTGAAAGCAAGGCAAGGCCCTTATCTTTGCTAATCTCAGCTCTCTTCACTTATGAGGGGAAAGTGAAACCATTTCATTTTCTTTTCTGAATAGGTTTGTGTGAAAATGAGAAGACATAAGAAATTGGAGGCCATGAACACTAAGGCCCTAGGAATTTCTCTTTTCTCTTTCATAGCTCACTCCAACCCATGGCAGTAGTATACCATGGGTGGTGTAGGAAATGCTCACAATGTAAACTGTTGCTAACTGTGATGAGTTTTCTTGAAATAAATTATCTTAATTTTTATACAGCTCAGAATTATGCACATGAAAATTCAGTGAGAAGACAAATTATTGACACACTTAGATTTTTTTTATATTTTTTCTTTCTTTTAATTGAAAATAGATTCTTCTCTCATAAAATACATCCTGACCACAGTTTCCCCTGCATCTCCTCCACCCCATGTCCTCTCTCCCCAAGATCCACACCCCTCCATTTCCTTTTAAAAAGGAGCAGGCCTCCAAAAGACAACAACCAAATGCAACAAAACAAGATACAGTAAAGCAAGGTAAAAGTCATCACATCAAGGCTGAACAAGGCAAAGCGATAGGAGGAAAAGAGTCCCAGGAGCAGGCAAGAGAGTCACAGACACAGCCACTCCCACCATCAAGAGTCTCACAAAACACTGCACTAACATCTATAACATATACATAGAGGACCCAGTGTAGAGCCATAATTTTTCAACACAAAGTATTTTTTAAATCTTTTCTAGATCTTTCTCAAATATTTCTCAATTCATATCTAGTCACTGTCTTCAGGGCCAGTACCTACCAGCCAGGTGAACTCCTTATATGACTTACAACTCAGTGTTTCTTCCAGGAGGGTAACAACTCATTACTACACAAAACAGTTGGATCAAGGACTGGATTTTAATTTCCATCTGACCTTTTGGGTAAGTAATGCTTGACCATTAGCATCCATGATCATTTTTTATTTAATCCTTTGGTATCACAAATAGCTCAAATCTATATATTTTCAGCATATTAACTCATCTTACCTTTACTTGTATTCTCTTCCAATCCACTTTCCATTCTTCTGCTAGAATACAAATGTAACCATGCTGCTGTCCTATCTAAAGCCCTATCCCAGATCCCATAGGCTAACACAAGAGGGCCCCAATGAGCTCAACCCTATCTTTGCTTTATATAAATCTGGATTATTCTGCTTCACACTAAATGCAATAGATTAAGTACTGTGCTTCATAGGCTTCCTCTTGTAGACTTTTCTCCTGCTGAATCTATGTGACTTATACCTCTTCTCTTCTTTATTGTTATTGTATTCATTCTAATTTTTATTTTGTCATCATTTACTTTTTTACTCTCATTCCTGATATATAATGTACCATGTGATTTTTCAATAAGACATATTATAAATATGATATATGTTAATAAATAAAAATAATTAATATATAGTACTCCCCATTAAATTTTGATGAAAATAGAGGCTGTTTTTATTTAACATTACATTTGCAGTACTAGCAATGTGTCTGACATAGATAATGGGATCAAGACACCATTAATGAGTAAATGAATGATAGACTGAATAGATGGAAAATCAGAATAGTACTGCTAAAATATACTTAATAAAACTATCTTATTAAAATGTAAAGAAAATTTGGGCCCAGACAGAATAAATAGCCAGTGAAAGTAACATACTTAATTAAAAATTAATTCAGGTTTAACAACATAATTTATTTCTCTCTTTAGATTTTCTGTTTCCTTACACTAGTCTTGGACTTATTGTCTCTTAAATCATATATACAGGCACTTCTCTTGAGAGAATTTCCCTTTCTAAATTTCTATTCAAATGCCTTTCTTCTCTGCTTTCTGGCAAGTGCCATCTGTCAACTGGTATTTTATGTGAATGGAATAGCAGAAGGTTTGTGCTCTTTGGAAAGTGTTAGAAGTTAATACTGTGATCCCATATTTACTGGCTGAAAAAGAATCTTTTCAGCATGAATAAGGGGTAAAAATCAAAGTTGAAGCTTAACTAATTTACTTACAAACTATGGGTTAGTTCAAGTTTCAGACATGTGACAAGATTTTCCAAAATATCTCTAGTCCCCCAAAGATGTCATAATAAAAGGCTGAATGAATTTCTAGTTTTGAATTTATTCAAGAATTTAAAGGAGGAAAATAGATGAAGCAAACCCCATAAAAATTAAATCTCTGTTGGCACACAAAAATACACAAAACATTAACACATGAAAATAGCAACAAATATATCAAAGATTTAATGACAATAAATGTATCAAAGAAGATTTAGTAGCAATAAATTATCAAAGATACATATCATGTGGTATGGTGTGTGTGTGTGTGTGTGTGTGTGTGTGTGTGTGTGTACATGCAAGAAAATTTATACAATTAGAGATTATCATATTAAATGAATTAAGTCAGATTCACATGGACAAATTTCACATGTTTCCTCTCATTTGTGGTTCCCATGTTTTACATATATACATAAAATCATGCATTGATATATTTAAGTAAATGGTCTAGGTGCAAAGGAGACTGACAGAACACAGCACAGAGAGAAAGGAAAGAGTAGCCATTAAAGAAGCACTGCAATGTGCATTGCTTATCTGTATGAAAATGGCTTTATGAAAGCCATTAGGTATACAACAAATATATGCCAATAAAAAGAAAAGTAATAGAACCCATATAGTGAGAAAACATATACATATTCAGAAGATATGTAATGATGAAGACAGACAATTTTTAAAAGGAAATGCTGAAGCTTGGTAGATAGCCCAGTGGCTAAAACTGCTCATCTGACAACACGAAGAGCTAAGTCTGAATCGCCATTTCCAAATGCCTGGAGGTGAAGTGAGGGATAGAAACATGCAGATGCTGAAAGCTTGCTAGCCAGAAAGCCAAGCAAAAATGCTGAGCTCCTGGTGCAGTAAGACACCCTGTTTCAAGGCAATAAGATGGAAAGTGATTGAAAAATACACCAAATATTCTAATCTAACCTCAACATAACTATGCATAAGGGTCCACACATGTACAATCATATGCATGTACCATGCATAAGTATATCACAGACAGATAGAAACACACACACACACACACACACACACAGAGCGAGACAGAGACAGAGATACAGAGAGACAGAGAGACAGAGAGACAGAGAGATGAAATATAATTAGTAAACAAGCATATGCAAAATTATTTAAGGCAATAAAAGAAAAAAAGAGAACATAAATGAGATGATTTTTATAGACATTATAGACAAAATCAAATTAAAGGCAATGTTTACAAAATTGTAGTATATTGGCACACATGTCCTTTATTACTCATGGCAGGGGAAACATTTAGATTTAGGTATATGGTAACCTTTGACATAGTAATCCTACTTCTAAGAATTCATTCTCTGGAAACAAAAGAGTAGAAAAAAGACTATAGTCATTGCAAACACCATTTAAATATTGTGTAGAGTAGAAAATTAAATCACCTAAATATTTAATAAAGGCAAATTAGCTTAGTAAAGTGGCAATGATTTAATGATGGAGTATTATATAGTCATTATAATTTGAATTTGGAAGACAAAGTAAATGAGATAGAAAATATTTATGACACAGAGTGAAAATGCATAGACTAAGAATGGCAAGCTGCTATAATCCTGGGCATGAGAAATAAATTTTTCAGTAGAGTATCTTCCATTTCTCTGTCCTCATTTCCCAGGAGTGAGCTACTGCTTCATTCCCAGAAGGAAGTGGTATCAGAAAGACATTTAAAGGTCCTGTCTTTATTTCTCACTCTTCCTTTCCTAGGGAAGAAACATGACTTGCCTGATTTAAGATACAACATGGTATCTCTAGGTACATGCATATATCTCTTTCTTGCTTTCTCCAGTTTTGAGGACACTTCTCTCTACCCTTGCTTTCCTGTATGGTTTTGACAGGAGGGTTGGGGCCAGGTTTCTACAAGCAAGACTAGGAGCCTCTCTTTTCTGTCCTTGTAACTTCTGCTCAAGGGATTCCATGTGCTTAACTGAGTAACTACCTAGTCTGTAGACTTGCCTTTCTCCAAATGTAGCTCTTCTGATGTAGACTTAAGGGGAAGTAATATGAAAACCTCGGTTTGGAAACTGGACAAGATCACATCTTCCAATTTAGTTTTATGGATAATAAACAAATATTCAACTTAACCTGACTTTTGTGTCCATTTCTCAACTGCTTTCAGAAAATGAATACAAAGTAGGAATAATGGCCTTTCCAAATACAGGTGTATGCAAGCTTACAATACAGTCCAGTGAAAGGAAGCACATTGATTTATTGAAAAAAAGAAACTCTACATGTGGCTACAAATAAGCTATCTTTCTTTTATTTTGTACTGTATTTATCTTGTTTATATATGAACAGTTCCAAACCCAGGTAGACAATAACCACCTCTTCTGAATGCAGTCCAAGACACACTATATAGCTGCCATATACCTAGAAACCACTTCACTGGAACAGACAAGCTTCACAGGAGAACAGGTAATCTTAATATTTAAGGGTCACCCATTGGTCTAACTGGGAGAGCCTGATTTAAACCAATGCAGTAAGCCCTTCACCCTAGTATTTGAAAAAATCTTGGAGAACAAAATTGACAGATTCTTGGAGACAGACTGCAATAGAGAGACTCCATTCAAGAAGTAGAATAATCCCTTATGTTAGTCACTGTCAGCCATGAGTATACTCCTTCTTTTCAGTTGGCAATGTGAATCAATAGATTTTAGTTTTGTAATAGCCAGCTGGAGTTGGAATATACTAAGAGGTCTGGGTATTACAAACAACATAAGTATCTGTGAAACTTTATCCCATCAAGAAATGGGCACAGAGGGCCAGAGAGTTGGCTCAGTGGTTAACATCACTGGTTGCTAAGTTGAATGCCCAGCACCTACATGGAGGCTCACCACTTCCTAGAACTTCAGTTCCAGGGATCAGATGCCTTATTCTGGCTTCCATGAATGCCAGACATGTACATGTTACACATACAAACAAGCAAAAAAAACACGTGTCCACATAAAATAAAAATAAAAATAAATATTTTTAAAAAGAAATGAGCATAGAAGGTATATTTTAATCCATGTAGGTTTCTATAATGATAATATAAACTGCATATCTTAAACAACACAAATCTATTAATTCTGCCTCTTTTGCCTGGTAAGAGTTTACTTTCCAGCTTAAAGATTCTGGACTGATTTTGTATCTTCAGATGCTGAGAGGCAGACAGAGATCTTTGGGGTCTGAGGGTTCCATCCTCATGAGCTAATCCTCTTCCAAAGATATCAACTTGAAATCCTCTCATATTGGGAACTAAGGACTCAACTAGTAGTAGAGAGTTCTTTGACTATAATGAGGCTTCTGTGATTCTCATTTGAAGTTTGAACCAAAGTATACCCTTAAACTTAAATCTCTGTAAAAGGGTAAATCTTCTGAAGACATACCACACAAAGAAGCCACATTTTAAATAATTTTGGTGTCAAGTATTTTTAAGAAGATTAAATCAAAATCGTTCAAAATCACTCACTATTGCATTTCATCCATTCTGATAGAATCACAGCAGGTGTGAATGAGTAGGAGATTCATGAATTTTGCATTAGTTAATATCTTTTCCCAAGCCTAGTTGTTTGCTTTATTTTTTCTTCTGTTGGAGCTGTCAGAGCATAGTGATATTAGATAAGTTGTGTATCTTGATGATACACAAAAGAATCATTTATTTGTGTGTAATTATACAATATCATAGGGCTTGTTATTTCTTTACCCATGAGTTCCTACCATGGCAAAAGTTTGGAGAAACAGGCACAATCAGCTCTGGGAATAAATACGACAATAAGCAAAGTTTATATGTCTGTTTATTATATTTTCCATGAAGAAGTTCTTACAGAGTTAGTATTTACTTAGTGTGTATGTGTGTATGTGTGTGTATGTGTGTATGTGTGCATGTATAAACATATGTAAGGCTACAATATACATTGGAAGTGCTTGCATTTTTTGTTTTTAACTTTGCAGCTACATTTTCAGCTCTAAGAATCTAGGGATGGTAGTTACAGGAGTTCTTCCTTGAGAGAGTCATCTTTCTGTCTTGGCCATACTAAGGATTCCTTATCTTTATCAAGATTGTCAGGTAAAGGTAAGTTTCAGATGGCATCTGGCACTGGCTTTCCTTTAAGTCAAGATCTGTTTCATTTTTGCTGTGAGTATCATACCTGAATACAGAGAAGAGTGGTGATTACCAGAAGCTCCACAGCTGGTGAATGCTGGAAGTCAATGTTAGCATAAACTTTTCCACCAACATTTATTTATCTTTGAAAGAATAGGGTCGTCACAAAAATATACACATTAGACTCCTAGGAGTAAGAAAAATGAAAATTGCATAACAACATCTCAATGCTTGTTTGAAAGTTATATTCCAGAGCAAGTATGATTTCCCTCTGCTTCCATGACTACCCCATTAAACACAAAACAGAAATCAATATGTTTTGCCCTCTAATCTACAGCACTTCTTAACTAGGAAGCTTACCTCCAGCTACTTCTCTAAAACGTTGACCCATCCTGTTTATATTCTTCCCAGGTCTTAGCATTTTATTGAAGACTCAAAAGTATTATCCCTCTGGGTTGTATATGTGTCATGAGTTGTAGGTTGAGAAAAAATGCAATCTCTTTGATTCTGATTGTTAGTGGGGATAAAATGGTGTGGAAAATGCCAAAAAACTTGTGGCAAAATCTTTGTGTTTCATATGGGTATGGTCCCTTTGGACTAAAATTGTTATGAGCTTAAAGTACACCTAAAAGGTACTCAACAAAAATTAATGGGTTTTATATACTGTGAATTATACAGGAAAGTATAAAGTAAATTTACCAACTTTGAGAAAAAGAAAAGCATTAGTTTTTTTAAACAATTTTAATTATTTGCATATGAACTTAATAATTTTTAAATTGCTTTCATTAAGTTCCAGTAACCACAGCATTGATATTACATAATTTCTCATTTCCTGATTATGCTAAAGTCTTAGAGCTGCTTGCCTGTATTTGTAGTCCCTCCTTTCCTGCTTTCTATTGTCTACTTAAAGAAGCTTTTCCAGCAACCATTCTTCCCTCCTTTCTCAGAAACTTCTATGCTTCTACCTCAGTTATTCAGTTCTCCAAGGTTTCATATGGTTTCTACCCTCCCTAACTCCACCTTAGAATACTTTTTTCACAACCATGGTTTTCTGTTGCTTTTCCTTCTGTCTCCTCTACACTAATTACTCTTTCTTGTATCATTTAAATCTGTCAAACATTTAAGTCATATAGTTATCCAGGTTCAATATTTGTTCATCTCTTTATCTATACTTCCCCCTTTAAAAATTGATGTTTTCCATCTCTATGGCTTAAAAAGGATCTCTCCACAGAAAAGTCCCAAATTTATCTTTTCATGGCTCACCATATTTTATGTAAGCTCTAAGTACATATTTCCAACTGCTGCTTCAAAATTTTTACTTAAAACCTAGTTGTGAACATCAACCTTTCCATGCCTAGAAGAACTTACAATCCTCCCAGTCTAGGATACACACACCTGTAACTATAGAAATCTAGAGGCAGAGCTAGAAGGAACCACAAATTTGAAGCCAACATGGTTGGCTACATTTGTGAGTTCCAGGGTATCTTGGAATATACTGATAGACCTAGTCTCAAAAATCCTAAACTACTAACCGCTCTTTTTCCCTTCTTCTCCTCTTCCCTTCTACTTCTTTGAAGGTAAGTGTGTGGCAGTGGGGGAGGGTGAACTGGGGTAGCCACTAAAAAGTCCCAGATGCCAGGGACACAAGAGGTTCGGGACCCAAAAGAGAGGACTTTAGCAGAATTACCCAACAAAGAGGAGACAGAACCTGTAGTAACCATATCCAGTAGATAGGTACCGCCCCCAGTTGAGGGATGGGGGCACCTACTCATCTCAAAAATATTAATCCAGAATTCCTCCTATCAAAATGAAATGCAAGGACAAAGGGTGGAGCAGAAACTGAAGGAAAGGACATCCAGAGACTGCTCCACCTGGGGATGCATCCCATCTGCTGACACTAAACCCAGACACTATTGTTGATGCCAAGAAGTAGTTACTGACAGGGGCCTAGAATAGCTGTCCCAAGAGGCTCTGCTAGAGCCTGACAAATACAGACATGCATGTAGACAACCAAGCATTGTACTGACCACAGGAACCCCAATGGGGGAAGTTAGGGGAAGAACTGAAGGAACTGAAGGGGGTTGCTACCTAATAGGAAGAACAACAACCAACCAACCAGAACCCCCAGAGCTCCCATGGTCTAAACCACCAACCAAAGAGTACACATGGTGGGACTCATGGCTCCAGCTGTATATATAGCAGATTATTGTCTTATCTGATATCACTTGGATGGGAGTCCCTTGGTACTGAGGAGGCTTGATGACTCATGAAAAGGGAACACTAGGATGCTGAGGCAGGAGTGGGTGGGCGGGTGGGGGATTGCCCTCATAGAGGCAGGAGTAGGGTGGAGAGGATAGGAGGCTTGTGGAGAGGAAACTTGGAATGGGAGATAACATTTGAAATGTAAATAAATAAAATATCCAGTAAAATTGAAAATAAATTGAAAAAAATTCTAAACAACAACAAATGATAATAATGGCGATGATGATGATAACTTAGAGTTCTTCCAAAATCTGCTCTCATAGTGTACCCTGTCTGAGCTAGTGTCACTTCAAGCCTTATACTGCCCCAGTATATATAAAACCTCATGATCCCTGATACCACTCCCAATTCACAGTGTAACCAACTCATCCAAGATCCACAAAAACTTTATCTCAACTTGTGGATCAAACCTGAACACGTCTTACCCTTACCATCATTCTGATAGCAATCACTATCTAAGCCAACATCCTTTCATGTCAGGATGCATAGAAATGCTTCTTAACTGTTGTCTGTTTCTACCATTCCTCATAATCCTATCATTTTTCCATACAACACTTAACTGCATTTTAGAAATTTAAGCCTTTTGCCACCGTGATTAAACTATCAATACTTTTTTCCAAGTTTAATTTTGATTACTGTGATAAAGACCATGACAAAAAGCAACTCAAAGAAGGAAAGGATTTCTTTGGCTTACACATGCCAAGTACCGACCATCATTGAAGTAAGTCAGGCCAGTCTATGGAGGAATGCTGTTTATTGGTTTGCACTTACAGAGTTGCTTGGCATGCCTGTTTTCTTTTCTGTTTTTTTCTTTAACTTTTTATTGGTTCTTTGTGAATTTCCCATCATGTACCCAATCTGAATCAACTTCCTCTCCCCTCATACCAAGCCTCCAACCTTCCCCTAAACAGAGAAAAAAAAATCTTATTGTGGAAGCTGTAGTGTGTCATGATGTGTCCCACAGAATACACTCTTGTCCACACTTCTTTGTTTGCAAATGTTCATTGCAATGACTCTTGGTTTGATACAAGGCCCCTGGCTTCTGCTACCCTATCAATACTGGAACCTCACTGGGACTCCTCTTGTATATCCTGTTGCTGCTTAGTGTCATGGAGATTCTGTAGTTTTGGACCTATAGGATTAGCTGCTTCATGCACTCCAGCAGTTCATACATGGGCTGGATGTTTGAGTGGGCCAATACAAAACCCTAGATCTCAGCCTGAGAGCTATCTGAGCTTGCCAGCCTGCTTGCTCTCCTACTCTCATGCCCTCGGTGCCAGCTCATTAGTTACTTCTGCAACCATAGCCAACTCGATCCTGCTGCCCAGGTGAGGTATAGGGTCTGCTCTGCAGAATGTTGCAGCTTATGAGAGACATGGCCATTTTTCCCATTTTCATGACTCCAGGGCCAGCCAGCTCTCCAATCTGCCATACACAATGAGGGACCAAGGAGGACAAGAGGTCACCTCTTTCTCACTTGTGCCACTACCTTGTAGACAAGAGGCAGGGGCATCTCTCTCACACTCACATCCTGGAAACTGGCTCATATGCAACCAGCTCTACTATCCTGCCCAGGTGAAGTTCAGGACCTGCTTTTCCAAGTACTGTAACAGGTAAGGTTCAGGACCAGGTCTCCAGCTCTCATGATCCCTGATTGCCCTGCTTTTCTTAAACAGCTGAGGAATATCTTCCCAGAGAAGTGGCACTGACAATGGACTGGACATTCCCATGTAAATAAATAATAAATAAAATATCCCTCAGACTTATCTACAGGCCAATCTGATGAAGACATTTTCCAAAATGAAGGTACCTCTTTCCAGATAATCCTGACTAGGTTGTGTCAAGCTGTCACAAAACTAACCAGAATACCACATTGTATTTGGAATAAAACAGAATGTATCATGGCCTTCTAAGTCTTTATTGTACCTTTAATTGCTTTGGATTTTTTCCATTTCTGCTCCTAACGCCTCACTCTACCTACAACAGATTAGGCAGGTTTGCTTTAGACTGCATTTTCTGTTTCTTCCTGCCTAGAATATTCTTCCACTGAATCCTTAGATATCTGGATCCCTTCTTTTTTGTGTGTGAGTCTATTTGGAAATCTTCCTCTTCAATGATATCTTCATAGTACATTACAACAAAACTTGAAATGTCCATCTCTATTTTCACATTTGTACATAAAATATGGACCTCTGAAATTATAGTCACTTGAATAGAAGTCTCTGAGATAAAAGCACCAATCTTTTTATATTATTGTATCTACCAGGACTATATAGCACACGGCAAATCCCAGCAGACCATCTTGCAATAAATTTCTAATGTATTGTTGATAGATGAGAGTCAACATTTAGCTTTGCAAAGAAAACCTAATGCTGATCTAAAGCTTGAACTGATAATGATGGGCTGTCACCTTAGACTGCCCTTTTCTGTTTACCGATGGCTTGGTTGTAACTCATCTCTTCAGATTGCTTATTACTTAACAAAGAAGAAGAGAAGTGAAGCTGTCATCCTGGGCACTGCTTTCTACAGATGAAAATGAGGCTCAGACATCCAGGGCAGCACATTAACTTGACTTTTTAAAAATAGGGACTGACAAAGTTAATAATTCAAGGCATAGAAGTCTTCATCATTGCACATGGGTCTTTCAGTCTTTGGAGACTAGGTTATTAATCATATCTTTGGTATAAAGTAAAGATGAGTTTGCTTTAATTGTCATCTTTCATAGATGGCTCTGCCACACAGCACCCACTCCTTCCTTTCCAAGGGGAGGAATGCTCTGTAGTCCTGGGTCTATAGGATAATCCACAGATTGAAAAATGTTTGCAAATAATATCGTTATATCTCTATTTCTATAGATTGCTCTGTTTCTGATTGTTTTATCTTTTATCTTAGTCTTTAATGACTTATTCCTTCGTGCACAAATACATAGTCAGGATTTTCTGTTCTTGGAACCAATATCACTCTTTAAAATCTTCCTCAACCTATTGACATCATTGCATCTGTGGTAGCTTGGCACTGTGAGTGGTAGTAAGGAATCACACAAACACGTGCATGCACACACATACATACATTCACACACACACTAAAGAGCTAGATAGACAAAATCTTTAATTTTCTTGTTAAAAGAAGTCAGTTAAAAAAATTTCTAAATCAGGTTGATGTTTGTCTATTTCCTCCTGGATTAGCCACCATTCATAATAAAGACCTAAATTCTTTACTGAATAAAGAAG
>NC_045030.1:62299824-62306971 GCF_008632895.1 Mastomys coucha | reverse complement strand
GAACCACAGGATTATTTATCAAGTATGCTTCTACATTCCAAGTCATCCTTGGAACTCATTTACATTTTATCTTTTATTTTACTGTAGAACAAGTAAGAAATTTAGAGTAAAGAAAGACTTTGTATTAGTCAAACAAATTCTATTCTTGTAGTAAAATACCCCAAGTGATCAACTTTCAAAGGTGAAAGGTTTATTTTGACACATCATTTTAGAAGTGTCCATCCAAAATTAGCTGCCCTCATTGTTAAGGAGTCTGTGGTCAAGGAATCATCATTGTGGAAGCATATAACAGAGGGAAGCAGTTATGTCATGTATGGGGATTTAACTATAAATGGCCCCCATAGGCTCATATATCTGAATGCTTACTCCTCAGTTGGTGGTGGACTATTTACAAAGGATTTGGAGGAATGGACTTGTTGAACAAAATGTAACCTTGGTGGAGGAGGTGTGGTACTGGGGGTAGACTTTGAGCTTTCAACAGTGCATACCAGGCCCTGTCTCTGTCTCCATCTGTATCTCTCCATCTCTCCATCTCTTGTCTCTCCTTCTCTCCATCTCTCTCTCTCCCTCTCCTTCTCCCTCTCCCTCTGTGGATCAAGACTTATCGTTCAGCTACTTCTCCAGCACCACACCTGCCTGCCTTCCTGCCTACTGCCATGTTTCCCAGCATGATGATAATGGAATAAAACCTCTGTAACTGTAAGGTAGCACACTTAAATGTTTGCTTTTACAAGGGTTGTCTTGCTCATTATGTCTCTTCACAGCAACAGAATAGCAACTAAGGTATGATGGCATTTATGAAACACAAAAAAGGAAGGTGTTTAGATCACAACATTTCCTTCAAAGAAAACCCATTTTGATGTCCAAAATTCTCTCCAATAAACCCCAACTCTTCAAAGTCTTATCATCTCCCTGTAGTGCTCATATAGTGGCTAAGCCTATAATAGATGGGCCTTGGGAAGCATTTGACATTCAGCTTATAAAAGACCTAGATTTAAAACTCAGGTTGTGAACTACATGTTGTTAGACAGATAATATCTCTTAATGTCTTATGTGAGGTAACTCAATCCCCAAAGGAATGCATTGTATGTACTCACTTGTAGGTAGATATTAGCCATAAAATACAGGATACCCATACTACACTCCACAGACCAAAAGAAGATAAATAAGAAAGAAAGCACAAGAGAGGAAGCTTGAATCTCACCCAGAATTGAGAATAAAATAGCCATAAGAGGCAGATGGAGGGAGGGAACTGAGTGAAAGGAGGATGGGGAGGGGAATGAGGGAGTCACAATCAGGTGTGGGGAAGGACAGGAGAGATAGCTAAATGGCCATGAAAATGAATGGAAATCTCAACCGATGGGGTAAGTAGGTGGAGGGGCTTCCCCAGGAAGAGACATGGTCTGGGACAAGGGAAGTATACAAGAAGTAGTGGGGGTAATCTCTTTTTTGTTGTTTGTTTTTGTTTTGGTTTGGTTTTTGTTTGTTTTTTTAATTAAATATTTTCTTTATTTACATGTCATATGATTTCTCCTTTCCCAGTTTCCCCTCCAAAAAGCAAACAAACAAACAAACAAAAACAAGAACATACCCCTGTTGGCTCCCCCCTCCCCATGCCTGCCACCCCACCCTCTCCCACTTATTGGCCCTGGCATTCCCCTACACTGGGGCACAGAACCTTCACAGGGCCAAGGGCCTCTCCTCCCACTGATGATCGACTTTGCAATCCTCTACTATACACATGATGCCAGAACAATCAGTCCCACCATGTATAGTCCTTGGTTGGTGGTTGAGTTAGTGGGGGTAATCTTAGCTGTGATTCACTACACTGGGGATATGGAACCTGAACAGGTCACTTCCTGTAGCCAGGAAGAAACCCTGGTGGAGCTATTGAGATACCAATCCACCTCCAAAATTTTCAACCCAAAAGGTATCCTGTCTACAAGAATTGCAGGCATGGGGGATATAGCAGAGACTAAAGGAAAGGCCAACCAATAAGTAGCTCAACTAGAGATCCATACCATGGGCAAACACCAATCCTTAACACTGTTAATGTTACTCTGTTATGCTTGCAGACAAGAGATCATTGTCCTCTGAGAGGCTCTTCCCAGCAGCTGACTGAGACAGATACAGACACCCACAGTCAGTGGATGGAGCTTCAGGATTCTTAAGAACAAATAAGAGGAAGAATTGTGGATCCCAAAGGGGATAAGAACTCCACAGGAAGAACAACAGAGTGAACTAACCTGGACCCTTGGGGCTCTCAGAGTCTGAACCACCAACCCAAGAGCATACAGGGGCTGGACCTAGGCCTTCCCACACACATGTAGGAGATATGTAGCTGGACCTAGGCCTCCCCACACACATGTAGGAGATATGTAGCTGGACCTAGGCCTCCCCACACACATGTAGGAGATGTGTAGCTTGACCATCTTGTGGGTCCTGAACAAATAGAGCTGGGGCTATCCCAAATGCTCTTGGCTATATATAGCATATGTTCTACTAGCTGGGCTGCCTTGTCTGGTCTCAGTGGGAGAGGAAGTGCCTAGCCTTGCAGAGACTTGAAATGCCAGAGTTGGGGGAGGGATTTCCTGGGGCCCCCACTCCCTCAAAAGAAAAAGGAAAAAGGGAGGGGGGAAGGATTTTGGAGGAGGTGAATAGGAAGGGGCAGTAAGTAGGATGTAAAGTGAATAAGTAAAAAAATAGATTAAATTAAATTAAAAAAAATTCTTTCGCAATACACATCCCTGACTGCTCACATGCATTCAATGTATAGATTTTTATACTAAGAATAGTTTTACATGGGTAATTCAACACATCCAATTTTTAACTGCCTTTTTTCTACTATCATATTTTATATCTAAGACTGGTTATAGAAAAAAAACTAAAAATAAAACAAAGGAGATTTAGGTAGCTTAGGTAAACTATAACTGGACCATATCTCAACTCATAGATTATATGCTGTAGCTACCAAATGATCAAAAACATTTTGAAAGGTAACCAAAGGCCATGATTTAAAATGATTATGTTTAACAGCATTAAACAGTTCATACATTCATTGATGTGATGCATAATTCTCTGACGTTTTCTAAATTCTGATAATCTAGAAATAAAATTGTTAACTGAAGTTCCAAAAGAGAAGAACTTCAGCTACATTAAGCATCTACACAGCCAATTGACTGATTAAGGTTTCAATGATTACAAAGAATTGGAATGTTTCAGGTTCCAAGCCAAATTAACTTGTACTGTCTTCCCTATATAGCCATTTTTGCTTACTTCTGTGTATGATCTACATCCTTTGGATTATTAGGGCAACATTTTTAGAGTGCACGCGCTCATGCATGCACACACACACACACACACACACACAGACACACACACACACAAAGACTTAGCTTTCACCAACCTAAAGACTTAAAATTTCATCAAATAACACATAAATCCTGTTTGTTGTTTGTTGATGCTGCACCAATACATTTGGAAAATATCTTGATTTATGACATTCTTTGTTGTGTTACTATTTAAAAAATACTTCATGAAACTCTTGATACATTAGAGTTTAGTATTTGTGTTCCTCTATCTGTGTTCCTAGGTCATAGTCACTGAAAATTGGCTTCAAAATAAATTATTTCTTATTCCTTTGTGAGGTGAGAGTTGTGGGTTATTTTTGTTTGTTTATTGTTGGTTTGGCACTGTTTCCTGTTTTTTTTGTTTTGCATTAACAAAGTGTCTTCCTTCAGGTCATCTGGTAATTTTTAGAACTGATTTTCACATGTATTTGGAAAGGACATGAATGATTCACCAAAAGGTAAGTGGTAATCATCTTAGATGTTTGTGAATTCTGGTTGTTGTAATAAACTCAGTAGTAGTAATAAATCCTAACTCTTAGCTTGGAAGGATGATTGTCATTTACAAGGAAGCATCATAATTTAATGAATCGTTTTAGATAGCTATTACTTTTGTAGCAATTTTGAAGGAAGAGAAATATATTTTACATATTTCATTCACACTTTTCATTTTTATCATTATGTGATACACGGCATAGTGAATATATAATGGATGTAATACTGCCACCTCTTGGTTATGTAAATTAGAGGCTCCTGGGTCATAAATCTCTGTATTCAAATTGGAAAATGCAAGTGCTTACAAATCTACTAAGCCTTTCCTATTTGGGTTATCAAAAACACTTGTAAATAAATATGCAAGTGCTTTAAAATCCTCTATAAAGCACATTATCTATGCATTACAAAATATCTATGCTTATAAAACAAAAGTGACAGTGATAACTTCATGCCCAGACATCCTAGAAAACACAGTTTAGACTTTGAATAAGTTTACAATTGTTTAGAGTGTCCTTTATTCAATCAAGATCAAGGTAATTCAATCTTTGCTGAAGGATAATCTAAAACCTACAAATCCAATCATTTTCCTTTTTCTTTCATTTTAAAGCATTGCTTCTTCATTTTAATCAATTTTAATCATTTTAGCAAGGCATTAGGTAACAAGATTACAAGTTAAAAAACGACTGCTGTTTTTAAAAAGAACAGTCTAAAATGTAATGAAACCAAATTAAGTGTTCCTGGACTGCAAGGCTAGATAGCTATTTTCTTTCCTTTAGGCAGGGAAGAGGTTATAAATACAGTAAGCTGGGTAATCTTCCTATGGTTACATGAGCACTATGATCAATTACCTATTTCAAGAAAAATCGCAACAGTCAAACACAGTGCTTTATCAGGTCTGCTGACTGGATGAATGGTTTGCTATTTGAGCAGCTGTTCACATTTCTATAGTGCCTTCTATTTTACATTGCCCTCTATACTTTTGAGATCACAGTGTTTGCTTTAGAGTGGGAGCATACAATGCAGCCATGATGAATCCATATCTTTTGGGTTTTTTTTTTTCTGATTGTCGATGGTGCTCATATTCAAATAGAACAATAATATGAATTATCCTATCATCTAGACACAAAGGTGAGCCTGCTAACAATAATAAGCTCTGAGTGACTCCTTGGAGCAGAGAAGACTGTCATGTAATTCTATTCATCAGTTTCCTCCAGTAACCAAACCCTGGCCTAAGACAGAAAAATGTGTGACTCTACTGAGTTACACTGTTCGTGAAACCTTTATGTAGAACAACAAAATCCCCAAACTAGAAGACTTTAGGAGATACTTAGTCAAACTTTGAGGAAGGATATGATTTGGCTACATAGACAGTGGGTAAGCAGAACAAGTCTGAGCAGGTTCTCCAACTGCAAGGTCATTTCTCCCCTTTTCCTTCACCATGTTGTCTTAGGGATCTAAATAATGGCTTTAGCCTTCAGGTGTCTTCATCTATAGAAGAAAATGAGATCTGATTTCACGGAGACTTCTTCCTCCCTACCCACTGTCCTGGTCCATGCAATCCAAGTGGGCTCAGGGACAGATCCTTCCAATGCCAAGGGAACTGAGCCAGAATATAGGATATTGTTATTTTAGAAGTAAGGGGGTATACAGTAAATGATTATGCCAGCTACTCCACTGAAGAAGACATTCAAAAGCACTCTATCACTGTACATCTCTAATAGAAACTGAGACTCAAACAAGAGAAGTGAATTGACTTCCATGAGGTTTCACAGTAGGATTTTAGGCAAGTAAGAGTTGGTCCTAAGAAGGAAGAGTTTTCACAATGTGAAAGAAAATTCAAGAGTAGAAGATACTATATAAAGGCTCAACAACCCTGACAGTATGGCCAAGATATGAACTGTCAACTGGAAATGGGGAGATGGTACTAATTTTCTTCAACTGAATTTTCACCAAGCAATAGCCCTTACTGCTTTCTATTGTCCTCAGCCAATGGCCTGAGACCTGAATCAATTTTATAGAGGATTAGGATATTCAAATAAGTTCTGAGCTCTTACTATAGTCTCATTTCCTGTATAGGGAATCAGTAGCCAGACTCAAACTATGAGGGAAAAAATTGTGTTAGAACAACTCACATTCTATGCAGGCACCAAAATGAACTGAGACCCTCAGGCAGATGAGTTCAGATCACTCATATTGCATGCTGGAATATTACATTGACCTCTGAGGCAGCGATTATTGTAGTGATTGTGTTGCAGGAAGGAACTCTTTCTGTGATGTGGCACCCATACAGAGTGGAAAGAGAAGGGCTTTGACTCCAGGTAACATAACGAATGTCTCAGTCAGTCAGTTAAAGCCAGCCATTTTTATTCACTTAGCAACTTGCAGGAGAGGGGAATGCAAAACCATGAAGAGCATTCTATTTCTATTGTGAGAAACAAGGCACACAGAAATGTAAAAATGATGGCATATTTGGGAACAAAATGGACCTGAGATGCTATCCTAAACCTATATGTTGTCATTATTGAATTTAGTAGTCCTAGAACAAGCATGAGAAAGAGTGCTTGTGTACCTGTGGGAGGTGATGATGGAGGGTGTACTGTGAATAATATAGAGACATGTTATGTATGGACCTGCTTCTGCTGTGCAGCTATGACTATCCTTTGTGGTTTTGGTAAAGTTCCATAAAGAAAGATAGGTGCTGGGTATAGTAGCCTGGGCTGGCATTTGTGTTCTCTTAGGGTCTGTATGGCATCTGCCCAGGATGTTCTAGTTTTCATAGTCTCTGGTGAGAAGTCCCTGAAAACTCTCCATTGCCATAAATGAAGAAAACAACATATTCCATGACAAAACCAACTTTACACAATATCTTTCCACAAATCCAGCCCTACAAAGGATAATAAATGGAAAACACCAACAAAGAGCAAAACCACACCCTAAAAGAAGCAAGAAAGTAATCTTTCAACAAGCCTATACAAACTTAAGTCCACATCTTACAACAAAAACAACAGGAAGTGACAATTACTTTTTATTATCTTAATATAAAAATTAATATTACCAACGTATCCTAATCAATTGAAATCCAAAAATATGAAGAATTAGAAATTTGTTGACTGTCATGCAATGGTCTTTCTAATTTGGTAATTGTAGAAATAAGTCCAATATTATACAATCCATATACACTTTCAGCTTGTTTGTACATGACAGTGTCTTGCTATGTACCACACAATTGTCTTGAAATCAGGCTTCTCCTATCTCAGCCTCTCTATTAGTAGTATTGTTTATTTCATGTTTTTATACTATACTAT
>NC_045030.1:62278252-62299813 GCF_008632895.1 Mastomys coucha | reverse complement strand
AAACTTGCCTTGTCACCAATTTGTCATTGGTTGATCTCACATTCAGACACACCCTGCTCTTTTCTTGCTCTTAGAGAGCCATCTCCTTCAGAAGCTTCTGTGTTGTGAGCCTGTGCAGACTTCTTCTCTTGTCAGCAGCAGCCTTCATTTCAGCACCTGAAGAACAGCGAGGCAAGAACATGGTAGCTAGAAAATAAATGGAATCATTCTGGTTTGTTTCCTCTCTGTCACTAATGCTGTAATTGGGTATACTTGGCTGAATGCTGAGCACATATATGCCTTTTAAAGTGCTTCAATCTATCAGCCTGAGAGCACCTGGACAAATCAGCCTTAGAGCAGTTTGACAAGTCTACTGAAACACCTCTGAGGACATTAATCCAGGAGGACTATTGCCTTTTAAGAAATAGCCAAACTGCTAAGGCAGGATCTGTGATAAGACCAGCGGCTAAGCCATAGGGATGTGAAGATACATTTATGAATGTTTTTTGGTGATATGACAAAATGGAATGAAATGTGGGGAACTGCAAATTGACTTTTTCTGCTTTACATTTTACACTCCATAAGCATGTGCATGTGATGAAGGAAATACAACCATAAATGGCTGGTCACTGTTTCAGAGCATCTTAATGGTCAAACTGCATAGAGCTGGTTCAATTTTGGGATCATTCCTGTGTGAATTAGGCTAGTCTTCTGACCTCCAAAAGGGCTTCATGGATATGAGATAGCTCTAGCAAGTTTTTGATGAATTTTCTATCCCTAAACTTGTGAAACAGCACGTGGTCCCTCTAGATTTCTACTAAAATAGATATATAATATTTCCTCTAAGGAACAAATTCTAAAATTAAAAGAAATAGATATAAATCCCAGATTGTATGTCAGGAATGCTTATTGTGGATTTTGCTCTGGAATTAAGACATATAAGCATCAAATTGAAGCCACTGTATAGATCAGTTTTCTTACACACTATCAGAAGGGCCACAGAAGATAAAAGGAAGCTTATATAAGAATATGACCTATAAAAATGGCTAAGTTCCTCACCTCACACCAGCCAAGATAGGAAACTAGCAGTTCTGGTGGGGTGCAGGCTTGTCTGTTTTTTTTTTTTCAATCCAATAAAGATTCTATCTACCTAGAAAGGGGGAGAAGAGTGGCAGCTTGAAAGATTTTTCACATACAGAAAAAAATGCTAGTTCATAGGCTTTTTCCTTAGAAACAACAAGAAATTTTAAAGCTGCCAACAAATAGGAGAGGAGAAAGATGAGTCCAAGGGATTTAGAACTTAGACATGTATCCATAGATTCCTTTCAAGTATCTCCACTTCTTTTTGGACTTTGAGATGATGTGCAATAAGGTAACATACTGAGAGCTGTGAATTGATATCTTATGTGATTTTGACTTTTATTTAAAACAGAAACAAACAAGACCTTAAAAATACTACAGTTATAGGTACCTTCTCTGCAAGGGTTTGTGCTTTTTTGTTTAGTCTACTTCTTATGTGTTTTCTTTTACATTTATTTGTTTTTATATTCACAATTGCTTATTCTACCAAGTAGGACAATGATCTAATATACGGGGTCTTGGAACCTAAATAATTATACTTACCTCCCAAAATTGAATAGGATTTAAAGGTAGTAGATAGATTAGCTCATTGGATTCTGATAAATACCCTTTCAGGTATGTAGGATAGACATTACTATCCCCATTTTATAGAGAGAAAACTGAGGTTTGAAGACATTAAAAGACTTATGAGTAACTAACTACTAGAGCTAAGTGTATTTCACCTCTTCTGATTCTACCATTTTGTGTCTTGAATGTTTCTAACAGCAGAATCATTTGCAAAATACAAAATAACTCCAGGGCTGCCATACTGGTCATGGGAGAAACGAGTTCCTTTAAATATTTATCATCCTACTGTCTTTTGTTTTCACATATGGTCAGGTTAGGGATCCAAAAGAGGTCAACAGTGACTATTTATGTGAGCATATCCCCCTATTGTTTTAGTAATCCACAGACCCATCCATGTTCACCCTTGTAATTTCTGAGGCCATGTGGCCAAGTACAAAATAGAAATTTGGGTATTTTGTTCAACAATCATTGAGAATTTGAGGAGAGAAACTGAAGAACATTGAGCAAAAAGAAAGACATCTCCTAAAGTCCATGCTTTGTGTGTGACTGTTTATCCACTTCCATGTTCTACTCCCAGCGCTGTTATAGCACCAAAGGAAGAAAAACCAAAGCACCACGGATTATGCAAATGTTTTCTAAATACTAGGAGTCTAGGCTAAATATCAGAAGAAGAGTAAATATTTCTTATTTTGTAATTCTCTCCAAATGTCTAGCCACAGAAGTTTCCTAGTAGACTTAATTCCCATAGGACTCAGATATTTAGTGTCAGCTGTGGGCTTGTTTATTCATCTATGGATTATTCCCATCAGAGATTTTGAAGTTCTGATACTGCTGCTAAAACAAAATAACATGGGAGTTGGAAGGAACCATAGTTAAGTAGTAAGCAGAGTGTCTCTTAACAGTTCAGTCACAAGAATGAAGCTGATCAAAATTCCAGACCCTATGCTGAAACTTTATGATCTTTTAAAAATTGATAATATTTATTTTCTAAGTATGGATGTTTTACTGTGTGTGTGTGTGTGTGTGTGTGTGTGTGTGTGTGTGTGGTGTGTGTACAGTGTGTATGTCTTTTGCCCACAGAGGCCAAAATAGGGTATGGATCCCGAGGAACAAGATTACCAGATACTTCCAAAATGACATGTAGTGCTGGGAATGAAACCCAGATATTCAGGAAAAGCAGACAATGCTGTTAAGTGGAGAGCCATATCTCCAGGCCCAACTTTTATAATCTTGATTAATTAAGACAGTAATCTTTTTCAATAAATTTCCTCTTCTATGAAAAGTGAGAAATATCCATATTTAATATGCTACAATGAATTAATGAAATATTCAATGCATGTAAATTGATTAGCATGGTACTTGATATTTAGTCATCATGAAATAAAAGCAAGAGCATTTAGAGAACAGACTTTAAAGCCCATTTCATCACTTATAAGAAGTACAATGATCCTAACAAGATTAATAGTGTATAGTCACAGGATGTCAAATCTCAGCTTGTAATACATGAGAGCCTAAAGACTTGCTTGAATTGAAATATAGGCTGAGGGATGTTGGAGAAGTCAGAAAAATAAATAGGACAAATGGCTTCCTTTTCTAAATTGACGAGATTTGCTGTTCCTTTTATGTCTGTAGTTCATTCAGTTGACTCTCTCACCTCTACACTGTTTCATTTCCCTCACATGATCATCATCTAGCCTCATCTCACCATATCCCCTTCCTATATCCATGCCTTGTTTTGTTCTGTGTGCCACTGATTTTAACCAGGACAGCCTGTATAGCCACTGGTTTAGAGGTTTCAGACTATCCATTGGAACATGGTAGGCTTACTTTTATACACTTTAAGGTAAAAACTGCCCCTTTCCTGAATCCTTCAGCAGGGAAGGCTGGGTTCTCATAAACTCTTTCCCACTACGTGGTTGGCTGCTGGCAAGCCCAATCTTAGGCACGCCCAGTGCATCTAACTACAGCTGCTGTGAGATTATATTTGCAACAGCTTTGTCATACACCGAAGATGACATTGTATATCTCTCCTCCTTATCTTCTGGTCCTTATATTATTTGTACTCCATCTTCTGCAGTGTTTCCTGAACCTTAGGAGTGATGGTATGAATGTCCTGTCTAGATCTGAGCACTCATTCAACAGTAATATATTCTAAGCATCTTTAGCAGTGAGGAGTCTCTGTTTTCACCTTTGCTTTCGATGCTGGGAGTAATTTATTTTTATTGTACATTGTATTTATTAACCCACTTAGATTTTCAAACATGAATACTATGGTGGTTTGAATAAGAATGGGCCCCATATGCTAATAAGTTTGGATGCTTATTTATCAGGAAGTAGCACTACTTAGGAGGGATTAGAAGGTGTGGCTTTGCTGGAGGAAATGTGCCACTGGGGGTGGAGGGTGCTTTTAGGTTTCAAAAGTATAAGCCAGGCCCAGTGGCTCTCTCTCTTCCTGCTGACTACATGTATATCCTAATGTAGAACTCACAGTTATTTCTCCAATACCATGTCTGTTTGAATCCTGCCAGGCTGATAAAGGACCCAACCTCTGGATCTGTAAACCAGTCCCAATGAAATGTTTTCTTTCATGACAGTTGCTGTGATCATGTTGTCTCTTCACAGCAATAGTATTCACTAAGACCACCATTTAAGCACTCTAGCTTTAAGCAACAGTCTCAGAATTTTTATTGGTATATGGTTACTTATTTCTTTTAGAAAGCCTGTACTGACATCCTGGGGGCAGGACATGACTGCTTTCTGGTAGGTGGGAGAGAAGAAAAAATGGAATCCCAATCCCAATATTCCCTCTCAAGTGGAATTTTCCTATGGCCTAACTTCTTTCCAATAGGCCTGATCTTCTAAAGGTTCCTTCACTTCCCAGTACCACTTCATGCCACATCTTAGGTGTATGGGATTTTAGGGGCTCATTGAAGTCTCAAACTATAACACTAAGTTTCATCAGGAAGGAGATGAAGCAGTTAGACAAAGTTGGTTTGTTCATCTCAATTAGACACTCTTGCATCAAAACTCTACCCTCACCCTAAACTGAACTCTTTTCAGAAGAATCTAGCTCAGATCATAACACATATACTTACAAATGGTACCTTGGGTTCTCATGTTACAGCTGTATCAGAGGGACCTAATCCTTGCCCCATCTACTTCCTGCAGCGAGAAAGGGAGGCAACCCTGGGTAGAAGGTGATCTAGGAGGGAGTGGGTGGAAGATGAATGGCAGTGAGGCATAAGCTCTGCTCAGCTAGGAGTATTTTTATTTTTAATTGTATTTTCAATGCCATTGTTTCATTTAATGAACCTCAGTTTTCTGTTAAAGCATATTTACTTCACACATAGGATTAATGACAGTTGCATAAGCATACACAGCAGTACATAATATGTTCTATATAGGAATTCTATCTTGAAGGGAACAGAAAATAACAAAGTATTATATCACCAGGAAAAGCATATGTATGTATGTATCTATGTGTGTATGTATGTATGCATGTATCCATTTCTTTCTTGTTTATAGGTGAAAGCTTTCCAATAGATACCTCAGGTACCACTGACTCCTTTATTGAAAATAGACTTTTTTCGTAAATATATTTTGATTATTGTTTTCCCTCCTCTAACTCCTCCCAGTTCCTTTCTCCTTCCTTTCCCATTTGGATCCACAGCCTTTCTGTCTCTCCTTAGAAAACAAATAGACAGCTAAGGGATAATAAACAATTATAAAATAAAATAAAATAAAAACAAAAACAAAAAAGGAATAGGACAAAACAACCAAAAAGAACAGAATGAACAAAAAAAGAAAAGAAACACACAGAGATTCATAGACACACGTTTGCACAAGTAGGAATCTATAGGCATACACAGGAATTTAAATCCATTTTAGAATTGTTAACTTGTAAAATTGTTCAACTGACAGTGAATGCCATCTTGGTTTATTTATGTTTAAAGAAGGAAAGCTCGTCACTGGCATATAGATGCTTTTACTCATGCATAATTAAAAGAAGGAATCAATACTCACTTTGTTCTTATATTTCCTTTCAAATGAGAAACTAGCCAAATACTTCAAATGTTTAAAGACTGATCTATTGATTTTATGTCAATAGCACTCTCTGGATTTTTGCTTTTAAAATGTAATGCATTGTTTTCCATAAATAACCAAGCCACAAAGAAAATATTACCTATTTTTTCTCACCTCCCTCGATACTGGCTCCATCTAAACATGCATATGCTTATTTCTCTGATCACAACTCTCAAAAATCCATACATGGAAGCTAGTAAATACTGCTAAAAATAAATACTTCCTATCAAGCTCATCCCTTTCCTTTGCCCTTTAGAAATTCTCAGTGGCACCAAGGCAGCTGTAGGATGAAGTACAAGTTCTTTATGCTGTCTCTTGTTTTCTACAGCTAGCTTCCTCTTTCTTCAATGTTATTTCATATAGCCTCTTAGTATACTGAACCTCTTTTTCTCTTGTTCCTGCAGTCTGACATACTTGCATTCTCTGCTTCTTAGTACAGCTATTTGTCATAGAACATGTTGAAGCTTTTTCTTTAGGTCTAGGGTTCTCTTTCACCACTTGTTTTACATGCAAACACACCTGAGTATTTATGGTCCATTAATCTCCCTCTGCCTGATGCACAGTCTCAATTAGCACCCTTACATGGATACGTCCTCTTTTACCAGACAGATAAGAAGGTGCTCAACAGTGTTTCACTACCAATTATAATGATGGAAGAACAACTATAATAAAACAAATGGTAGATCTAGCCAATGAGATGGTTCAGCCTACCACCAAGCTTGATAACCTGATTTTGATCCCCAAAAGGAGAAAACAGAGTATGGCCAGGTTGTTCTACACAAGCACACTCTGGCCTCTACACATGTTCATGCATACAAGCATATACTAACTAACTAACTAATTAATTAATTAATTAAATATGAAAATTAAAAGGAAATAAGCATAGACATCATTTAATAGATGCAGAGGCTCTTAGCAAAATTCCTTAGATAACTCCTACCTTGCTTAAGTTGTCATTAAAAATGGGACATTCATTAGTCTTACACAAACACACATCTTCTTAAAAGTTGTAAGGATTCTCCTTATGGTGGTCTGAGTGTTGCATTTGCTGGTAGAAGAGGTTTTCTGGAAGAGAAAGTGTTATATTGGGAACAAAGCAAATCGCAGCCAGAAATTCATTTGTTTGAGGAGAATTTCCCAGAGAAAATGGGATTGACGGTGATTTGAAAAACCCTATATACTAGTAAAAGAGAGCCCTGACCAGAGAATCAGAAACCCTGCACAGGTACAGTGTGCCCTCAAACTCCTAGCCTTAGCTTTTTCATTGGTGACATGGAAAGGTTGATCCTGTTAACATCATAGAATATCAGAACTTTCAGGGTCCACATCAAACACTGGAAACACTCCATCATCCTCAACAATGGCCCATTGGCCTTGAGTTTTTGTATCTCCTGTGAATAGAACCTCAGCACCTGTCGAAGAGCCAATTGTCTTTTTGTACAGTTATACATCTGCAACTAGTTCATTTTCTTTTAAGTGAAGTCTTTTTTTTTTTTAACTTGCAAGCCCTTGCAATTGGGTGTAGTAGCCTACCATCCAGCTGTGAGTGCAGTAGACAATAACAAATCAACTCAGGCCATAAAAGTGAAAGTGAGAAGCAAAGGCAATGGAGGCAAAAACATACGATATGACACAGAGACATTCAGAAAGGCAAGAGAAATGGAGGGAAGAAGCAAGTTATTGAGAATCTGTGAGGGTCCATCAGATGAGTCAGAAAATAGTATCCATTTTGATTACTTAAGTTAGGCTATGAAGATCCTCAGTGGCAGCTACAATTACTTGTTTCCTGTTGAGCTTTCCCTAATTTACCAAAGTTTTTTTTAAATGTGGTAAAAACTTGAATGGATCTAACAAATTTAGCAAAGCCTCCGATCTCTTTAGCTGTACCTCTTCGGTTTGATCAATGGGTTCTGAGACATTAGTCAATTCTGCCTTCAGAATACCCTTTTCTCCTGCGGTGATTTCCATCACCCACTTGACATCGTCCTTGAGTCACTTGTCATCTGAATGCGCACACCAGCTGTGTGGGAGGAAGTCTCTAGAGGTGCTGAGGGAAGACAGCCTGAAATGAAGTATTTGCTACAGCATTTAGAACAGGACTCCCTGGGAGGGATAGAGAGATTTGGATGCAGGAAAAAGCAGGGAGCTCCTTTCTTGGAAACCTTTCTGCTGTGTGCCAGGCACAGTGGTAAAGGCCCTTATCTTGCTGCTTTCTACACTTCTGCTTTAAGCAGAGTATGATAAATATGGCTATGTTACATCCAGTTTTCCATCCATTCAGTTAACACATATTGTTGTATAGCTTCTCTGGTATGCAAGCTGAACCCAAATGTAGGAGGACTTCTTGGGGGAGGGCACATAACAAAGGCAGTGCTCTGTCTTATTTGTCCCATTCTCTGCTGAGATGTGATTATCAAACTATCTCATTGAAGATAAGAAGGGCAAAAGCAGCTTTACTTTTTATCTTCTAAAATTGATAAGAAGCCATAGTAAGGCAAAATAAAACTAATAATTGTAAGAAGGGTATTCTCTTAAAATACTAAACAAAAAAGAAAGTAGCTCAGAGTTTGTGGGCTCACCACTGCATTAGGTATTCCATTCCATGGAGGGAAGACACATGTGTCTTCCAATGTAGTATTTTGCTTTGTGAAGCTACATGGCACATGAACCTATTGTTTTAGCAAGTGTGGCTCTAAATAATTTCTTTAATCCCTCCATAAACCATCTAGGTTACCTTAAAAGGGGTTGGTTTATAGAAGCTTGTTTGACTGGACTGGATTTTTTTCATGTCTTTTGCTTACTGTAAGTTTATGTAGATGCAACCAAGGCATTTAGTGAAGTGAAGTGTTTACCCTCTCCCAGCTCTGTCAAGGAAAAGATTTTTAGTTGTTTATGCATAAGGAGATGATGAGTTGGAGCACTAAAACTAAGCGACTGCAGCACAAAAGTATACTTTTCCCTTCAAAAGACTCTGTGAGGTTGCTGTAATCAACCTAGATTAGCACAGTAGCTGTAACAGTAATCAAACTCATGAATCTTTGTGGTGAATGAAATAAAAATCAATGTCTTATGTATTTTGTGGCTTGGTCTTGGCCATAGCCAGTTCTTGTGATAGTTGTCTTGGTTCACAAACTACACTACAGTGCCCCTCCACCCTTCCCTAGTTCATCTTGAGCCAAGAGCCTATGGATATGAGGAGAACTCAAGGCTTAACACAGTTGCCAAGATAACAAAGGCAGCCCTGCCAATAAGGAGTGTTCCAGGTGTTACTGGCATGAAGCATGGATACTTTGGGATGAGGGTACTCAGCAATGAAAACAGGGTTACTTTCTCCTCCTCCAGACACTTGCAGTACTGAAAGAGGAGAGATGAATGGGAGTAGAGAACACTATCAAGAGTTCTCTGAGCAATGACAGGGGATGGCTTGAAGTAGGACTCCCTATGAGTGAATCAGGAGAGAGAAAAGATTTGCGATTCTGAGAGACCCTGGAGTGAGAGAGAGATTGCTTCACAGCTAGAGAAATACCAACTATAGTTCAATACTTGTAAAGTGACCACTAGATTCTAGGTATTATACCAAATATTAGACATGATCTTTTTTCTTTATTATTCCATTTATTTTGGACACATTCTTTCTTTTAATTCTCCTGTCAAGATTATGGGTGAACTTTTACTATTCTAATTAATTTCACTCAGAAAAAATAATGAGTTCAGACTTGACATCACAAGTCAAAATACTCACTGCTAGTAAATGAACACTACAGATTTTGTATCTCTGTCCCCAGAATCATAACTTCAAGGTGATGGTATTAGCAGAAGGAAGAATTATGACATGATTGGTTGGGTCACTAGGAAAGGACCTTGGTGAATAGAGAGGTATCCTTGTTACTTTAGTATATTGGAAGAATTTGGCTGATAACCATCTTCTCACTTTATGGTAAACTAAAATTTCAAATAATAACCCAAGAAGAGGCCTAAAGACTTTGTATTTGATAATAGAGGATCAGAAGTGAGGTTGCAACATCATAAGCACAGTCATTTTCTCAAAGTTCCTGCTGCAGGAAGAGAGAGTTGTTCATGTCTCAAGTGCTGGTCTAATGAGAGAATGTACCAAAATGCAGCAAAGGGTTCTCAAATCAATAGTGTTTACTGGCACAGCCCTCCTTCCTAAGCCCTTTTCCAAGGTGGACATAAAATAAATGTGCAATGTAATATTTAAGAGTAACCTTTAGCTATTAAGCTGTTTTCCTACCAAGTGGTTGCCTTCACAGTAAAAGCTCACTAATTTATACTCCAATAAAATCCCAACAGGCAGGTACATCGTGCAACATGCCCTACAAAGGCTGCCAAGGGATAGGTATAGAAAGTTTGCAGGTTCTTAAGAGAGATACCACAAAGAACTTCAGTATCTGACTTCTGCTTGTCCTAATAAACAGCAGTTAAAATGTCAGTAGCCTTTCTGAGTTTCTGCATTGATATGTTTACCCATTATTCCAGCTGAATATATGATATGACCCACTAGGCATTCTCACTGCCTCCTCCCCAAATCACTCCTAACCAGGGAAAACTCTTTCACATGCTTAATTAGCATCCTCTAGACTTATGTTCAGAAATTGTCTAAAATTTCTGACATGGCACATTTAAAAATCAGTATTATTTTCTTTCTGCAGGCAGAACTGACAAGTTCTAAAAGCATCCTTAGGCGTTCAGCTGGCTTAATGAGCAAAGATACTCAAAACAACTTTCTAATCTCCACACACAATTCCCATAGTTCTCAGACACACAAAACAAGCCTAAAAATTAAATACTATCAGTTAAGAATAATTTTGTTGCCTGTGTTCTTCCACACTAATTCCTGTGGTTGTTCTGATCATTTATTTGTTAGTTAGCTTTAGAGATTGTAAGATAATTACATCATTTCGCTCTTTCCCTTCTTTCCTTTCCTCCCTCCAACCCTTCTCATGGATGTACTTCCTCTTGCTCTCAAATTCATGGCCTCTATTTTTAATTGTTAGCATATGTGTTTATATATGTGAGTATAATTTATAATATTATGTATTATAAATTATAAATAAAATAAAATGACAATATATATTACCAAGTGTATAAATTTTACCTGCTCAGTCTGTATAATACTACTTATATGTGTGTTTTCAAGACTGATCATTTGTTATAGGTTAAAAAATTGATGTACTCTTCTATCGGGAAGACCATTTCTCCCACTTTGCCTGTGGTTCTTCTAGAGCTGAGACCTCAAAAGTTTGTTCCTTTCCACATTAACATGTCCACTGTCATTTAGGTTAGTCTTTATGGGTGTACCTTCTCTAGGACATACAATCTCATAGTATATTTCTTGTTCTGATGACTCTTACATGCTTTTTGTCCACAGCAATCCTTCAGCTTCCTAAGTGCAGGAGTTGGATTATAGATGAATCATTTCCAGGGAGGAGGCTTTCAGGTAAGTTCCAGATGAGGGACCTTTGGGTCTTGTTTCTTAATTGCATCATGTCTTCAGCAATAAGAACTTACCTTCCACTTCTTATGTAACCAGAGGCAACAGTAATCAGGTATATTGTTTTGGTAGTCATTTAAAAACTCTAATGTTGCAGGATATTTGATCACACTGTGAACCCAAGATTGTGTTCTGGAAAAAACTGTTTCTAGTTGTGGTGTGGCTCACTCTTAGCACACACCTTTAACCCCTCTGGCTGGAATACAGACAGGTCCTTAGTACACACCTTTAATCTCAAACAATGAAGGTAAAGTTAGTTTGTAAAAGGAAGCAGCCATGTTTAAAAGTGATGACTATTTGAGCAGACAAAGTGATGAATCACAGAATAGGATATGCCCAAATTTCATGTGAAGAGACAGAAAATGGAAGCTACTTAAGAGGGAGTGCAGAGAGAGGAAGGAGGCAGTTTTACTTGGAGAGTTCTACAGAGACAAGTTAAAGAGAGAGAGAGAGAGAGAGAGAGAGAGAGAGAGAGAGAGAGAGAGAGAGAAAGAAAGAGAGAGAGAACAAGCTAGACACAGGTGAAACCAGAATGAGTCAAAGAATCAGAAGCCAGAATATTAGAATGTGTTGCCAAATTAGTATGGGACTGAGCAAAGCAATTCAGGAGAGGCCAAGAGAAACCAGTTTGAGTCAGTCAGCTTGGAGATGACTTTGTACCATAACAGCTGAGTTGAATCAGCCAGTTGGAGATCACAAAGAACAAGAAAGGGTGAGCATATTCAGCAGCAATTCTCAGGCTGAAAGCATCCTGGGACTAGATAAGAATGTATGGAGGCTAGAAGCTTCCAGAACTAAGCCTAGGTTATCAGACTGAGGCAGTTATCCTGTGAGAAAACAGTTACTACAGGTAAATAAATGTTGTTACACCCTAACTGTCATGACAATAATGGGGTTTTTGACTTAGGCTCTCATGGGGAGGTTTGTCAACACAGATCTGAAATTATCACTTAAAAATATATTTTGCAAGTATTTTTACTGTTATTTTATCTGCTTCCCTCCTTTAGCATTTATTTTACTTCCCCTTCCCTAATTAACACCTCCCCACTTCCCATTTTTTCTTCAGATCACTTGTACTCCTATTGACAAACTTTTTTGCTCATATGCACTCTCTCAATGGAATGGTTCCTTTTTTTACTTTCATAGTTTCTGCAGTAACTCCAGGTTATGTACTCACATCTGAAGATTTGGACCTAGGAACCTCAGATGAGAGAGACTATGTGATGTCATTCTGGTCTGGGTTCTGTCATTAAATATGATATTTTTCTACTTTCATCCATTTACCTGCAACATTCATCATTCTATATTTCTTTACAATCAAGTAGTATTTCATAGTACATATATACTAGATTTTCATTACCCATTTGTCAGTTAGAGACATTTAGGTTGCTTCTATTTTCTAGTTATTGTGAATAGGGTAGCAATAAGCATGGTTGAAGAAGTGTGTATGGACTAGTTATGTTGAGTCCCTTGGGCAGATGCCAAGGAGTGAGGTAGATGGTTCACATGGTAGATTTATTTTTAGCTTTTTGAGGCTCCTTCACACTGGTTGCCAGTATGGCCATATCAATTTACAATCCTACCAACAGTATATAAGGGTTCCCTTGTTCCCCAAACTCCTTCAGCATTTCTTGTCTTTTGTTTTGTTGATTTTTGCCATTCTGATTGATGTGAGATGAAATCTCAAAGTAGTTTGATTTGCATTCCCTAATTTCAAAGGACAATGAACATTTTTAAAATATATTTCTTAGCTATTTTTGCTTCTTCCTTTGTATACTCTCTTTTCAGATGCCACAACCACTTTTGATTCCCAAGGTCTAAACATTATAAATATATACATACACACACACATATATATATATTCATATATAAAAGGTAACTTTCACTTGTAGGATACACAAAGGTCTATGGGATAGGCTATAGTACTCTGTGAAATAAAAATTATAGAGCATGTAATTTATTGAGAAGTTACTATGAACCAAAGTATTCCCTTAATAGTTTTGAATTAGATCTGCATATGACATTTTCATTACTTATGTTGGTGAAGGAAATTGAGATTCAAGATCATAAAACAAGTAGAAGATTCTGTACACAGCCTACTGACATATTAACTACAATGCTTAGTCAATTATTTCACTTCCCCAAAATGATAAAGCAACTCAACTTAGAACTTGGAAGTATATCCAAGACCTCATTTTGTTGGCACAATGGAAAAATTCCTATAAACACAGGTCTAATGTAGTGATCAGCAAGCACTGTAGTAAAACATCCTTTTAAATGTCATCAGGTACAGATGTCAATGTAGTTTATTATTGTACAATTACAATTATTTTCTATGCAAACTATTGTGTTATATAAATTAGTTGTTCTCCTGTGGGGACATTTCTTAAAGAAAGCTGAGCAAATTAGTTGAGAAAAGGAATATTGTCTACTAAAGCCCTGTAACAATAACCAAGAACACAGAAGGGAAGAAAGTAATTGTTCAACCAGATTATGAGTTTTAAATAGAGTTTCTTCCAGAGCAGGGACATATTGAATTTGTACAGGAGTTAGCCAGATGGCAGGAAAAAGGCATAGCTTGACTCATCCATGTCTCAGGAGAGACGAGGAAACAGGTTTTTGAATATATATAAAATAAAATTATCTAGATGCTCTCCTGAGACTCCCCAGCTATAGTAGAGAATTTGAAGTAAAACTAATTCTTGATGGTTAACAGCAATGAGTATGGAAATTCATCCATTCACATACCAACATAAGGTGTTAAGGTACGAGTGACTTGAGCACTGTGCATTAACTTTGTGTGGTACTGATTGATAGAGGAGAAAACTCCTAACATGGTTACAGGATAGGTTGGTGGTAAGCTATTATCCCTTAGCATTGATCAGAACTCCTTGAATATATTGTCTTGGATCTTGTGAAAATATGGATTTTGATTGAGATAGACTGGAAAGGAGTATGAAGGGACACATTCATTTCTAATGCATTTCTATGTTATATATGCCAAAAGGGTCATAAAGCATTCATAGACTTAGCTGGGGTGCTAGTTGAATAAAGGTAATGCCTATGTCAAGTAAATGATTCTGTGTATTATGATTAAGTCCAAAATATTGCCATTTTTCAGAAAAGTTCATAATGTAGACTTAGCAAATTAAAATGTGCTGTCCACTAATAAATACCAATAATAAAATCAATACCATTCAGAAAATGCTAAATTTCAAAAATGAAGAGAATATTGGCATTGCATATACTTGACAAAAGACTTATACCTGAAATATATGGAAAGTTTACATTTCAATAAAGTAAGTAAATAATCCAATATATATTGCCAAAAGATTTGATTGGACTTTTAACCAAAGAAAACACATGAATGGCCAATAAATGAGTACTTACTCATCATCAATGACAAAAAGGCAAGCTATAAATACAAGAATAATGAGAATATCACATAGGTCATTGCAGGACATAGACAAACCATACTCTTTTTATTTCCTAAGACAGGGTTTCTCTGTGTAGCCCTGGCTGTCCTGGAACTCATTCTGTAGACCAGGCTGGCCTTGAACTCAGAAATCCACCTGCCTCTGCCTCCCAAGTGCTGGGAATAAAGGCGTGTGCCATCACTGCCCAGCAACAAACTATACTCAAGCATTAGCAGTATTCCCCTGGACCCTAAAACCCATGTCTTTCTCAAAGTTCAAAATGCAATCATCTCATTCCTAATTTCCCCAAAAGTTAACTAATTCCATCATTAACTCAAATTCCTAAGTTGAAAGTCTCATCTGAAACCTGAGGCAAACTCCTTCCAAAAGCTGTGAGCTCAAAACACCAAGGTAAGATTTCTCTTTTCAATGTATAATGGTGACACAAGCACAGGGTATACCCTCCCATTTCAATACAGAGAAATCAGCAAGTAGAGAGCCTGAGGCATGTTTGAAAACTCATAAGGCTGACCTTAAAACTTTATGCTCCGATGCTATCATCTTGAGAATGTTAGAGACGGGAGTTAAGCCCCAAAGCCTCTCCTCTACAGCTTTGGAATGTCCATCACATGCTGTGACTCTCAAGGCCTCAAGTCCATCACTTGCTTCAGCTCACAAGGCTTCAAGTCCATCACTTTCTTCAGCTCTCAAGGTTTCAAGTCCATCACATGCTTTGACTCTCAAGGCTTCAAGTCCATCAGTTGCTTCAGCTCTCAAGGATTCAAGTCTTATGACTACAATTTCCCCAAGCAGGAATTGCATGCTAGTCTTTTTATTTATTTGAGTTATGTGTGGTGGTTCTTTTCCCATGGCTTCAATAAGCCTTACTCTAGTGGGGGTGCTTTCTGCTAGTTGCCTCTACCCTCAGCCCAGACACAAGCTTCTTCCGGATCTCCCAGGTTTCTCAATGGACACCTACAGGCTTCTCTGGGTGTTGCATTCTACATGTCTGCAGTATCTTAATGATGTGGACATCATTAAGTATCACTAAGTCTGTGATACATCAGATTTAGTGTCCACTTGAAACATAGTCAAGTGGTGAAGATTGATGTACCATAATACAGAGACTAGAGTCTTGAGGTGGTTCTGGGCAGTGAGTCTTTGGACACTGTTATGGGCATTTCCAAGCCTTAAAACTGATACTACACTGCTAGAGTTTTGGTACTTGGGTCAGAAGGATAATTTGACCTCAGGGATGCCTTTGTAGTCTTTTTGCATTGTCTTGATAATCCTTTTATTGTATCATTTTCTTTAGGAAATAACTGCCACCTCACAGTAGGAATTAAATTTCAAGAGATGAGCTCTTATGGAATATATCTAAACCATATCTAGAACTATGGTAATGTCCTATAAGGACCCTTTATAGGCCTAATCAAATGAAGCTTCACTAGCCAGTTTAGACAAGACCTGGTCAACTTTCTAGGCTAAATTAGATCACAGAGGACAAGTCAAAAAGATGGACTCCATAGTTTACTGGAAAAAAAGTAGTAGAAATGGCAGTTTGTACAATGTTTGGAGGCTAATATAATAATATATTATATAATTATATAATAATATAGCATATTAATTCATTAGATCCCAAATATACACAATATCAAGGACAACCAGCCTGCTGGAGATCTGCCTAATATAAGTCTTCCAACTCAGCATTCTAAAGACAAATATCTCATTAAGCAGTTGTCATGGAGTGAGTCATCTCATACATATCTCATAGGCATAGGGTATGGTATTTGTCCTGCATTCATTACCTATACTGAACGCATAATGAATCATTACTATTGCTAGGTTAAATGATGTTAGTAGTGAGGCTGATTACATTCCAGCACAATAATGCCTCTGTGTGCTGTTCTGTACATGAACTACTGGTCCTAATGCAAGTTTTATGTATCTTCCAGACTAAATGCCTATTCTTTGTGTGCAGTTTTCTGCTTTGGAAGTATTACAAGTTAAACCCAGAACTTTATGCATGCTTGGTAAGAGTTCAGTCTCTGAACTACATTCCTAGCCTGGGGCTTTAAAACTTATTCAAATATCACAATTTCTTGAAACCCAATTCTTTCTTGTTAAGAACAGATGTCTAGCTAATTATTTTAAAATGCTAAAGTGATCTAGATGGACAGAGTTCTTAGATTTATTAGGGTGGGCTAATATTCTCAAATCTTCAAGCAACAACAGTTTTGAACATTTGTTCCTTTCCTGAGCACTTTCATTAAAAGGCACTCTCTTTCTTCCTTTCACTGTTAGGAACATTTGTGTAATGAGAGTTTCTCTTCTTTTGAACTGAGAAGGAACATAAGGGACTAGTTTCTGAAGCAGTCTGTCCATCAAGATGAAGAAACAAACTCTGAATGAAGGAGACAGGAGGGTAAAAGGTACTGTTTTGGGGATGAGAACAATTTTACTGCACCTCAAAACTACATATTGGTGCTTGCTTTGACAGCACAAATACTAAAACTGCACATTGAATGAATTATATTAGAATGTAACTTAGTTTCTAGATCTGGCATTTGTTAGTGAACACTTTAATATTCAGCAATATCAGATTTTGGTGAAGAGATCACATGGAATTTTACAGATATAGACAGATTAAAAACAGGTATGTGCTATGAATATATTTTATTAGCTAATGTAAGAAATACACAATCAATCCATTACAGAAAAAAAAATGTGTTGGATTATATAAGCAGTATGTGTAGAACTCACTTTATCAGCCTTGTCAATTAATTGGTACATTTTAAAGAATTTTTGAAGCCAGATTTGAGTCCCTCCTGTAACTTGAAAATCATTAGTGTATTAAAACCGAATGCAGGTAGCCTTGGCACCTGTCTTCCAGTAACTTGCCAAAATGACCAACAGAAAGGGAAGAGGGGAACTCATTATGTGTTCTCTAGGACTTTCAGGAACATGAAGTTGTTCCTTTGGCCACATATGTGCGAATTTACAAGATGGTTGATATTATAGACATCAAGGGAATGGGCACTGTTCAAAAAGCAATGCTTCATAAGTGTTACCTTAGTCTACAATGTCACCCAGCATGTCATTGAAATCATTGTAAAAAAAAAAAAAGAAAAGAAAAGAAAAGAAAAGGCAACTTAAGGGCAAGATTATGGCCAAGAGGATCAATGTGCAAGTTGAGCTCGTCAAGCACTCAGGGCAGAGACAGATTCCTGAAGCAGGTGAAAGAGAATGATCAGAAGAAAAAGGAAGCCAAAGAGAAGGGCGCCTGGGTTCAGCTAAAGTGTCAGTCTACACCACCCAGACAAGCGCACTTTGTGAGGACTAATGGAAAGGAGCCTGAGCTGCTGGAGGTCATTCCATATGAATTCATGGACCTCAATTGCAAAGTGTTTTTCTAGGAAGACAGAAAGAAAGAAAGAGAGAGAGAGAGAGAGAGAGAGAGAGAGAGAGAGAGAGAGAGAGAGAGAGAGAGAGAGAGAGAGAGAGAAAGAGAGAGAGAAAGAGAGAGAGAGAGAGAGAGAGAGAGAGGAAGGAAGGAAGGAAGGAAGGAAGGAAGGAAGGAAGGAAGAGAGAAAGGGAGAGAGAAAGAGAGAGGGAGGGAGAAAGAAAGGAAGAAAGAAAAAACAATATATAAATGCATCAAAAAGGTTATCTACAATGATCAAATTGGCTTTATTCCTGCATTTCAGCTATGATTCAATATATGCAAAGTCAATGCATGCAATAAACCCCATAAATAAACTTAAAGATTAAAATCCAAGTGATTATTATAGTAAATGCAGAAAAAGCTTTTCACAAAGCCCAATGTGTTTTAATGAAAAAAACCCATAGAAAATAGGCCTAAAGAAAACATAACCTCAATATAAAAAAATATATCTACAACTGAAAACCCCACAGTCAACATAATCCTAAAAGGAGAAAAACTTAAAGCAATCTGACAGAAATCAGGAATACTACAAGGCTGTTCACTAACACCACTCATTTTCAATACTGTGCTTGAAGCACTAGCTGGAGCAATAAGAGAAGAAAGGAAAACTAAAGAAATATAAGTATGAAAAGAGGTAGTCAAACTGTTGCTTCTTGTGGATTATATGATACCATACATTATATATCCCAGGAACTCTACCAGAAAACTAGAAATGATCAATTAACTCAGCAATGTGTCAGGACTCATGCTGAACAAAAACATTGCTGCTCTACTCACAATAGCTAAAAAACGGATACAACCTAAATGTTCTTTAACTGATAAATGGAAATGAAAATGTGGTACATATACACTACGAAATGCTACTCAGTTGTAAATAATATGAAATCATGAACTTTGTGGGTAAATGGATGAAACTAGGAAAAGATTATAGTTAGTGACAGAACCCAGACCAGAAGGACAAATGTCGCATGTTCTCTCTCATCTGAAGTTCCTAAGTCAAAAGCTTTAGATATGATTATGTACCTAGAGAATTGCAGAAACCAAGAAAGTAAAAAGAGGCCATATAGAGAGAATGTGGGGGAGAAATAGAGAGGGAGATAGTAGGGGACAACTGATCTGAAGGAGAAAATGAGAAAGTGGCTTTAATTGGGGAAGATGATAGAAAATAGATACAGAAGAAGAGTATAAATAATAAGCATACCTTAAAAAGTCCAAAGAAATCATATTATCATCCCTGTATATAAAAATAAGTACAATTCAGATAAGTCTTATGTATACATACATAGTTTGAATGAAAATTTCTCACCTGGGAGGACCATGCTTTCTCTAAGAACCAGACTGGGATTTTCTCTAAGAAAATCCCCAATACTAACCATGACAAGTCCTCATTTGAGTTGTTGCTTAGGGTTGTTCAAGAGACTCCCAAAACACTAAAGGCTTTTAGATGTCTACCAAAGATAGAAGATAATCCCCTGATCATGAAGATACCAAGTGTTTCACATACGTGATCCATTGGACCCAACCTAGAACTGACCTGAAAACTTCCTCCATGAGGACTCGGTTTCAAGGTACCAGAAGCCACTATGCAAGCTTTCAAAGGAGGAAGCAATCGAATGTCCTATCCAGATATGGTGCCTATGATATATTTAAAACACAACAACAACCAGCAAAGCACGAAAATTCTAGGGATGCAGTAGTAGCATGCCTACTTTATTGGTAATCAAGAACTCTCTAATAGAACTGAAGACTCACACAACGAAAGTAAAATCATGTCTGGTACTAGAAACCCAGCCAAATACCCAGGGTCAGTGAAATTGTGGATCTTGGAGGATATCCTATAGATACTCTTTAACTAAAATAACAATACCTAACAACGATCTGTAAGCATTTGTCCCTAAACTTATAGACAAGTCTAGTCCTTGCTCTGCATCAAATAAACTTCTCTTTGCAGCACAGACCATTACAGAAAACTATTATCAATGAAGATAGAGAACTGTAGAGTCCAGCCACTCCTAACTGATGCACCTTCAACACAACACCCACAATCTAAGGCTCAGGGATCATGGTGGAAGAGGGGATAGAAATATCATAATAGCAAGAGGGTAAAGGAGTATATCTCTTATTAAAAATAATGTCAATAAACTACACCTGTAAATTTCACCAACATGAATGCATAAATATGAGCTGAACAATGACAACACAAATAGAAGGGGGAGGAGCATGAAGGCTCAACCCTAATAGTACTTTCTCTTCCTTAGGGAAGAACACAACAACTTGTTGTCAAATATCCAATAGTCATCCCTGAAAAGATATACACACAAGTAACATTATACAAACAAAAACTGAGCAGGTGGTAGTTAAGAATACATGTATAATATCTGTGTAACAACAAAAAGGGGAATATAAATTTGAAAAGTGATACATGGAGGCTTTACAGGGAGCAAATGATAACAAGAAATGATGGAATGATATAATTATATGTTTATCTCAAACAACTAAAAATGGTTAAAAATAAATTGTCTATTGTTCCTTCAAGTGCTTTTTTCTGGACTCACATCCACAATTTTGAGACAGTGATCCTGTACTTGCTTCATCTTTAGACATTGTTCCACAGGTCATTTTGGTTATTTTTTTTTTATGTACTTTTTCTTTTTGTATTTTTCTACTACCAGGTCCTGAAATTCAGTGGTATTTTCTGGAGATTGTTTAATATGCTCCTAAGATTATCCAGTAAATATTTCATAACAAATATGGTATTTTTCTGCTCTAGGAGTTATGTTTAGTTTTTATTGATTATGTTTCCTCCATGATATATACATTACCCTTTAAACCCCTTGCCATATTTACCATATCTGTTATAAAACCTTTGCACGTTAATTTCTTCTGTTATTTCCACGTCTGATTTTTTATACTAAGTTTTTACCTAGCTACAGTTTTCCTAATTGCTATTAATTTTTATGAACTGATGGATATCAATCATTACACCACTTTTGAATGTCTATGTTTTATTTTATTATTTTCTTCTCTAAGCAAGGGTTTCCTTTGCTGATCAACTACTTTACCTATGGGCCAGCTTGATCACTATTTAACCTTTTAAATGTTTTTTCAATTTGTCACACTTAATGTTTATTAATTTTTACTTATTTGTCTTTAAATTAATAAGTAAGAATTCTATGTACTTACGAGATACTGTGTAATGTTTTAGTTTCCATGTAATATGTACTGTCAAATCAGCATAATTTTCTTATAAGATAACAATTTTACAAAGCAATTTCTGTCTTCTTACGATATATTTAGGATTGAAACATTGAAGGTTTGAATGTTTTTAATTATAAGACTACATCAGTTTTGATAGTAAGATATGATTTACCAGCTGGCATTGGTTGTTCTTGCCTTTAATCCCAGTTTTCTGGAGGCAAAGGCAGGAGGATCTCTGAGTTCAAGGCCACCCCGGTCTACAAAGTGAATCCAGTTCAGCA
>NC_045030.1:62265352-62278242 GCF_008632895.1 Mastomys coucha | reverse complement strand
AAGGAAAGAAGGAAGAAAGGAAGGAAGGAAGGAAGGAATTATTTACCTTAGAAGTGAAGTCACCTTCCTAAAGTCAGACAGCCAAAGAATACAGAGTATTTTAAGTGTTGAGTATATTTAAGAGCCTGTGTCCCATCTATTATGATCCTTATAAATAAAGCTACTAAAAAACTTGATTGATAACATGGATACCACTAGTTGACCCTGTAGTGGATAAAGAAGAACTTACTGGTCATTGTGTGAATACCTAGAATTCGAAAGGGCAAAGAAGAAATCAAAGAAATTTCTATTTAGGAAGATTCTATGTGTAGAGAATCTTCATGAAGATGTTGAAGATAGGATTGTTCCAGTCACAGCAAATCATATAGCAGAGCCAGGCTGCTTAAGATTGAAATAAGGCAGGAAAGTAGCAATGAAGGCCCATTTTGTCATTCCTCAGTGAAGAAAACTAGGGCAAACCAATTTCTAAAGGCTTCATTCTACATCCGCCTAGTGCCTTTACAGGGTTTTACAGGCATTACCACACAATGCTGAGCAAAGCACACATATTATATTACCTGTACTGCAATCACATTCAAGAACTAATGGGAAACACATAATGTACCATTTCTAGTACAGCCTTTTGTGAAGCAATAAATTGCTTTGAAACTACAGTACTTATGCAAATGTGATATTACTATCAGATATCACATTTGCATACCATCTGTTAGGTTTGCAGAGCTGAGCTCAGAAATCTTTCCATTCCAAAATTCCAGATAATATCTTGCAATAACTATCAGGTAATATATCAACAACAGGTTTGGGATGGCTTGGGATCCATCCTGTGGACATTGACCCAAAAACCATATGGATATAATCATTTAATAATAGGTTTAAAATAAATTTATTATTAATTAATGAAGCCTATGGTTAGATTTTACACACAAATTCTACTCAGCCTTGTGCTGATTACACACCATCACAACCTGGGAATTCCCTCAGAGCCTAACAAGTACGAAACATAGACTCATTCATTTAACCAGTAATAAAGATGTACTTGTTGAAACTATTATTTGTTAGACATAGCTCTAGGAGTAGATGATGCAGTTAGGGTAAGACCAATTAAAATCTCCATTTCCACAAATTCCAGTGTGCGAAATATGGAAACAAACTGATCTAAGATACAATACCTGGCTGTGACAGAAAAGCAAATAGAAGTATGAAAAAAAATGAGGCATATGGGGGCCTCATTTTAGGTATATGAGGCATGGAAAGTCTTTCTGAAGTTAGGACATCTGAACAGAGAGTTGAAGACAGGGAAAGAGTAACCTTCACATGAGTCATGGAGATGATGCCCCAGGTAGCAGGAACATACATGAAACATGTACAAGGTAGAAGTTTGCTTGGCATTAGAGAGAGAGAGAGAGAGAGAGAGAGAGAGAGAGAGAGAGAGAGAGAGAGAGAGAGAGAGAGAGAGAGAGAGAGAGAGAGAGAAAGAGAGAGAGAGAGAGAAGACTGTGTCTGCAGCATGATTTAAAAGGAGGAAGGTGGTAGGAGATTAAGTCAGTGCAACACACAAGTTGCTTAAGTGTATAGATCTGGGACACTTCTCTTTTCCTATGAAAGAGGGAGACCAGCAAGGAGCTCAAAGAATGAAATAAAATGTCAGTGCTTAGGAGGAAGGTATAATCTACTCTGGGTAGTTAGCTCAGTATCATTGCTTAATGGGATCCCTGTGCCTACATTTTGAGCATAGATTGTTGAACAGGGGACAAACATGAAAGCAGCAAGACTGGTTCAGAAGCTACAGTATAAATCCAGGCAAAAGTAGAAGAGGGCTTGGGTAAGCTTGATTTCAGAATGAGAGGTAGGAGCAAGTCTGAGTATTCTGGCAAAGACTGAAATGCCTATCATTCTACAGAGTTTTCTTTTCTCCACAAATAGGCCATCTGACAACTTCTTCCCTGGCTCTACAGGCACAGAGAATCACTCTCAAAAATTAAGGATATTTAGATAGTCTTGGTTAAACATTTCAGCTATGTAGCAAAATATTCATGCTCTACTCAAATCTAAAGTGACTAAAAGCTCTAAGGTGACTTCCCAGCCTGCCTAGGGACTATAGTTACCTACTTCTCTAGTTCCCAAGCCATTTTCCTGCACAGCTTACTTCACAGAGTCTAATTTTCATGGTAGCTGTTGATTTGACTCTCAGTCTGGTTCATGCACTATTTCAAGGAGTTTATGTTCCTGGCTCAGCGCTTACCACAACTCTCGGTGTTAGCTCCTGTGATTTTGCCTGTTCTAAGATCATACACTTAGCTCAGAACCCCACTCTTAAAGATCTAGGCCAGGATCTATACCTAAGCCTGTACAACCACAAAGACTATGGCACATACATGGAACCACAGTATTGAGTCCAAGAATTCAGCTCTCCAAGAGTTAAAACATGACAGCACAAACCTTGACCTGATTGTTTCCCTAGACCTCTTTGTCTCTTCTGTCCCTGTACATCTGTGCCTTTCTCATACTTCAACGGTCTTCATCATCAGACCTGCTTGGTAGTTTTAGGATGCCTACTTTGGTCTGGATTCATTTAAGTGGCTGTCTCTGATTTCTGGGTGGTTCCAATTGGGGCAGGAGTTCACCTGACAACCACCATAGATATCTTTTATTATTTGAAAACAAAGCTTGAGTGATTCTCAGCTGACTGCCCCAATTCCTTGTCTTATCCCTTTCCTGCCTCCCTGGACTGCTCAACTTGCTTTCATCCTTGAGAAGTAAGAAGTACACAAACAAACAAACAAAACACTTAAAGGGACAGTTCTTCTTTCTCCATTTTATCCTATGGATAATAAAAGACTCTGAAGGCCTTGGTAAGATTTCAGACTTCTGGGGAAGAGAAACAACTTTCCCCAAGGTTTACTCTTTGATTCCTATAGAATAATCTCTATCTCAATCTCATTCTCAATCTTAATCTCTCCCCCCTCCCTTCCTCCCTCCTTCTTCCTCCCTCCCTCTCCTTCCATCCCTCTCTCTCCTTCTTCCTCCCTCCCTCATTCCCTCCTCCCCCTATCAAAATTTACACATACACACAAACACGTTTCAAAGTCTGTTCATATACATCTTCATTATCTTCATATATTAGCCAAGTATTACAGGTGATTTCCTTGTTTGCAACTGATAACACATATTTTAAGAGAGAGCTCTCAGCAGCCTTACAACTGTCTGGAATTGAATAATGATTTTAGGTGGCTCCAAAATTGATCAAGAGTGTGAAAAATATATGGAATGCTGGGGCATACAAAATGAGCACCATCAAGTGATTTATTAAAGACCATTCAAGTAACAGACTCAAAATTATTCACATAAAGTATACAACTGAAGTGATTAGAATATGTAGTAGTAAGAGTTCATTGAGATGTATAGACTTTGAATCTGGGCAAGTACTTATTTGAGTGCCTTTGTTAGTCTAGCTGATTTTTTTTGCAGGTTCTTTACTGTAAAATGATTATTTAAAAGATAGATAATGACTTTGCTGCCTGCTGTTGATCTGCAGCAATACAATTATGATTTATGAGTGGTTTCCTGAAGCCCTGTGCTTACTGCTAATGACTGTAAACACAGAGAAAAATTAATAATTTTCTGTACAAAAAAGATGGAAGGATCACTGTGACATCTGCTTTAAAATAATGGTGGCTTCCCTTCTAATGTTTTCTACTTTCTAGTACAAACAATTACCTGTACGTGGTAGGCCAATTCATCTTCATGCCACAGAGCACTAATGTGCCCCTGTCTTTGGAAGAGCAGGGGTTGCTTCACAGCAGACCCTGCTGCCATTATCAGGGGTGCATGTGGCTAGGCTCAGGAAGCTGGACAGTTTTAGTCTTTTTGTAGTCAAGGAAACTGAGCATATTGGGGAAGCATTTTCCCTTTGCAGCTCTTCTATGAAAATAATCTCTAAGCAAGCACTTGGCAACCCTAAGTATGTGGTCGAGCCAACTGTAATCACTTTGTCTCGGGTTGTTTTCCATCTCTCGCCTCAAGATTCATTTTCATCAGACCCCAATGGCTCTGGAGACTCCAGAGGACCATTTTCCCTATATAGGTACTCTGTTGCAATACAGTTCAGGGTTGCTTTCTCGTTCCCTCTCTTTTCTATACCCAAGCCAGTAGTTGATATGGACTTAAATGATACAAATGAATATAAATTCATGCAATATTGGCATGAGCAAAATGAAGCTGGGAAGAGGCAATTTCTAACTGCTAGTACATTTATAGGAGCCACAGATGGATAGTAGGTCACTAATGGATATTCCAGAGTTGAATTAGCATACTGTCAGGTAGTTGTGATTATAGTCCAACTGAGCCTAGATAATGATTTTTAAGATGAAGTAAAACAATGATGCTCAGTACAGCAATAGTCCCAACAGTGATTATATCTGAGTCATGCCTTAGGAAGATTTTCAGCCCTGATCACATATCTGTATCCTAAGTATAACATTGTCTTTTACAAACTACTGGAGGAGATGAAATTACACATGTATATGTACAAACTACATGAAACATATGCCAGAGAATGGGGTCGAATGTTAAGAGGAGGTCACAGAAAGAAGTGGAGTGTGAGGGTAGGAAGAGGGACTCTAGCAAGTTTATAGAAGATGCAGCCTTAGTTCTGAAGGATGAATAATCGTCTCTGATCCTTTAAGGAAGGTGAAGGATTGGAAATTATGAATAAAGTGTGAGTGAGATGGATCTAGTGTAGATTATATGCTATACATTTTATACCACACAGTATAAGCCTGAAACATACTAGGTGTTATATGTAGTATTTGTACAGTGAGTAAAAACATGTTCTAGGGCTTTATGAGTGGAGAAAAGGGAAAGGCAAGTTGTAAACTGGTAACATTTAGAAGAATGTTAAAAGAGAGATATTCCAGTGCAACTTCTCATGACCAAGGAATTCAGGCCTTTGAGGATCCCCACTTTTCATGTTCCAGGAAATATCCCCTTCTCAGGCCTCATTCATTGCTCCCATCATTCCCAAGAATGCAGGTATTCGGAAATATGCAGCTTGAGTAATGATTATCAATGACTTTCCCCCATTACCTTTGTTTCTCAAGATCCTGCGCTTTTCCCCTGCAATGTTTCAAAGGGCTCTATGGTATATGCTGATGTCAAAGTTATGCCTGTGTATATGAGATTTTTTTCCATTTAAGATTGAAATATCAAAATTCAAAACAACTGTATCTCTTTATCAAATGCAGAAGCATGACATTTGCCTGCTTGTTGGTTGATTCTCTTCTTAGAATTACAAGATTTTGAAAATGATCTTAAGATCATCAAGCAATCAAACATTTCATCTTCATTTTTTAAAAGAAAGAACCTGAGGCTGAAAGCTTAGGAAAAGAGAGTTGTCCCAAATCACAGACCCAGTTGATGCAGCACTGGAGTCAGTACTCAAATTCTCATCTCATTCTTCCTTTCTTCTTGTTCTGTTCAATTAATGTCATTAAAAGTCATTTTATTTTTGCATTAATTCACACTATTGCTCTAATGTATTTCTCACCTCTGCTGCTAGAATGTCTCTAGGAAATCCATCGACTCTAAAAAAAATTTAATGTTATTTATTAGCTCTCCAATGTGAAAATAATAAATCCAAAGTTTGACTACTACAAATGTAGCTGATCGTTTTAGACCCTTTGCTTGTCAAGAAGGAATTAGAATGTGATTCTTTGGAGATAGTGGATCTAGTGAACAACTTTGCACATACCTCTGTTCAAGTCTATGAAACTTAATCTATAAGTGATGATAGACAAGAAAGTAACCTTCACCATGTATCAGTTACTTTATCTGTAACATGGAGATAATAAAAATGTACTTACAGGATAATCGTGTGAATTAATAATATATCATTTAAAAAGATCAAGGGATAGAGATTTTCTTCATTTATCTTAGGAGATTTAGATGGCATGATCTGATAAAAAATCAATTTAGATGAACAGTGTCAATTGATGCTAAGATAAGATGAGCCCCTTGGGAATATAGTTTGCTCTAAGAAAGAGTGCAAATAATTGGAAATCACAGGGCATATTGTAGTATTAAAATCCTAAAATGGCCCCCAAAATTCTTACTTCAAACTACTCCAGGTTGCAACTTTCACAGGTCATTACTTTTATTGTATTTGACTTTTTGGTGATGCAGCTGCTTTTGAGTCGTTGCTGCTCCTAAAAGGAAGCCCTCACCCATACTCCTGCTAGAAACCTTAATAAAAGTCACTGACATATCAACTTGGACATTGGTGCAATCATTAGTTTAGTCGTCATGGGCTACCTTCCTGGTGTTAATATGCATGTGTGTAGTATCTTTTTAGGAAATTTCTGTTAGATAATGTCACTGAAATATTTTTTGTAACAATATAATGCAAAAAATTATTTAGAAAGTATATTGTAGTTCCAGAAAAGAAAACTGAAAAAAAAAACAAAAATAAAATATGAGTAGATTCACACCTTTTATGAACAGAAAGACATTCTTTTTTTAATCTTTTCAGTCTTCCTAGTATGTTCATATCTGATCTGTCCCCATCTCATAAACAAAACAATAAGTTCTGGAGATTACCTTCAGACAAATAAGAAATGGCTGCCCTTTAAGAGAAACAATGGACATGTGGAATGAAAATTTGAAAGTATGATAGGAAATAGAGCACATACAAACATAAAGTGTCTCTTTATTAAGGGAAGAAAAAGTCAAGACCATATGTTTTAGAGGGATTAGGCTAGAGAAGAGGCTTTGGTTCAACTCAGTAGGATAGCCATCTGGAAATCTCAGAAAATGTTAATAAAACATGAAACAACTATGAATATTCAACGAGAGGACTAGCAAAAGAACCACCACTCCTGGATGAGAATCAGTAACACCTTATGAAAAAAATAGAAGTCAGGAGGCTAAGAAAGTGCTAGTGGAGCTCTCTGGCTAACGCAAACAGTCTAAAGAGAAGAAGGTTTGCTTATAAGATTATTGAAACAATGGTATCCAAGATATTAGAATTTCTCTGTCTAGGAACCTTATGCTGGAAGAAGGAAAAGCCTGGTGCCAGCAATAAAAGTAACTTTTCTTCAAAAGAATGTCATGCAGTTCTGACACCTTGTCACACTCTTGCCAAAGAGACTGTAGCTGAAACAACAATGTATCAACAACTGGTGGAACAAAGTCCAAAGCAAAAGACATTGGCTTTTTGTCTCAGGCAGTAAACTAGTTTAGTCATTCCATTAAACTCTACTCTATAAAACATGTAAACCTGTATCAACTAGAAATAAAAAATTTAAAACTAAAAATGTACACTCTCTGAATTCTAACAGGAGTAATATTAAAAACTCAGCTATTGTACAAAACTGGGCTAGTAGAGAGATTTGTTCTCTTTTGTTGTGTCTGACATTTTACTTATCTGGGTATCTCAGAACTCTATAATATCACCCATACATATAACCAACACAGTCTATTTTCTGCCACATTAAAAAAAAGAAAACAGGGTTAGAGATATGGGTCATTAGTTAAGGGCACTGACTGCTCTTCCAGAAGTCTTGAATTCAATTCGTAGCAATGACATGATGGCTGAGAAACATCTGTAATGTAATATGTGTAATGGAATATGATGCCCTCTTCTGATGTGTCTGAAGACAGCTACAGTGTACTCAAAACAACAACAACAAAAAAAACAATTACAACAAAAACAAAAAAATAAATGCCTTTGGTATATTGGGAATCCAAATAAATCTATTTATTTTTAGAAGAAAAAAATGAACATTGATGCAAAATACACAATAAAATACTCACAAACTAAATCCAGGAACACATCAAAAATATTCCTCATTATTATCAAGTAGGTTTCATCTTAGGGATGCAGAGATGATTCAATATACAAAAATCCATTAACATAATTCACCATATAAACAAACTGAAAAAAATTACATGATAATCACATTAAATGATGAAAAAGCTTTTGACAAAACCCAGTACCCATTCATTTAAAAAGTATTAGAGATAGCAGGGATACAAGGTACATACCTAAATATAATCAAAGAAATATACAGCAAGCCAATAGCCAACATCAAGCTAAATGGAGAGAAACTGACATTGGTGGAGAAAGGTGGGAAGGGAATATTGGTAACTATCATCTTAGGCAACAAGTGAGGGAACCAAAGGATTTGGGTTAATGGATCAGTAAGTGAAGTAGTTCAATCATATTGTTTCAAGAAGCAGGGGGTATTAGAGAGGCCTAGCTTCTCACTGCATTTCAGAGGATGTTTCTGTCCTACTCTTGCTGCAAGTGCCTGGAGGCATATAGCTGGGCTCCAAATCCCTCTACTTGAGTCTGAGCAGAACAAAGTAAGGAGGAAGCACACCTAACTGGAGATTATGCATGCCACCTGCTGCATCCAGAGCCCCAAGAAATTTTGTCCCAGTTCCTGCCTGCTTCCTAGCCTGATTCTCCAGACTCCCCTCACATCTCCAAGCCGAATGAGGCTTAGCAAAACCCATTGTAGCTGTTTTAAAACTACTTAGAAGTGGTGTGGGGCTTGGTGGGTGCATTCCTACATGCATGTGTGGACGCTTGCCTCTGTGTGTGTGTGTGTGTGTGTGTGTGTGTGTACACTGCTGGTGGTATATGGGGGTGGGGTAAATCCTTCATAAAATTCAAATCTAGTAGATTCCAGAGCAGGGAAGATTGAAAGTAGGAGAAAACAAAATGGGCTTTTTTCAAGTCACATACTAAATCCTCCTCCAAATATGCTAGTTTAATAGATGGACTAAGGAAAGTAGACTAGAGAGATGTAGTGACTAGAAGAGGTTTGGGGGCACTGGCCTAGAGAGTGCCAAGGGCAATACCACTTCTGAGATGATGGAAGTGTTGAGGACTCCCCCTTTTCTAAAGCATTTTCATTCAGCCTACAAAGAGGCCTGAACTCCCCACAGACTGAGGCTTTGGAGTGCTGCCAATCACTGACCCAAGCCATTCAGCCAACCTACCAGAACATACTGATGACAAGAGGATGCCAATTACCAGAGACTTGTTTTCATATGGAACATGAAACTCTCTCATTATCAGAGGATTTGCATCAGTTAAATTATACAGATTCCCAATGATGACAGAATGTGCTCATTTTGATCTGGTTGTACTAATACTGCATGGATGCCTAACCTCCTAATTGGCAGTAAAATGAAGACCAAAACGAGTAGTAAATACCCAAAGGAAGGTCAAGAGGAATTTTGGAATATTTTATTTAGATTAAATGGATCAAGTAGAAAGGGAGTCCAGGTACAAACAGGAGTACAATCTCTGAGGAGAATTCTCCTGTCAGACCATCTTTAGTGAGGGTCTGCCATATATCAAATGTCTAACAAATATGAGCCCATCAGAATCTCACCATCCATTCGATAGTTGAAAAGAAAATTTAGGATCAGAAAGGGAAGTGACTTCCTAAGGTCAACAACAGTGTCCAAATCTCCAAACAGTGCCACTACTGATATACTATTTCTGAACATAGGATGTGAGTAATACTACAAGGGAGTAAGAGGAGACGGTTGGAAGAAGAGTCCCACTGTGGACTTTAACAGCCCCCCTGTGTCCCCCCAGGCTGATTTTCATCTTAGTCCCTGTCTTGCTGACCAAAGAAAAAGGTTACTGTGGATGTGCTTTTCGTACTCATTTTAATCTAAAATGTTTGACACATATTAGATGCTGTGGAGGATAAAAAGCCATGGAAGGCCCTTTGAAAAAATGTGGCTGTATTATCTACTTAGTCAGAACCTCTCTGAACACCAGAATTGCATTTCAGGAAACAGGATGGAAGAAAGCAAGTGCAAATTCTCTTTAAATTGTTCCCGGGTCTTTAATATTCAGAGATTGTTTGTTCTTGGGTTGGGCTAGGGAAGATGGATGGCTTTCTCTGCACCCTCTGGCTGCCTTACTTCATGGCTGATGAGATTGTATGTCTGAATATAATGTCTGTCTGTCTTATTTTTCTTTCGAAGCATTAGGCTTCATATAATTGAAAATACAGCAATCTTCCCAGTTGCAGGGCTATGTCCCCAAGCAAGGAACTAAATTCAGAATCTAAAGGGGAAGCACAGCCCATTGATACAAATGAGGAAAGTTCAAGGCGAAATGAGTCTGGGTCTTTCTCCCTACCCTGGTAATTTTCCTAACCTTTTGTTTTTATTTTATGTGTATGAGTGCTCTACTTGTATGCATTTCTATGTGCCCCATGTTCTCAGTGCTCACAGAGGCCAGAAGAGTCAGTCAAATAGCCTGGAACAGGAATTACAGATGGTTTATATCCCTGATGTCAGTGCTGGGAATCAAACATGAGTCCTGTGCAAAAGCAGTAAGTGCTTTTAACTGCTGAGCCATCTCTCTAGTTCCATCCCACCATAATTTTTCAGGCAGGTATGGTGAGCCTGTAGACTTGGAGCCTCATGAGGGCTGGGGCATAGAGAACATGGAGTCATTCACCATTCTGTGTCTGACAGTTTTATAAGCCTGGTGACTAATTATCAACAAGTGTTTGTCCCATCTGTAAAATAACCAATTGTCAAATTGCGACCCAATCTAGGTTATGAGCTCACCTTGTCTTCTTATTTCCCATGCTTGGCACAAGATATATTCTAAATAAATGCATGAAAAAAATCTTCTGTAAGAAAATCTGAAACTAACCCAGGTCTATGCTTAACCTGATGTGTTCCCCTCTCTGTGCTCCAAGACTCTGCTGCGATACTGTCTCCTGTGATGTCCTTTTAACTTAGCAATATAATCATGTAAACCTAAAAGAGAACTACCATTTCTTGTCTAAAAAAAAAAATTTTTTTCATATTCAAGGTTTCATCACTGGAGGAAACTGGAGTTTCCTGGAGTCTTCCTTTACTATGCAGGACAAACTTTCAGGTTGGAAGGATGCGTACAAATAAGAAAAGAGCTTTTGGGAACTGAAGTGTAATCCCAATTTGATGGCTCTACTTGCAATCAGCACTTTGATATATGTGTCTGTATTTCTATAGCTTGTCCTTTAAGGGTCAGACTGTGACCAGATGCTGATACAACCTAAAGCAGGAAGCATGGGTAACAATTCTAAACTAGCAATAACATTTTATTCCTTGCAAACTGGAAGTCTAAACCGGTATTGGACTCAGCCCGAAGAAGGGGAAATGCAAAATCTTATTTTGTGGTTTTAGCCAAATTACAGAATCGTTTTGTTCATCACTGTATGTCTCTTAAAAGTGGACAATATTTTAAATGTTCAGAATTTTAAAAATCATTTAGTAAAGTATATAGCAGCATTGCTGTTCTCAAAATATATATGCCTACCACCACCACACCATTGTGAACACACTGGGTCTTGTCTGATCTCACGGTATTCATTCATTCCTTGGGAATTGGGTACTATTATTCCCATTTTAGAAATAAAGAAACCAAGGTTTATAGACATTAGTAACTTATGCTCAAGTCATGTACAATAGTAACTGCTTAAACCTGGCTATGAAGTCGGGGTGGTATTGGATTCCAGAACCCTCTCAAATTTATTCCATTATTCTACATCTCTAAGCAGGTAAGAAAGGCCTGTATTTTACATATTTATTTTTATTCAATCTGCATCCCAATTACTCCCCTCACACAGTCCCTCCCCACATTCATCCTCCCCTTCTCCACTGAGAGGGCAGCACCCCCCATTATCCCCCCATCCTGAAGGCCTGTATTTTCCACAGAGCAGGTCTGAATTGGTGCACCTACCCTCTACTCACCAGCACTTTGCTCAGTCATAACATTCATTGTATGGGGCACAATTTTCCCACCTACAGCTTCATTCACTTGCACCACTGAGAACAGAGAAGCTGCTCTGTTCACTAATGGCTCTCAGGAATTCTGGATGAATGATGAATAAATAAATAGATCCAGACAAAACAGAATGTATGGCTAGAAGTGTCTGCCTTAAAAGATCCTGGCATTTTCCAAGTACTCCATAGCGGTTGACCATTCTGATTTATGGTTTACACCTCGAGGTTCAAACTGCACACCTGCCATACTGCACACCCTCCATACAGAGAGCTTAATGAATGCTTGCTCACTTCTTGCTTGCATTTTATGAATGCGCTGCCATAACAAGCCCAATTTTACATTCCAAAGATCCTTTTTATTAGAGCAGAGTGTGTCTGAAGCAAGCCAAAGCCGTTTTCCTTTTATCAGCATAGTCTATCTACCTCTATCTCCCCTCTTTCAATTGTTGTCTGCCTCCTGGAATTCATTTAAACAATTAGTCTCCATGCTCTTTGTTAGCAATTTGGTTTGGTATGCTGACTTAATCCGGGTTCACTCAAAAATAACATTCCATATTGATTTTAAAATGTAGGGATTGCATTTGTCACATTTATCAACTCTGTCAGGTACCAAATTGTTTTCTTCCTGTCAGGGCAGATTAATACCTAGCAGCCTTTCTAACAGGTGTAAAATGCCCCCTCCTTATTGACAGCACATTGTCTTTTGACCTTTGTTTCGATCTTTTTAAAGTGCTCGATAAATTAATTACCAGTAATTAAATCTTCACATCAAACCATTGCATCCTGGACATTTGCAGGCTTCAACATTTGTTCTGAACAGAAATTGAGGCCTTCAGCCCCAAACTGCAAACACGACTTTATCATTAATGTCTTCTCTGCCAGATGAAAGCCATGGAAAGGATTTTTTATTTTAATTTTTTTAATCCTATAGGTTTGTTGATGTTTTGAGTTTTATTTAGAAGTACCTTTAGATCCCTCAGTGATGAACTGTGATTGGGATGTAGACATAAAAATGTGGGCCCCTTCCCTGCAAGTGGATCGCCTAACTCCAGAGAGCACATTAAGCCAGAGACCCGGGCAGGATC
>NC_045030.1:62263690-62265341 GCF_008632895.1 Mastomys coucha | reverse complement strand
AAAAAAAAAAAAAAAAAGAAGTACCTTTATTCCATTGGAGAAGAGCATACCATAAATGAGGAGACTAGCTTACGCTCAGCAGTTGATTTCTTCCATTTATTCTCTCCAAGGCACTAGAGAGCCTATGATTCCCTGAAGAAACTGGGGTCAACATGCTTTGCATTATTTTAAAAGGGTAATTACTGATGGTCTGTCTGCTGGAAGGTCATCTACAATGCCAGCTAATAAATCTCCAAAGCTTCCCAGGAACACACACATGCATCTTTCCCACAAGAATAAAAGCAATCTGTTTGACATTTTATTCATTCATTTATTTCCAAGGCAAACGAGCTACCTTCCTCCATCTAGCTACAGTGAAGTTCAGTCTGCCTTTGGGGCTTTGAATATTGATAGATGCCTTCAGCTTTGGTTGGTAGGGAGAAGAACAAAGAACTCTACGATCCAAACCCAGGAGTACCATCAATTCTCTCTAGGTGTATTGCATACAGTATGCTACCTCTATCCATTGTAGTGGAATGAAGAGGTGGGTGCTGGAGTTGTACTGAAGACAGAGACTATGGAGATAGAGCTAAGACTGTATAAAGTAGCACTCTCTTTAGACGAATTGGAACATGAGGCCTAAGCTTGCAGCTCAGTTATAGGCAGCTACTTGAGAAGGCATGTGCTTGGTAGGCAACTATGACAAGAGCAGCCTGACTCTCCTAAGTTACCAAAGTGATCTTGACCTCTGGAAAAGTCACACTACTACCTCTGAGATGCTCTAGCTTCCTCATGACCAAATCCAAAGCAGATTCTGGCCCTGAGTCTGTACACAAGCTTGAGTGATCTGACCTAATGCCATGCAAGGGGGCCTTGCATGCAGTACCAGGAAAGTCCTGTGGAGAGGCCTTCTATTACATGAATGCTGACTTAGTCCTGAAATGAAAGTGGAATCCATTTTCTTTATACTCTGAAAGTGTTGGCTCATGTACAGTTCACCCATTCTGGATATCTGAACTATGGTTTCTAATATTTTTTTTCTCAAGAATTATTGTGAGCATGTGGAGTCAGCTGTAAAAACCAATCCCAGTGGCCCATTTTCCTAGACTCTGACTTAGAGGACCTGTGACAGGGTTCAGAAACTAGGCCACCAACCCATCTCAAAAATATTAACCCAGAATTGCTCCTGTCTAAAGGAAATGCAGGGACAAAGAGTGGAGCAGAGACTGAAAGAAAGGCCATCCAGAGACTGCCCGACCTAGGTATCCATCCCATGTGCAGACACCAACCCCAGACACTATTGCTGATGTCAAGAAGTGCTTGCTAACAGGAGCCTGGTATAGCTGTCTGCTGAGAGGCTCTGCCAGAGCCTGACCAATACAGATGTGGATGCTCGCACCCAATCACAAGACTGAGCACAGGGACCCCAAGGAAGAGTAAGGGGAAGGACTGAAGTAGCTGAAGGGATTTGCAATCCCATAGTAATAACAACAATATCAACCAACCAGACCCCCCAGAGCTCCCAGTACAAACCACCAACCAAAGAGTACACATGGAGGGACCCATGGCTTCAGCGGCATATGTAGCAAAGGATTGCCTTATCTGGCTTCAGTGTGAGGGGAGGCCCTTGGTCCTGTGTAGGCTCTCTACCCTAGTAAAGGGTAATGCCAGG
>NC_045030.1:62237752-62263644 GCF_008632895.1 Mastomys coucha | reverse complement strand
GAAAGAAAGAAAGAAAGAAGGAAAGAAAGAAAGAAAGAAAGAAAGAAAGAAAGAAAGAAAGAAAGAAACTGGAGTTCTTAATGATTTGCTAACCAGATACTCCAATGATGTAAAAGAACTGAACACAAAATGTTGAATTTTGTTAGTTTCTTCTGACATTCACTGCAGCTTCACTGCCTGTTCACCAGCTCAGAAACTGAGGGCAAAGAGATGGTTTATAAAACATTGTGCAAGGATGCAATGCCAGAGTGAGGACCCAATCTAAGGTCTGTTGCCCTCCTTCCTGCCCTGCTTCTTTCTTGTTAGAAAAAGATGGGGCAAATTGAAGCAATAACCTCACATTTTTCTAAATGAACACAGCTGGGCATGGATCTGCAATGACCCTTAGTGGATAAGTGTTGTAATTTTCCAAACACAGGACTTTTTAATGCATTGAAGTTTGAGTATTTATGTCAATAGGACCTTAAGGATTTTAACAGATTAAAAAAGTCTTCACACATTTCCAAAACTCCCCTTTATGTGAAGAAATCGGGATGGGGTAGGGGACTGGTGTTATCTCCAGTTGAGAACCATCCATAAGGAATCTATGGTTGATTGTTCCAAGGTGGACTGACTTTGAAATTTAATTTTGTCAACAATATATTGGGGCCTGAAAAACCTCTCAGGCCCAAGACCTAATGTGTCTCCATCAGATCTCTTGAGATCCCTTCTTTAGATTTTTCTAGAAAAGAGTATTCAGATCCTGAGACTTGTGGAGAAGCAGGACAGAGAACACTCATGTCCTTATATACAATGGCTGTAGTCATCACAAGCCATGAATAACACTGTCGATAAATACACCCACTTTGAAAGGGGGCCAAAAAAGAGGTGATTCTGGGGCATAAGTTCCACATCTGGAATCTACCATCAATCATTTTATATTTTCCCATCCTACTTAGATATGGTTGCATTTGGCTGTGTTAGTTTTTGGCTCTTTATTGACCATGACAGAGATGCTTAGAGTGCAGAGATGAGGTGAACTCTCACCACAATCCTAGTGGAGGCAATTATCTTGTACAGTACCTACCCACACTGCAGAGGCATTGCCTGTGTCAGCTTCTTCTTTTATGAAACGGGAAAGGCTGTGCTTGCTGTTTGAGAAGTAGCCCCAGTACTCAAATGCATTATGGGTACACTCCTCTCTATTTGCAGCAAATGGGAGAGATAATTTGAAGCGATAATATGGATGTCCACAGACCTCACTTAATTCCATATACAGCAAGGCTTGATTGTATTTACCTTTGTCTACAGCTACCTTCTGGCTTTAGCAGAGTATAGTAAGCCAGCACTTTTGGGCTAACCTAAGGCCAAATGATTTTCTCTTAAAGAACACAGAACTATCTGCATTTCAGAACTACAACTATGTGGCTTAGGCCAGTACCTTTGGGGATAAAAGCACTGGGCTAATTTCTAGGATAGGTACATGCTTGAAGAAAAATAATCTGCTCTAATTACCCCTTCGTCTACCAGTTACTGCCTCTTCAAAGAGCTCTGCATCAGCACTGTTGACCAGTCATTGTTTACTTTCAGTCCATTTCAGAATAATTTGTAGCAGTTACATGAGCAATTCTTCTCTATGTGTATTTTTCTAGAACTGTGGAGCTGACAGAGATGGAACTAATATTACTTTAGCTCATCACGTTATAGCTAAGGGGATTGCCTACATTAGAGTCACCCAGCTATTAAACAATAAAGAGAAAAGTAAAATAGGTGTCTGCTGAATATCAGTCCACTATTCCTTCTATATTGATTCCAGCATAATAATGTCTCAAACTTACAGCCCTAAAGAAAGCATCAAGAAGAGATGCCAGACACTTTACTTGTCACTTTACATCTTGCTGCCTGATAAAACATTTGGAGATGTGGCCTCATTCTGCCTGAACTTAATTGCCATAATGGTGTTCAAAAAGATTCCTTAAGAGAATGACAATCTTAAAATTTCAAGTAGGCATGGATAAGACAGAACTTTATAGATATGGGCAACATTAGTTAAAATATTCCCTCATCCATTTTTTATTTGTTTTCATCATTTCAGGACCCTAAGGGTCAAGCATTGGACTTTATACAGATGGAAAAACTAGCCTGTAATTAGTACACACAGATCTGACTTAATGCTCAGGATGTCAGACTATAAACCATTCCCTAAAAAGGAATCATGCTGTTTCCCCCTTGAGACATGTGAGGAATAACCTAACTATTCAAGAGGCAAAAATGAAATTGAAAACAGAAGGACTGATGCCACAAACATCTCTACAGGCTATTTCTAGAGATCCACACTGAGTTCCGTCTTCCCAGCTCCAGCACCTACTCCATGTTTTCATGTTTAGTCAATAGTCCTGGGTTGTCCCACTCTGAATGGCATTGCAACTCACTCACCTTTCCGATCAAAAGTCTGAATGTCATCTCTTCCTCGTCCTCATGTCATTTTCTCATCCAAGTTATAGTCTAGGACCCCTCCTTATAGCCCTCCTTATAGACTTCACATTCATATTCTCTCTCTCTCTCTCATTCACTGTGAATCACTGTTAGCCTTTATCTAGACTACAACAAAAATGTTTTGTCCTAGGTCACATTCTAAACTGGATAAAGAGACTAGAAAACTGTCTTCAACCAAGATTTAATTCTGCCCTAATACAGGTTCTCAAAATATAGCCCAATTTGTTCTCAAACTTTGTTTATAACAGGCTAGCCTTAAAATTTATGATCCTCCTACCTCATCTTCCACAGTGCTGGGATTGTGCACCACAGCTGACCCAAACATATTTTTAACTAGCCATTTATGCAAATATCATGTTCACTGAGCTAGGAACCTTGAAGAGTGGAGGCCAGATTTAAATTATCTTTATGTCTCAAGAATGGAAAAAAAAGTATGCTGCAAATTAAACACATTAGTAAAAATATGTGCAGCATTCACAACTGAATAGTAGAGCCAGCATAGCTTTGCACCTCTACTGTGAATCAGAGCATTATCTCTAGACCTCATTTTCCCATCTGCTACAATTTATCCTAGCCACCATGTCTTTTGAACATTTCCGTGCTATTGCACACATTTCTTTTACATCCTGTATTTTCTGGAGCCCAGTCTTCTTTGTCTTTCTTTGTATGTAGAAAACCTTTTCAAGTGTCTTTCTTTTCTTTCCAGTCAAATTGGCTACAGCAGCTCTATCTTTCTAGACTCAGCCTATAGGCAGAGACAGTTTGAAATCAAGGCCTCTGATGAGGCGACAAGGTTAGGTGGTCCTGGCTTAAAGACTGCATCCTATAATCTATAGTTAAAACTATCTTCAATATGTATTCTAAAATTTTATGATCATTACTGTGGCAAAATTTGTTTCTAGGCAAATGGTTTTTTAAGACCCAAGTAAAATGTAGACAATCCAAAAAAATTGATCAGAAATATCAATTGAAAAAACTGGTACTGAAGCCCTTCTGCACTCTCCTAGAGATGGAAAAGAGAAATTGTGTGCATTCTGTGGAATAAAAGAAGTCAATGGCTAAAAACCTTGTATACATTTTCCTCCCTATTCCTCTTATAGCAGCATCCTAGTGTTTCCTTGGGTTGATGAATGTTGAGCTCCACAGTGGGCTCTACTGGTTTATGAGCCAGGTCCCTAACTTCCCATTTTGTAAAAAGTGAATGGAGGAGAATCTTTAGACCACATCACATTAAATATTACTTTATTTTCCAGAGAAGACAAAATTCAAGAGTAAATAATTATCTTAACTAACATTACATAGCAGCTTATTGGCAGATCCTATATACAAATCAGCCTTCATGCATGACCACACTGCACCTACCACTGGACAAAACAGACCTCATACTCCAGGCTCAAAGTCAAACAAAATTTTCTTGTCAGATGTTATGAAGTCTGACCTCTTAGCCTGCACTCTGACTCTGTATGTTTTCATGTGTTTTTCAAAAGCACTGACATTTAGACTTTTCTATCAGAGAATTGTTCCTTTCTGTCACATCTATGTTTCTCTCAGTAGCTACTTCTATTTGTTTTTACAGTAATATAAAGCCTTTAAATTTCACAGCATTTTTAACACAGAGAAATAAAGCCTATTGCAATGGTACAATAGATAACTATAGATAAATAAATCACTTACTTTAGTGTCCAAGAATTCTGGCTGCTTGGTACTGACTTAATAGATCTAGGAGAAAATAAACAAGAGAATTCAATAATGAGCACCTGCTATTTCCAATAAACTTGCCAGGAAACAACTAAGAGGGAAAGAATCAATTTAGATATAAATGACACAACAACCAGACAGTCTAAGGGGAATGCTCGGAACTGCCCTAGCTTTGTCTGAAGTTCTCTGCTCCCTCTTGCCCTGCCTCTGCAACATCGGGAGGATTCTGTGTTCTGTATCAGTTGTAAGGTGTCTAGCTATGCAGAAAACATCCGTCTCTCTTTCCTGCCCTCCCTGGAAAAAGATTTGTAACAATAATAATGATCCCCTTCCATAAAGCTGAATTTAGCTTTAATTCAACCTTTTGCAAAATGTCTTCACGTTTATCATTGTGATCTTTTTACTTTATTCTTGGGACAGTCACATAAAATAGATATGGAAGGAGTTCTCAAACCAGAGAACTGAGATGACTGTGAGTGGGTGCTGAGCCTGTCAAGGATGGAGACAGGGATAAATAGCAAGGACGCCAGACACAGTCTAGTCCTGTTCTTTCAACACCATTTCATCATTGAAGGAGACACCCTGTGGCAATCTCTTTTCTGTTCTTCATGATGAAATTTATGAGCTTATATGTTCTAAGAGAAGCAATGAAAAGGTCACAGGTTGGCATTAATTTAATCCAGAGTTGGCAATATAAAGCTCTGAAAAGAGATCATAAGACAGATTTATTCATTTCTCTTTTCTGTTTGATGATGCAGTGCAAAACCACGTAGACCCTAAGATGGCATTTCCCAGAACACATCTGGACAGCATAGCTTTGAAATTAGGAACATGGCTTTGAAGGCCAGGCAGCCAAATACAAGCCCTTTCATGTCATCTACACAAGAACTCTACAAATGGTAGTCCATCAGCTAAACTGGTAAAAATGTAATCAGGATATATTATATGAAAAAATCCCATTTTCAATTAAAAAAAACAACTTTTCATTGACATCACCATGGATGTCAGTTTTTGGCTGATGTATAGTCACTTTTGCGCAACAATAGTACACATGAGTACTTGTAACAGAAACTACAATATTTACTTCCTGTCCCCATGTGGAAAAAAATGTTGGCCTCACTGTTAGAGAATACAGATACAGCCCAATTCATCACAAATGCCTCATTTGTTCATTATGCAGGAGTTGTGTGCAAAATGCAAATTGCTGTGACTTAAAAGAAGATTAAACATTGTTGAAAGTACGCAAGGAAGTCTGTGGAGTTGTGGATAGGATCTGGAGTTTGAATAAGCATTTTTCTTGCCTTGTTACTCTTTATGAACTTGTTCTTTAACCTTCATTATTTTTACCATGAAAAACTTATTACCATGATTTGTAGCTATCTACAATTCCTGGCAGGCTTCTGTCTTCATCACTCATAATATAATGTCAGCCTTAGTGCCAAAGTGCTAAAAGATAATGAATTCACTATCTTTTAGCAGACACTTCCGAGATTAGGAATGTGTCTTTACTGTAAATTTCCCACTTTCATCTTGTTCTTTCAATGAAAATCACCAACATGTGGTGTGGGATCTGGCTTGTGGGATTTTTCTGAAGTGTGTCTGTATACAAACATATAGTTTGGGACCAGGGGTCTCTGCACAATGATTCAAGTAGTTGGTCTATATATCACAGTTAAGAAGAAGAACGAAGAGTCGAGTGTCATCTTCTAGAAATTTGCTGGTGCCTGTATAACTGTTGGATTACTTCTATATTAATAGTGGGTGGCTAAAGGCAGAATCAAAGGCAGACAGATATATGTATAATACTACCTAGATCTAGGGAGTGATTCATTTATTGAAGGCATTGTTTAACATGGTTATTGATGCTGAGGTGTCTCACAACCTGCTTTCTGAAAAGCTGAGGTCCAAGAATAGTAATATAATTCATTCTGAATCCAGTAGTTCAGGAATTGTGGGACAAGGTATGGGAAAAGCATGGTCTAAGTCTTGTAGGTCTGAAAAGCAGAAAGCTAGAATTTCTAGTGACTAAACTTACTAGAGGCAAAATGTCAAATCATAAGCAGAGTAAATTCTCCTTCTTCCATCTTGTTCTTTAAAGGACTCTCAGTGTAATTAATAATGTCTTCTAGCATTGGAAATGATCATCTATTTTACGGAGTTCACAGATTCAAATGTTACTCTATTCTGGAAGCACTCACACAGACTCATCCAGAAATTATATTTTAATACCTACCTGGGCATCTTATGGCTTCTAGCCAAGTTGAGGAAGAACGTTAAACATCACAACTGGATTTTGTCTGAAAGAGGCAGTGTCTTCATTGGATACAGGGAGAGGAGACTATGAAGAGAGGTGAACATCAATGTCTCCAAGGAGCTTAAATGTTTTGTCATATCCTATGGGAGTATTAGTTTCCTGGTGCTTCAGTAACAAACTGCTTCAAACTGGATGATTTAAACAAAAGACATGTATTGCCTGCTGACTCTGGATATTAACATCAGAGATCAAAGCTATAGCAGTGTTGGGATATTCTGGGAACCTACAAGGATAAATCTACTCCAGGTTTATCTCCAATATCCTAGCAGTTTAGTTGTTTTTATTGCAATTTTACACTTACTTGTGTATCAATGCAAATATATGCTGAAATCTGTCTTTATTTATGCCTCACTTAGGTCAAGCACAGTCTTGCCTTCATTAGTCCTATCAGTTAAAAAAGAATATTTATATAAGGCCAACTTCTAGGGTTAGGCTATTAACAAATGAATTTGAGGGAGGAACATAATCCAATGTAGATCACTTTCTCACTATTTATCTCTTCTATATTTTCCTTATCCCCATCTCTTCAAGGATGTACTCCTGTACCTTAAATTCTATATATGTCCCAACACCACTACAAGTTGGCTTAAGACATATGCAAAGCCATAGAACATTAAAGTATATAGTCAATCATTATTATAATATATTATATACAATCATTATATATATAAAATTATACTCTGTGGTATTCAATGGCTGCTTCAGTAGACAAAAAGAATACCATAAATATTCAAAAGTATATAATAACTTTTATATGGTTATTGTATGTACCATATTACACAACCAGATCTACAGGATGGACAATCAATAATAAACCTTATTATCATTAACTTATCACAACTTAAATATTGAGGTGCTGTTGGTCTTAAACCAAAGAAGAAAGGTCAAGAAAGAACTGTGGCATTGATACATTTCTTTATCAGATGCTCAGCATCTATACATTTTATGCAGTCATTGGGGAATGGTACAGATTCAGATACTATGACAAAGCATTTACATTATGGAAAATAATTTGAGTGGTAGTGATAAAATATTGGGACTCAAAACGAAAAAGAGGTTCATTTTTTTTTTGTTTTGTTTTGTTTTATTTTTCAAGACAGGATTTCTCTGTGTATCCCTGGCTGTCCTGGAACTCACTCTGTAGATCAGGCTGGCCTTGAACTCAAAAATCTGCCTGCCTCTGCCTCTCAAGTGCTGGAATTAAAAGCATTCGCCACCACTGCTCAGCAAGAAGTTCAATTCAAGTAGAAATAAGAACTAGGGTGGGGGAGGATGAGTACAGAAATTAAATGGTAAGAGTAACTGTCTAAGAAACAATGCTGCAACTCTATGCCATGCTCTAGGAATATATATTGTTATAAATTAACTCAGATGTAAATTCTAATTTACCTCTTGCACATTTTGTACATCTATATCTTTTCATGTAAGTACTATAGTACTGAATACTCAATTATGTGCTGCTCAGTACTCTGAATTGATATTTCTGTTGATTTAATAATTGGCTTTGTGAATGTAAGATGACTATCTCATAGCTTTATTTTTTAATGTTCTCACTGTTAGTGTAATGCTAAATCGGGTAGTAACTTCTCCATAATTCTGTAGATTTAAAAAGGAAATGAGTTGCTTAAGCTTTTTAGGAGATTATCAATCCTTACAGAAGAACTAGTAAATTTATTGTACTGGTGCTGAATATAAAAGATAATTTCTGTATAAATGGAGAAACATTGCATGAGAAGCTATCATGATCTGAGTACCATTTCAAAAGGTACAGTATTCTTCATGGTACACGCAAATTTGTTCAATAGTAATACTCCTCATGTTCTTAGTATTTACCATGTGCTAAGTGTTATGCTAAATATTTTATATATATAAATTTATCTTATCTACTAACATCTATATATTAGGTAATACTATTCCCATTTTACAGGCAAAGATATTGAGGATAAAGAATTGATGTGATTTGTCCAAAATCTCAATACAATTGACAGATCACATGAAGCTCAAGAAGGAAGACCAAAGTGTGGATACTTCGATCCTTCTTAGAAAGGGGAACAAAATACCCATGGAAGGAGTTGCAGAGACAAAGTATGGATCAGAGAATGAAGGAAGGAGAATCCAGAGACTGCTCCACCTAGCAATCCTTCCTATATTCAATCATGAAACACAGACACTATTGTGGATGCCAGCAAGTGCTGGCTGACAGGAGCCTGATATAGCTGTCTACTGAGAGGTTCTGACAGTGCCAAACTAATACAGAAGTAGAGGCTCACAGCCATCCATTGGACTGAGCATAGGGTCCCCAATGAAGGAGCTAGGGAAAGGACCTAAGGAGCTGAAGGGGTTTACAGCCCCTTAAGATGAACAATATGAACTAACTAGTACCCCCAGAGCTCCCAGGGACTAACCATCAACCAAAGAGTACCCATGGCTCCAGCTGCATACGGAACAGAGGATGGCCTAGTTGGTCATCAATGGGAGGAAAGGCCCTTGGTCCTGTGAAGGCTCAATGCCCCATTGTAGGGGAATGTGAGGGTGGAAGGCAGGAGTGAGTGGGTTGATGAACAAGAGGAAGGGGCATGGGATAGGGGGTTTTTGGAAGGGAAACCAGGAAAGGGGTTAACATTTTAAATGTTAATAAAGAAAATATATAAGTTAAAAAAAAGAGTAGTTCTCAACCTATGGGTTGTGAAACCTTTAGCAAACCTCTATCTTCAGAAATATTTGCTTATAATTCAAAACTGTCAGGAGCCATCTAGGATAAGCTAAGGCTAGCAGGTAGCGCTCCTAGAGATGGTTTATGCATGGTCTATGAAGGGTGAGCTCTATGAGTCAAGGTCCCCAAGAGACATCATCTCAGGACTGCTGCTTGTGACTGCTATACCTTTCCAGTTATTACTAAATATCCATAACAATCACTGGGCATTATCCTGCCCTATTGGGCAGATTTCTAAAGAACAACGAAGATGTACTGTCTTGTAGTGATGCTATATAGACAAATAGAGAGAACATATACTCTGATAGGATTTTCCCCCCCTTTACTTTCCCTTAGAAATAAAGATTGGAATCAATTTTTAAAGTGTATCCTTTTTTTTCTCTTCCTGCTAGCAATTCTTCCTAGCTGACAAGGAGGTAAATAAACTCCAGCCTTAAGGCCTGCATTGAGAAAAGAACAAAGGACCTCTTTACTTAATCTCCTGCTGTTAATAGACAGGTGTGATTTCAACCACAGACCTGCAGCTTCTGGCTCCAGGGTAACTTAAACTCAAGATATACCTATCTTCTAATGTTATTACTAAACAAAAAGCAACCCCAATTACTTGCAAGACCTAGTCTTGCCCCTGACAACCCTATTTCACTTTGGCTATCTTTAAGAAAGAACCAGCGCTCCAGAGCTGGCCTCTGGCACAAAACATTAGCAAAATTACAGTTATAAAGTAGCAACAAAAATAATTTTATGGTTGGGGGGTTAACCAAAACATAAGGAACTGTATTTAAGGGTTATAGCATGAGGAAGATAGAAAACCATTGACTTCTTGTTGTAAAGAAAAGAAACAAGAGCAGTTATTTTCTGCATTCCCATAGGACTTAGCAAAACAGACAATAGACCATAAATAAATGTGCTACTATTTCTTACAAGCAGAGAGAAAGAAGAGTTTTTAATTTGTAATTAATCCAGTAATTGTTACTGGAATGTGGTTTTGTTTTTCTCTACTCCTTACTTCTTACAACAAGGAGAAGGGAAGAGACCAAAGTTTGTAATGCATAACTGAACCAGCAGAGTATTTTTTTTTAATTTTATTCATTCACATTCCAGGCATTGCCTCCTTCCTAGTCCCTGCTCCCACAGTTCCTCATCCTATTTCTCCTTCCCCTTGCCTCTGAGAGGGTGCTCACCCCCCAGGCCTATCTCTTCCCTGAGGCCTCAAGTCTCTCTAGGATTAGGTGTATTTTCTCTGCTTGAGGTCAGACCAGGCAGTCTTCTGCTACATATGTTCCTGGAGCCTCAGACCAGCCATGCATGCTGCCTGGTTGGTTCCTCAGTCTCTGGGAGCTCCCTGTGGTCCAGGTGACTTGAGACTGTTGGTCTTCCTATCAGGTTGCCCTCCCCTTCAGCTCCGTCAAACCTTCCCTGTAACTCAACCATAGGGGTCCACGACTTCAGTTCAATGCTTAGGAGTAAGTATCTGCATCTGTCTCAATCAGCTGATGGTTGGTCCTCTCAGAGGACTATTATGTGTTAGGCTCCTGTCTGTAAGCACATCATAGCATCAGTAATAGTGTCAGGCCTTGGTGCCCCAAGATGAGATGTATTCCAAGTTGGGCCTGTCATTGGACTTCCTTTCCATGAGCCTCTTCTCTATTTTTGTCCCTGTAGATCTTTTAGGCAGGAAGAGTTCTGGATCAGAAATATTGACTGTGGGTTAGTAACCCATCTCTCCACTTGAGGCCCTATCTACTGGAGATGGACTCTTTGAGATCCCTCTCCCCATTGTTGGGCATTTTGGCTAAGGTCATCCCCATTGAGTCCTGACAGTTTTTCACCTCCCAGGTCTCTGGTACTTTCTAGAGCCCCTCCCCCAACACACACACCCAAGGCTGCATATTTCCATTCATTCTCCTTGCCCTCTGGCCTTCTCTCCTTTCTACCCCCATACCTGATTCTGTTCCTGTTTCCCCTCTCTCCCCCTTCTCCCACCCAGATCCTTCCCTCCCTCTGCCTCCTGTGATTACTTTCTTCTGCTTTCTAAGTGGGACTGAAGCATCCTCACTTGTGCCTTTCTACTTGTTCCACTTCTTATGGCTTGTGGATTATATTCTAGGTATTCTATAGTTTTTGGCTAATATCCATTTATCAGTGAGTACAAACCATGTACGTCCTTTTGGGTCTGAGTTACCTCACTCAAGATATTTTCTAGATCCATCCATTTGCCAGTCATTATTTATGATGTCCTTATTCTTAATAGCTGAATACTATTATGTTGTGTAAATGAACCACATTTTCTGCATCTACTCTTTGGTTGAGGGACATCTGGGTTGTTTCCAGCTTCTAGCTTTTACAAAATAAGGCTTCAGTGAACATAGTGGAGCACATATCCCTGTGGTATGGTGGGACAACTTTTGGGTATATGCTCAGCAGTGGTATAGCTTAATCCTCAGGGAATACTATGTCTAGTTTTCTGAGGAACTACCAGGTTGATTTCCTGAGTGGTTGTACCAGCTTGCAATCCTACCAGCAATGGAGGAGGGGTCACATCCTTGACACTTGAGTTTTTTATCTTTGCCGTTCTGATTGGTGTGTGAAATCTCAGGGTTGTTTTGATTTGCATTTCCATGATGACTGAGGACTTTGTATATTTCTTTAAGTGCTTCTCAGCCATTAGAGATTCTTCTGTTGTGAATTCTGTTTAACCCTGTACCTCATTTTTAATTGGGTTATTTGGTTTTATGGAGGTTAACTTCTTGAGTTCTTTATATATTTTGTTCATTAGTCCTTTGTCAGATGTATTCAGGATAGCCAAAATAATTCTCAACAATAAAAGATCTTCTGGGGAAATCATCATTCCTGACCTAAAGATCTACTACAAAGCAATAGTGATAAAGACCACAAGTTTTTGGTACAGAGACAGGCTGATCAATGGAATCAAATCGAAGACCCAGAAATAAACCCACACATCTCTGGATACTTGATCTTTGACAAAGAAGCCAAAAACATACATTGAAATAAAAAAAAAATCATCTTCAATAAATTATGATTGTCTAACTGGCAGTCTGTATATAGAAGAATAAAATTGATCCATATTTGCCACCTTGCACAAAGCTCAAGTCCAAGTGGATCAAGGACCTCCACATAAAACTAGATGCACTGAATTTAATAGAAGAGAATGTGGGAAAGAGCCTCAAACTCATTGGCATGGGAGGTGGTTGGTTCCTGAACTGAATATCAATAGCTTAGGTTCTAAGATCAAAAACTGATAAATGGGACCTCATGAGACTGAAAAGCTTCTGACAGAGAGCTAATATCCAGCAGAATATTTTTTTGATGCTGCTCCTTCCTTGTGCCATAGCCTCTCTTGAAAGCAGAGCAAAGCTGGCTTTGGTGACTCAGGCCTATTCTATCACCACTTGAGAGAATGAGGCAGAAGGATTATTGTTGGCTTCAGGCTATTGTGGGCTATAATACCCTGAGTTTGAGTTTCAGGACAACATGAATCACAAAGTGAGACTGTCTCAAGACAGCAATGACAACAACAATAACGATGACAACAAAAATACTACAACATCAAAATCATAGCAGCCACTGGACTGAGCACCTGGACCTTCATCCAATACAATGATGATTAAGAACCTCATGGCCTCCTCAGGAAACTGCAACTGCCAGACAGCCAGGCACTACATTTTTTAAAAAGAGAACATTTATATATTATAGATAGATATAGATACATATACATATATAGAGATACATATATGCATGTAGGTATCTACATAAATATATAAAATATCATATGTTCATACATGTGTATCATCTTAAATTTGGTCAAATAAAGATTTCAAACACAATCTAAGATTTTCACTGTTCTCTTGAATCATTGAGCATCAATAATCTGATGCTTAAGTGTACCTAGGACATTTCCTTTGAACTAAGGTACTGCTCTATATAATCACAATAAAGCAACAGAATCAAGACAATCACATGAATATGTAACTGAATTCTAATCTTTAGATACCATCCAAACTAGAGAAATTGTCTTAACAGTGCCATTTATAATAAAGGGACCAGTTTAAAACTATGTGCTGTACTTACTTGATAAGTCTAACTTTCTGAGCTTCACTTTGGCTTTCAAAATCTCAGCATCATTAACAAAACTCAGCCTAGAAAATGCTGCCACCTACTTCTAGGCTATATCTTCCAACATCAACCATGCTCACAGGTAATACAAAGAAGACAATCCCTCATTGAGACCATCTTCCCAGGTGATTCTAGGTTGTATTAAGTTGAAAATTAAAGCTAACCATCATAGGTCACCTACATTTTAACTGCCTCCATAGTAGGCTCTTCAAGGACCATAAAGAACACTGGAGGTGTAGTGATCAATGGTCCCTATGTCTAACTTTGGGTGAGTTGCTCTTTGTAGTATACTCAGGGTGGACAATACAGAAAACTGGTGACTGAGGCCTGAACATGCCAGATGAAGTATTTTCTTCCAAATACCTAACCTTTGTTAGCTTTGGTTTTCTTATCTACAAAAATGTTACCTGTCCTGCCTGTATAAGTACACAAAATATGTATACAAAAACATGTGCATGCATTTGTAAACTGATGCTATATTGACCTGTTGCCAACATTACTTTCTTTTATCACATACAGAAACATAAATGCATATAATTCATTAAGTATGGTTCATAGCCTGGAAGTAGTGATCTTTAATCCCAGCACATGAAAGGCAGAGGTAGGCAGATCTTTGTGAGTTCAAGACCAGTGTGGTCTATAGCCCAAGTTCCAGGACAGCCAGAGCTACAAAGAGAAACCCCGTGTCAAAGAAATCCACAACCAAACCAAAATAAGAGCAAGCAAAACCCCAACATGGCTCAAATGTAAAGTCTTACCTCTGCCCTTAACAGCATCCAGTGCCAGGTTTCTGATGTAAAATTGTCATAGCACAAACAGCACTAGTTTAAGGCATACAGTCTTTTGAGCTGATGTATGTAAACACCTGTGAGAACATCTCCATAACTCAATGTAGTGAATATATCAACTAATCTTTGTCATCAAATGATATTTATTAGAGTAATAATAAGATACATAACTATTATACTGCTCTAAAGAATAAAAAAACAAGGAAAGGGGATTATTGAAGCCCAGTAGGAAATCTTTGCTTCTTACCCAATTTTCTGGGGCTTGAGAGGACTAAAAGAAGGAGGCAGAAGTAGCTTCATGCATGAGGGGTGCTGAGCTCTCACAGACAGTAAGTGTCCTGCCTGCTTGGAGACTTATATATATATGAGTGCAGCTCCACATCAAGCTACCTTGGTGCAGACTCAGAATGCCATCTGGTTTTGTTTCTCTAACTTCATTGCAAAGGACCCTTATTGATCAGGAAAGCATCTTAGTGCAGACTGGGAAATTTTAATCCCTTCCATTTGTAGGATTTTCTTATTAACGTGTCTTTAGGAATAAACTTGGATAGAGATGGATGGGCAAAAAGGCTAAAATGGAACTTAGCTATAATTTTTAGTGATTTCACAGCGAAGATAGGAGCTTTACTTATATTAATAACAGTATGCAGCATTGCAAACCTCCACAGGGCAGTAGGGCTACCTAATTAGCTGGGGAACTGGAGACTGTCCAGGCCTCATCTGTGTGAGACAAGACTAATAGCTCATCTCTGCCTCAAGTCCTAATTTCACCCTGAACTTTTGCTTTGCTTTATGCAGAATAATAGAGTTCAAGACTGAAACTCACTTGAGCTTTCAAAATGTACATTTTACCCATGTCTTTTCCAGATGAACTTAGCTTATTTTTTATTTTTTATTTTTGAGAATTCAAAACGCCATAGAGAATTGAAATGTCTATCTGTGTAGTAAGAGCAAAAACAACATGGAGAATCTGAGCTCATGTGAGTAACAAGATCAGTTATAACAGGACACAACAGAGATCTGCTTTTTATTATTTTCTTCTGATGAGTTTATAATATGTTGGTGACATAATCTCTATGATTACTAAAAATTATCAAATGTCTACTGGCATTTCAATTTTAAAAACAAATATATATAAGACTAATCATACATTTGAATTATAAAACATGGCAAATATGATTGATATTAATGGTTCTATTAGTTATTTTTCTGATGCTATGACAAAACACTATGACCAAGATAACTTACAGAAGAAAGAGTTATTTTGGTTAACAGTTCCAAGGAGTTAAGAGTGCATGATGGTGGGGATAAAAGGGCAGCAGGCTGGGAGCTCACGTCTTAATTCACAAACATAAGGCAGAAAGAGCTAAATTGGAGTACTGTGAGATTTTGAAACCTCAAAGCATATCTTGAGCAACACACTTCTTCTATCAAGACCATACCTCACAATCCTCCCCAAACAGAGCCATCGACTGGGGACCAAGTGTTCAAGTACATGAACATATTGGGACTCTTCTCATTCAAATTACTACAACAGTTACAATGGTGAATTTATTCACCTTTTCATCAATAAATGATACCTTCACTTCAATGGTACTTATCACTAATTGGAACTATTCATTTATTTGTGTGTGGGGGGGTACAGCTTCACAAGAGTGTATGTGTGTGCATGAGGAAGGCAGAAATTAAGGTTTCCTGTCTTCAAGTCTTTTTCTCTACGTTACATTTTGAAACAAACACATCTCACTGAGTCTAGAAAACAAAGATTTGACTGGAATGCCTAGATAGTAAATACCAAAGATCATCCTGTCTCTACCACTCCAGTCTTAGCTTTCTATGTGGGTTGCTAGAGATCTAAACTCAGGTGTTGAGAATCAACTCAGTTCCTCATGCTTACACAGTAAGCACTTACTGATTGAGGTCATTTTCTCAGCCCTCTACATTGACCATTTCTTTTGACCATTGACTTATTCTGTTGCATGGGGAAAAATGCTAGAGGCTACTATTTAAGGTAGTTCTAAAGCCCAAATGGAATTGTGTAATAAAATATTGCCTACTATCAAATACATTGAAAGTTCTTAATAACAGAGCATCTCATTCATTTCCCATACATCTGGACCTGCCACATAGCAAATGACAAAATTATATAAAAGGTAACTATACTTTGTCTGAAATTCTAAGATTGGAAAAGTTTCAAATTTATTTGATTAGATTTTGACATATTCCTCTCTGTGTAATGCAATATCTTGGGGTTGCAACTCAAGTCTAAATATGGCACATATAGACTGAAGGTGATTTTATACAAAATGTTACTGTACCTACTTTGTAAGCTTAACTCATCACATCAGGTCAAGTGTAGGATTTTTCATGATTTACAATACATAGATGCTTTTATTTTGAAGTATGTTAGCTTTTGGGAAGCATAGTCCTATTTATTATCTTTAAGACATCCTAAATTTACATATTGCTAACATTCATAGAAAGTAAGTAACTGGAATGATCTCGAAAACAGCTAACACGGCAGGGCACTGCTTAGAAAACAACGAAAACTCATCTCCTCCACCTCTGCATAGGAACAAAACCATTAATCAGACATGGCATTAACATCAAGTAATTACCTAGTTAAGGTTCAGCCAGGAAGTGGTGGCACATGCCTTTAATCCCAGCACTTGGGAGGCAGAGGCAGGCGGATTTCTGAGTTCGAGGCCAGCCTGGTCTACAGAGTGAGTTCCAGGACAGCCAGGGCTACATAGAGAAACCCTGTCTCGAAAAAACAAAACAAACAAACAAAAAAAATACAAACAAAAAATATTTTAAAAAATATCAAGTTTCTGCTTATGTCATCTGACTACATTGGTCTTTGGGCAAAGCTTTGGATGTGTTTCTAGATCATTGGCATCTGATGTAGGAAGTAAAATGTAATCACAGGAACCCTAAAATGTCCTATTTTACATGTTTATTTGCATGTTTTATCACTTTAGCAAAGTATTTAGTGGGGCTGCCCAAGTGGTTCCGTGAATACAGGTACATGCCTCCAAAACTTACAACCTACCTAGGACCTACACAGTAGAAGGAGACAACCAACTCTGCAAGATTGTCCTCTGATCAACACATGGACTTCAATATACAAACGAACATACAAAGACATGGGTGTATAAATCAATCTAAAAAATAAAAGAAGTATATTCAACATAGCTCAGGAAACTCTCCAACCATCTCTCAACACCCCAGTCACTCCCCAGTGAGAATAATAAATATGTCATCACACTAGTTCAATGGAGCCTTCTCACTCCCTACTTCCACCAAAATGAAGTGTTATTTAAAATAGAAACAAGATCTTAATTTTCACACTCAGGCTGAGATTGTAGACAGCTTATAGAGTGGCCGTGGCTTTCCTCTACAAGAGCATCTTATTGGAAAATGAATGTATTGTACATACCAGTAAGGAACTCATCAAGCATGTCAGTATGTTTCTCCAGTCCTACCAATAAGCAATGATGATCTATCCCATCACTTTCCAATTAGGTCAGGCTCAAGTGTTTTCCATGTCAACACAAAATTTAAGTTTAATCTGATGGGTGACAGATGACATTTGTTTATGTATAAAGAAAAATCCACAAAAGCAAGTTCTAGGTGGAATTCAGAGAACTACATGCAAAACAATAGTTTTGTTGACAGAAATCAAGCATCACAATGTGTAGGCTATGGTGATTCAATAATGAGCTTTAGGTTTCTGGGATATTGTAGGTTACCAAGGTAGGTTATAAAACGAATTTGGGGTCTTTTGACTTTGTTGATGCCAACTATCACAATTGACCTTTTTTGTTAAAGTTACATCACATTGTATTTTCTCTTCAAGAACAAAATGATGAACATAAAAGAATTCAACTATGATATTCATATTCTAAAAGTTTGCAAGAATCTTAGAACGTTAAATAAACATCTTTCCTGACTCAATAATTTTATATTATTTTACTTTATTATTTATAGGATCACATTAGTTTTTTTATACTTTCCCCTGACATTTTTTATTAATAATTTTATTCCTTTACATTTCAAATGATATGCCCCTTCCTGGTTATCCCCCCACAAACCCCTATGCCATCCCCCCTCCTCCCTTCCCTTTGCCTCTATGAAGGTGCTTCTCCACCCACTCACTCACCCACTCCCATCTCACTGCTCTAGAATCCCCCTACACTGGGGAATCAAGCCTCTGCAGGATCAAGGGCCTCCCCTCCCACTGATGTCAGATAAGACCATCCTCTGTTACATATGTATCTGGAGCCACGGAATCTGCCATGTTTTTCTTTGGTTAGACGTTTAGCCCCTGGGAGATCTGGGTGGTCCAGTCAGTTAATATTTTTCTTCCTATGGGGTTGCAATCTTTTTTAGCTCCTTCAGACCTTCTCCTAATTCGTCCATTGGGGTCCCCTTGCTCAGTCCAATGGTTGGCTGTGAATGTCTGCATCTGTATTGGTCAGGTGCTGGTAGAACCTCTCAGGGAACAGCTATACCATGCTCCTGTCAGCAAGCACTTCTTGGCATCAGCAACAGTGTGGGTTTGGTGTCTACAGATGGGATGGATCCCTACTTGGGGCAGTCTCTGGATGCCCTTTCCTTCAGTCTCTGTTCTATTTTTTGTCCCCGTCTTTCCTTTGGAAAGGAATCTGGTGGTTCCTTAGAAAATTGAAAATAGTTCTACCTGAAGACCCAGCTATACCACTACTGGGAACATACCTAAAAGATGCTCCAACATGTAATAAGGACACATGATCCACTATGTTCATAGCAGCCTTATTTATAATAGCTAGAATCTGGAAACAACTCAGATGTCCCTCAACAGAAGAATGGATACAGAAAATGTGGTACATCTACACAATGGAGTACTACTCAGCTATTAAAAACAGTGAATTTATGAAATTCTTAGGCAAATGGATGGATCTGAAGAACATCATCCTGAGTGAGGTAACCCAATCACAAGAGAACACACATGGTATGAACTCACTGATAAATGAATATTAGCACAATTGGCCTTTTAAACTTTATTTTTACTGTGTGTGTTTGTGTGTGTGTGTGTCTGTGCATGTGTGCATGCATGCACACATGGTGCCACATCCTTCATGAAGAATTCAGAAGCCAGCTTTCTGAAACTAGCTCTCTTCTTCCACCATTGAGGGTCCTAGGAATTGAACTAGTCATCCAGTCTGGGCACTTTACCTGCTGAGCTGTCTCCCTAACCCTCATAACTGACTTTCAATTTTTCCTTCCAACAATACAACTTAAATTTTATACTAAATAGTTCTGTAAAACCGATTGAGAAGGAATTACTTCTGAAGTCTATGAAAGTTCAGAATCAGATGCAGCATTTTAATAATTAAACCAAATTGGGTTAAATTGCTGAACAGAAGTGTAATTAAGAAATTGTATCAAACACAAAATGAGAGACCTGAAAGGGTCTTTCAAAGTAAGAAACTAGAGAAGTTTACAGCTCGTGGATTTTGGTTGGTCCTCTAAGCCTAGAATGAGGTATCTGGAATTCTTTCATTTTGTAAGTCCTTGCATCTCAAAATGAAGTGTCACACAATGCATAGAGCACCAAGCGTCTCTGCCTCTTTACAAGCTTACTGAGTTTCAGCTGACTGCCTCACATTTGATGGACGCTCTGACCAACACTTTCTTCTCTAAACACTGAAATGCAAGAATATGCTGAATCACAAAAACTCTATCTGGTGGGTTTGACATTACAAAACATGGAGTCTATAGTTTAGTAGGGTGAAGACAAGAATTTTTTTCTAAGTTAAGATATTTTAAATGTACCAAATCTTGGGGCAAACTATCGTAACTTTTGATGGTTCTATAGAGTGGTATTTTGGAGGAACTGCTCTTTTATGTTGTCCAGGCTGCCTCAAATACCCAGACTTACATAATCTACTTGCCTTACATCCTTTTAAGTATCTCAGACTACAGTTAGGTGTCACAGCTCCTGATGAAAGTGACTTTCTTAGAGAACAACATTGTGAGATGTGAGAGGTCACTCAAATTGCCAAAAGCTTTATGTATAATCAGTTCCATTTTTAACAGCTGAATAGTATTCCATTTTGTAAATGGACTCCATTTTCTTTGTTTATCAGTTGAAGGACATCTAGGCCGTTTCTATTTCCTGACTATTGTGAATAGAGCTGCAGCGAACATGAATGAAGAGATGTCTCTGTGGTAAGATAGAGAGTCTTAGGTATCTGACCAAGAGTCCTATAGCTGGATCATGGTGCAGATCTATTTTCATAAGGATATTTTTAAAAACATCTACACTGACCTCCACAGTGGCTACAGCAGTTTTCATTCTACCAGTAGCAAATAAATGTTGATCTCCTCCCACACCCATGTCAGAATTTGTTGTCCTTTTTTTTATTTTGTTGTTTATCTTAGCCATTGTATTTTTCTGAAAGCTAAGGATGCTGAACATTTAAAAGGTATTACTTACCTATAGCAACAATTTTTAATTGGGTTGTTGTTTTCTTAGTAGTAAGAACTTTTTGTTGTTGTTTTTTTGTTGTTGTTGTTAGCTGTATATTCTAGACCATAGCTCTCAGATGAATAGCTAGTAAAGATTTTTCCCATTCAAAGTTTGGCTCTTTGTTCCAATGATGGTGTCCTTTGCTGTACAGCATTTAATTTTCATGAATTTGTCAACTTTGTCTTAATGTCTGTACTATTGGAGTCCTGCCGGGAGCCTGCAGGCCCGGGGCAGGGTAGTGTTGGAGTCACAGAGTAAGACTCTGGTGATGGCTTTAAAGTCTGAGGGTTTAGGGCTTTCTAGCTCTCTAACTGTACTGAAATGCTGATGATAACTTCTAAAAAGTCCTAAAAACTTTCTTGCTCTTTCTGAGGGTAAAAGATTGCTGGCTTAGGCGATTAACACCCATACCTTAACAGCAGAGGATTAAGCCTTTGTCCTCTCTCAGCAGAAACTGCTGGGCTCTAACTTTCAGCCTGCTAGTCAGAAGTTGCAGGAAGAGAAGACACTTAGGGAAGTAATTATAGAATTTATTACTAAGTTGTAAAAAGGTTCCTATGAAAGATATCTAAGGGGAAAATAGGAACGATCCTAAGTGGGGAAAGGGAAAAGATTCTACTCTAAGTGGGGAAAGACAAAAATTTCTACTCTATAAATAGATCCTCATCTCTTTGTCCTCAGTATGTATATATCTTTCAGAACACATGATCACGTTACAAAGTTCATCACAAGTTCACACAAAAAATCAAATCATAAATTGAAATAAAAGTTTACAACAGCAAATGTTTACATGAATATCCATTAAGAGTAATTATTTAGCTAAACATCCATCCATTTCAGCTCCACAGGTTCACCAAAGGTTGAAAACCATAACTAAGTTATTAGTGAAGTTTTGTATAGATAAACCCAGTCTATATTTTGTCTTCTGTCCTAACACCTATAATAAATCATTAGTTCATTAGTTCCTTTTATTTTTATTTATTTATTTTTTTTTTGAGACAGGGTTTCTATGTATAGCCTTGGCTGTCCTAGAATTCACTCTGTAGACCAGGCTGCCCTCGAACTCAGAAATCCACCTGTCTCTGCCTCCCAAGTGCTGGGATTAAAGGTGTGCACCACCACTGCCTGGCTCTAATAGTTCCCTTTTCATGACCTTTGGTTAATTGTTTTATAACCTCTTGGATTGTGCTTTGAGTAGGAGAAAGTCTGGTTACCGTCTAAGAACAATTAACTGGTGACACTTGGGAAAATGGCAGAGTTCTCTTTGCAGCTTTGACTATATAAGAAAACGACCTAGTAGCAGTCCCTTTATAAAAGACCTTAATAATCACCGATATAATTTTAGGAATTCTTATAGGATTATCATTAAGACTTAAATCATCTAGTTGTCTATATAGCATCATTACAAGACAGTACATCTTCATGCATCTGCAGAGATCTGCTCCAAAGGGGTGTGCTACTACTTAGTGATTGTTATATATGTTTAATAATAACAAAAAAGGATATTAATAGCAGGAATCTTTCCTAAAATTAGTATCTTCCAGACTTGCTTAATAAGGGCTCACCTGTCGAGATTATATAATAATCTGAAGCAGGCCCTTTCAGGATGATCACCTGCTAGTTATTAGTTTGTCCCATTATGACTCCTGACAGAGGCCTCTTCAGAAAATCATTTCCTATGTAGGTAAATTCAAGCATATGCATGCCTTTTTCTTCTATCTTATTCAGGAGATCAGGCTTTATGTTGAAGCACTTGATACATTGGACTTGACATTTGTTCAGGAAGAGAAACAGGACATGACCTATGTGAATCCATCTAACTGGACCAGAACCATTTGTTGAAGATGCCATCTTTTCTCCAGTATGTACTAATGGCCTTTTTGTAAAAAAATCAGGTGGTTGTAGGCATGTGAACTTACACATGAGTACTCAATTCTACTCCATTGTTCAATGAACCTCTTTTTATGGTAGTTTCATGTCATTTGATTACTACATCTCTCTAGTATAACTTACAATCTGGGATGGTGATGCCTCCAGCAGGTTGTTCTGTTAACTTGTTCAGCACTGTTTTGTCTATACTGGGCCTTCTGTGTTTCCATCTTTATTTTAATATATTTTCAATTTCTGTGAAGAATTGCATTGCATGAGAATGTTGATCAGTACTGTGTTGAAGCTGTAAATTACTTCCAGTAGAATGGCCATTTTTGTAAAATTGACCCTACAAATTCATGAGCACTGGAGGCCTTTCCATTTTTTCATATTTCTTCAACTTCTTTAATTTTTTGTTATATAAGTCTTTCACTCCTTGATTATATTTACCCCAAGGTAGTTTATAGTTTGTAGCTATTATGAATTGGGTTGTTTCTTTTATTTCTTTCTCAGTAGATTTGCTGTTGGTATATTGGAAGGATACTGATTTTTCTACGTCAACTTTCTATCCGACTATTCTTCTGAATGTGTTTACCAGAGGTTTTTGGTCAAGGTTTTCGTGTCTTTAAGTATGTGATCATATCATGTGCAAATAGGAAATTTGACTTCTTCTTCCCTATTTGTATTATCTTTATCTCCCTCACTTGTTGGTGTTATACCTAACTCTCCAAGCACTGTATTGAATAGTAATAAAGTGACTAACTATCCTTTTATTCCTAAAACCACTTTGAGTTTTTTTCCATGTAGGCAGTAAGATTGGTGTATTTTAATTTTATTATGTGAGATATGCCCCCTATTTCCCCAAATTTTCCAGGACTTTTATCATGAAGAGATGTTGATAAGCTGGACCCAAAAAAGATGAACATCACATGTTCTTTTTCCTATGTGGATGGTAGCTTTGAACCTTTGGCTGTGTATTTAAATTACAGTATCCACAGACATCAAGAAACCAGTGAGAGGGCATTGGAGGGTCTTTCAAAAGAGAAGAGGCAGAATGCAGGAGCCATAAAGGAAGGATGTAGAATAATGAACCAAGAAGAGTTACGTGGGATTGGCAGAGGAAAAGCAAGGTAGTGGAAAGAATACGGAAACATGATGGTAAGATCCCATTGTGAAAGCATTGCATACTGAGTCCTAGAACATGGAGCAATCATGCTATCACTGACAGGAAGTTTCATCCAGACTGGGTAACTTTCATAGGGCTGACAGACACTATGCATGTACCAGGAGAGAAAATGTATGATTAATCTTAACAGTAAACTCAATGACCTATATAACCACCCTCCAGGAAAGCTATGCTTATTGATGAAAGAGTAGCATGAATTTTATCAGAGAAATCAACCACTTTCTGGTTGGATTTAAGTCCTACCCCAGAAGACAGAACTCATACCTGGCATCGTTAAAAGGACCCCAATTCCAAGCTTAGGGTAGGTCATAGGCCTAGTGGGATATAAAATTAACATTATAAAATCACTGTCCTTCCTATATACCAACAACAAATGTACTGAGAAAGAAATAAAAGAAACAACCCAGTTCATAATAGCTCCAAAACTATAAACTACCTTGAAAAAAATAAAGCCAAGGAATGAAAGACTTATATAACAAAAACTTGAGGACAGTAAAGAAATTGTTATGCTAAATTGACATAGAATTAGACCAACACTTAAAGACTTAAACCCATAGTTAAGTGCATCTTTCAACCCCCATCAGAAGAACGTCTCCTTCTTTCAGTAGATAGCGATTAACATAGAGACCCAGAGCTAGTCATTGTGGGCAGAGTAAGACTTTGTGAAGCGTTTATTTATAATGTGACAGCTATATATCACTTCTCTCTTCCCAAGGCTCAAGGATAACTAAGGAAGAAGTCACAGAGAGATTGTCACTCCTCCATTGCTGGTGGGATTGTAAACTGGTACAACCACTCTGGAAATAAATCTGGAAGTTTGGAAATATATCTACCTGAAGACCGAGCTATACCACTCTTGAGAATATGCCCAAAAGATGGCCCACCATACCACAGGGGTACATGTTCCACTATGTTCATAGTGGCCTTATTTGTGATAGCCAGAAGCTGGAAAACAACCCAGATATCCTACAGCAGAAGAATGCATACAGAAAATATGGTTCATTTACATAATGGAATACTACTCAGCTATTAAGAATGAGGACATCCTGAGTTTTGCAGGCAAATAGATGGAACTAGAAAATATCATCCTGAGTGAGGTAACTCAAACCCAAAAGGATATGCATGACATGTACTCACTAATAAGTGGATATTAGCCAAAAAAAAAAAAAAAGTACAGAATACCCAAGATACAGTCCACAGAATTCAAAATGGTCAACAAGCTGAAGTGTCCAAGTAAAGATGCCTCAGTCCCACTTGGGAGAGAGAAGAAACCAATCACAAGTGGAAGGGAGGGAGGTACATGGGAGGGAAAGTGGACGGCCTGGGGTAGGTGTAGGGGTAGGGAGGGGAACCTGATCTGGTATTGGGTGAGGAAAAAGGACTGAAGTCATGAGGGCCAGCAGAAAGAATGGAAACTGGAAACCTCAGGAGATAGGAGTTTGGGAAGACACTCCAGAATGCATCAGAGACCTGGGAGGTAAGAGACTCTCAAAGGGAGGGACCTTAGATGAAATTCCCAACAGTGGGGAGAGGGAACTTAGAGCCCACCTCTAGCAGGAAGACAGGGCATCAAGAGAGGGTTGCCATCCCACAGTCACATCTCTGACCCATAATTGTCCCTGTTTGAAAGAATTACAGGGAGGGAAATAGAGAAGAGACTGAGGAAAAGAAGGTCCAGCAACAGGCCCAAAGTTGGATTCAGCTCAAGGGGTGGTCGCAAGGCCTGACACTATTACTGAGGCTATGGAGTGCTCCCAAAAAGGGACCTATCATGACTGCCCTCCGAAAGACTCAACAAGCAGCTGAAAGAGTCAGATTCAGATATTTGCACCCAACCAATGGACACAAGCAGCTGACCCCTGTTGTTGACTTGGGGAAAGACTGAAAGAAGATGAGAAGAAAGGCAATCCTGTAGAAGGACCAGCAGTCTCAATCAGTCTGGACCCCTGAGATCTCTCAAACACGAACACCGAACAGGCGGCATACACCAGCTGACATGAGGCCCCCAACACACATACAGTAGAGGAATGTTGGGTCTATGTTCATTCAGAGATGATGCACCTAACCCTCAAGAGACTGGAGGTCCCAGGGTGTTGAGAGGTCAGGTGGTGTGGGAGACGGGGACATCAACTTGAAGACAGGGGGTAGGGAGGAGGTATGGGATGTGGAACAGTAAGGGGGTGGATCAGGGAGGGGGAATA
>NC_045030.1:62233578-62233829 GCF_008632895.1 Mastomys coucha | reverse complement strand
AACTAACTAGTACCCTCAGAGCTCCCAGGGACTCAACCACCAACTAAAGAGTACACATGGTGGAACTCGTGGCTCCAGCAGCATGCATATAGCAGAGACTGGTCAAGTCGGTCATCAGTGGGAGGAGAGGACCTTGGCCCTGTGAAGGTTCTATGCTTCAGTGTAAGGGAATGCCAGGGTTAGTAAGCAGGAGGGTGTGGGATGGTAAGCAGGGGGATGGGGGAGAGAACAGGGGTTTGTTTTAGTTTTTG
>NC_045030.1:62219358-62233568 GCF_008632895.1 Mastomys coucha | reverse complement strand
GAAAGGAGATATTATAAATAAAGAAAACATCTAATTTAAAAAAAAGAAACAGATTTTGAGCTAGAATTGGCACAGAGGTGTTTTCATGGGTAGTACTTTAACCACACTGAGCTGAAATGGGGAATATGGGACTTGTCAGAGATAAATTATCCTGACACGTAGTTACTATATGCCTTAGCCAGATCTATAGGGAAAAGTGCAAGAACAAAGATGAACTTCTTGAGACATCATAAACAAAAAATAAGGTATCTCTCTTCTGTATACCACATTAGATATGGTCCATCTCTGAAAGGCACATGTAACCTCATATGATACAATTCCCTTTCGATGGTATTGATTCTACATAAGAACTCAGCCTAGAGCCAACACTATGTAGTTGGAAGAATGAACATTCTTACCATTTGTGGTATGAATCTTAAGGCGAACTAACCACCAACTATACCTTTTCCCCACCCTCTTTGTATATCTCCTCTATAAACAATGTCTCCTCTGCATCCTTCCTCTATAAACAAAGAGTGTCTTGAAAGTAGATCTTTAATTTTCTCCCTTCCCCAAAAACTTCCTCATACCTGTTAGAACACTGGGGAGGGACTGGCTACCTAGAGGTACTGTGAAATATATAGTTAATAGACAGAGAAAATGAATAGTCCCTCTGTGTGTTTGAAGTTCCTTTTCATTGTTCAAGGGACATTCTTCTGTTATTCAGTTATATAAAGATGAAAAGACAAAAAGGAGTCAACAAAAGAAATGAATCATTTGAATAGCACGATTGCCATTCTGCAGTGATCTGAAAAATCCAATATTGCCACTTAAATCAGATTTTCAAATAAAGACTTGACCTTTACCAGTGGCCACCTAAGTAGAAGGCTAGACAAACCAAAAAAAAAAAAGTTTCATCTTTTTCTGTTTCCATTTATCCTTTAGTGTCCCTTTTTTTCCACTGATTCTGGAACTAGTGTTACATTCACTGAGGATGGGTTTATGATACCATATCTATGTGAAACCCAAAATAAGTATGTAAAAATAAGAACCACATTAATTCAATTTGTTCTAGTAGTGAATACTTTCTTCATGATTACAAAAAAAAAAAGAGAGAGAGAGAGAGAGAGAGAGAGAGAGAGAGAGTGTGTGTTTAGAGTCAGCACCATTTAAGCTATGCAGAAGTTTGGACCAACCAGCTTTTATCAATGTCTTTAAACATGTTTTCACTTCTCAAGTTGCAGTAAAGACAATTCATCAAGCCATCAAAGGTCAATTATAGCGTGCTTGCTCCGCTTGTCTGTGTCATAAGTACAGAGCGTCACAGATACTTGTCTAAGTAGAGTGATTAGTGACATGTTAAGAAGCATCCTTCTGAATTTCCTGGTCCTCAGTCACCCAAAAGTTATATCAACCATTTAGAAGAGAATACGGGCAAGTTAAAGGATGAATTCATCACAGATTTAAGTTATTGAGAGAGACCCTAAAGAAGAAAAAGAGCTCAGCTCGAATGTCAACTCCTGGGCCAGGATCCTAGCAGGGTACTTAACTAGCAGTTATACAGTTTGCTTTCACCAAAGCACTTTGTGAATCTTAAACTTGGACCACTAGGCTACAGTTCTGCTCAAAGAGAAGTACTTACAATTTTCTGTTCAAAACATCCGTATTTTGCAAAGCAATGATCTGGAAAGCACCACCAAAAGAGTGATGATTCATTGTGACTGAGATGTGACTAAAAGAAGTTGTCTTCAGGACCTGTGGATACAGTGTTTCCACATTACAGTTTCCATGTATTTCAGGGAAAGTATCCATATTTACTTCACTATATAGTTCTGTTGAAAGATGAAGGAGAACTTAAGGCAGAGTTGTGTTGTGTGAGGTCATGGTAACATTCTCCTTTGGCATTAGCTGACAGCTCCTGCTACACCCTGCAACTTCCCCTTCCCAAGATTCAGAAACTCAGCCCAGCCTGTTTGCTCAGGAGGATCTTTTTGGCCTCATTACAGCATGGCCACCACCCATGTGTGGTTTAAATGTGGGGCAAGATTTCTGGGCAATGCTGTCTCCAAAGGAGAAGAGAGAATGGCCTTGGGATTTCCTGCTGGCTTGAGGAAGAGGAGCAGCAAACACTGTTATGCACATTGGGGAAAGGAAGTTCTGCTTCCTGTGACTCACTGGCTTGCTTTCGTTTGATAGGTTCTTTTCACTCTAACAACCCCAAGTATCTTCTGAGCTTTCATCACAAGCTTCTGATGAAGCTTTTCAATCCTCACTCATTTAGCCCATGGGTGTTCTCAAATAATGTGCCTCAGACTTCCCCTTTGCAATCCTGGACTGTATCATCATCTTAAGGACTGATGCCTACTTTCAGTGCTCCTGCCCTAGGGCGTTCATCACCTACTGTCTGTAGCTCTTATTTCTCAATCATCTTCTCGTATTTAGAACTGAGACAGGGTAGTGGTAGTACTTGCTTTATGGAGTTCAGTACTCAGTAGGTATTTGCTACAGTCATTACTAAAATCTGGACTGCTAGAGTGCCCAACACAGAATGCCACATATAGAGAATTTTAGAAGCAACATGTATGTAAGTAAGCATATATGTAGTATGAAGCTAAGGTCTTTCACATGTTCTCTGGAACAGTAATCAGCCTTCACTTACAATTCACTGTGTTATATGCTATGCTCTTTCTCTGCATGATTTCTTTCATTTCCTTTATCAAACAAGTTGGGTTTTGATGTCTTATACTTCTCTGAATCTGCTTTCTGCAGATCGCTCCTACTACTTGACATACATCCTGCCTTCTCTCACTTCTCAGTTTCTTTAAGTCTTAGCTTAAATAGGATTTCTTCTTTAAAAAAAAAGTTTTTTTTTTATTACCCATCATATGACAGTATGATTCCTTTTCTAGGCACTCACACAGGATCCATCACTGTGCAGTGTCTAGTTGCTTGTGTATGCCCTTTTAAATTTCCCACCAGATCACAAATTTGTTGAGGATCCTTTCTGCCTTATTTAGTATTTAATTTTATGGTCTGTCCCAGCATCTGATAGATAGATTGCTTGAAATATAAATGAGTATTTTTTCAGTATTGCTATACCACCGCAAACATAAAGTATACACAGCTTCTTGTGTAAACTATCCTTGAAACTCACTAACCTGATTGTATCATAGGAAAATCCAATGTATGAGTATATTCCAGTCTATACTTCTCTGGGAAAAGCATTTATTCGTCCAAGGGAGATAAAAAAAATAAAATGTGAAAGGTCTTCATGCCTCTTGCTGCTTTGATTATTTGTAACTGTTACAAATATCTGCCTCTCAAATTGTTAGAATCAGTTCGAGGCAGTGCCAGCTCCAAACTACAGGACCAATCTCAAAAAGGATTGACAAGTGAAAAATATAAAGGAATGAAGCCAAATCTTTTCATTTGTCATAAAATTCTCTTCAGCCAGCATTGGTCAATAGCTTGGCACTTCACATAGGCTTGTATTCCCCGATACCTTGTTGGAACATGAGCTAAATAATGACTAAGGGAAAAGTGCCAGCCACTAAGTTGCCAAAAGACACACTTACCATAGAACATGGTGCTTTGGAGAAAACAGATTCAATTCTTCCCAATTCTATTGGACTTATTATCTTCTCTTTTTATCCTACGAATGTAACTTAATGCATATGTTATTCTTCCAGTGGCTGAGTTATAGTGCCAAAGAATTGTCATCATTTTTTAAAGATTTATTTTATTTATACGAGTGCACTGTAGCTGTCTTCATACACATCAGAAGAGGGCATCAGATCCCATTAGAGATGGTTGTGAGCCACCATGTTGGTTGTTGGGAATTGAACTCGGGACCTTTGGAAGAGCAGCCAGTGTTCTTAACCACTGAGCCATCTCTCCAGCCCCAAGAATTGTCATCTTAAAGATAGAAATCCTGACTATGAAAAAAATATTTGGAAAACTAAGTGGGAATACCAAACATGTCTACCAGCTTGATCCTAGAGTTTGGGATCTTAATAATCTCAGAAAGAACTAGGAAAAGTTTTCCCTAACACATGTTGGTTGTAAAATTGTAATGACATTTATAAATATCAAGAAACAAGTATGTCAAGTAGTAGATATGCCTCTAAGATGGGATTACTTACTCACAGAATTACCTAATCAGCTGCTATTGAGACCATCTCCTGCTTTGGGGTTAGATGATCTAGATTGTGGAACCCTAATGCATTGACACTGTAATGGAGCAAAGATCATCTCTGCAGAGAGAAAGAGAAGATTTTCTGTTGAGTTTCATAGAGCTAATTGTAAAAAAATGAAAACTACTGGATTGATGTATTTTGTTGGACTTGGCACCAAAAAAACTTATATAACATATCTACATTGAAATCATATGCGTGCTAGCAAAAAGTTGGCATAGATAAGTGCTTGCTTATATTTAGGTTCTTATACCCTTTTAATTAGAGCTTAATTAACTTGACCTTTATTATCTCTAACAGAGTCATCTGGACTGGGACTAGATCAGATTCCAAAGAGAATAAATTTTAAAAGATTATTTTTCCCTCAGAAATCCTTGTACCCTTATTTTGTTTTCTCATTTTGTTTTCTTTGGATTTTGAGACAGGGTCTTACTATACTTCCCTAGATGACTTACACCTTACTAGTTAGACCAACCAGACTTTCATCTCACAGAGATCTACCTGCCTCTGTCTCCCGCAAGTTGAGGGATAAAAAGTATGTGCCACCAAGCCTGGGTTTTTCTTTGCCAAATATGGAAATATACTAAATTATGTATCAATTATACTCTTCATGGGAAGGAGTGAGGCAGATACTGAAATGAAATTAGGATTGCAAATGTTTGCTGCAAGTAATGTATAGGAAAAGTACAAAGACATAGGAGCAAAAATGGCTATGGCAAGCCTTTCAGTCTATGATGTCCGTGGAAGGAAAATGAAGAGACTACAATATTGGATAAGGGGAATATCATACTGTGGTTCATATTTCAAGTCTCTCTGAACCCATTAGAGAGATATAAAGCAAATATGCTGCTATGGTAAAGTTCATTGATGGTGGGAAATACCTAGGCCAAATTATCATTGCCTGATAAATGTCCATAAAACAGTATGCTCAAAGTAGAAGCTGAAGATACTATTAGGTGGAGCGTATCAGATCATGGTACTCTATATACTGAATGGTAAGTTCTTCCTTGAGAGAGTCAAGCAGCATGTAACAAAGAAAACAGTAATTATATTATATTATATTATATTATATTATATTATATTATATTATATTTATTATATTATATTATATTCATCTTTGAAGTTACAACAGGCTATTGCCAACAAACTATGCCTAATCTTATTTATATCACTTCCCAGAATGAAGCATCCATGAAATGAATGGGTACCTTAAAAAATGCTCATTGGACAAAAGAAACCATTGGCTTCAGACTACAATTGAACAGTGAATTATTTCTTCAAAGAAAATATGAATGAGTCACACCTCTGGCTAAAGTTGACTATTAAGGCTAGATCAGCTTTGCATAGAAGTTTTATGGAAAAGTTTCTTAACTAACTCTCATTATATATAGCAAATTATGTCTTCACTGATTTAGATGTTCTAATTAAAAACACCAAAGTGATCAAATCCTGCTCCTTTGTTAGGTCAATGAAAAACTTGCAGAATCTCACAGGAGTTCCACAACAACTTGGAGGAGGGGTGTTACCTTGTTTCTGTTGCCTGCCCATGGATCCAGTTCCCCTAACTGGGGTGCCTTATTTGGCCTCAATGGGAAAAAAATATGCCTAGTCTTGCAGTAGTAAGTTGATGTGCCAGGGTGGGTTGGTACCCAGGAGGTCCTCCCCCTTCTCAGAGGGAATGGTTGAGGAGCTGTGTGAGGGGGTAACTGGGAGGAGAGGAGGGCTGTGGTTAGAATATAAAGTGAATAATAAAGTAATGGAAAAAAGATTATAAGATGCAGGTAAAAATAGATAAAGTGCTTTTTAAATCTAGGGGGGGAAAACCTGCAGAATCAACTCTTTGAGAACTCAGGAAACAATGCTGGAGAGATGGCTCAGCAGTTAAGAGCACTGACTGCTCTTCCCAAGGTCTTGAGTTCAAATCCCAGCAACTGAATGCACGGTGGCTCACAACCACCCATAATGAGACCTGACACCCTATTTCTGGGGTGTCTGAAGACTGCTACAGTATACTTAGATATAAAAAATAAAACTTTTAAAAAAACTTTGTAGGAATTCCCAAAAGCATTTGCTCAAGAAAAATCAGTGAAGCTTAGCAAGAGTAGTGGCATTTGTGGCATTTCATTGCTACATGCCCTGCACCTCAGTATGTTTGTAAGACTAACAGCTAACATTCTTGATGCCACTCCAAGTATTGAAAATTATTTTACTTCTGAAGCCTTGGAAAATTCTTTGATTTCAGGAACTTGATGTTTTCAGCTTTGATGTTTGTGTTTTCTGGATCTATGTGAACTGTCAAATTATTCTATCATTGTTAGAAGTGCCATTGGGATTTATTAAGCACCAGATTTTGTGGTTTGAATAAGAAAGGCTCCCAGAGTCTCATATAGTTAAATGCATAGTTACCAGGAAGTGGAACTCCTAGAAAGAATTAGAAAGATTAGGAGCTGAAGTCTTGTTGAAGGAAGTGTCACAAACCTGTCTCTGTGCTTGCCTTCCCCTGCCTCTTGGCCTGCAGATCAGTATGTAACTCTTAGATCAATCCAGTGCTGTGTACCACATGTTCCCTACCGTGATGGTAACTGACGGACCCTCCAAAACTGTAAGCAGGCCTCAATTATATGCTTTCTTTTTTTTAAGAGTTGCCTTGCTCAAAGTATCTCTTCACAACAATAGAACAGTGACTACTACAGATCTGTGAACTAGTCTGAGTGATATGAACATTTTAATAATATTATCTTCCAATTCATTAACATCCAATATGTTTTGAATTGTTTATATCTTTTTCATTTCTTTCTTTAATGTTTTGTAGGTTTTGATGACCTTCAAGGTCATTATAGTGACTGTGAGTGTATAGCTCTAGAATTGACATATATGTCATCACTAACACCCCCACAGCTCAAGGAATAACATGGAAGAGTATAAATAAAGAATATAAGAAATGAAGAATGGGAAGAAATGCTGTGAAATCCCATCTTCTGGACATGACAAAGGAATTGTACTTATACATATCATCTGCACAAGAACAAGCCAGTCATGAGACTCTACACTCGCTGAAGAGCTATGGAAAGACAATGGCAGCTGGGGAAGAGGGAACGCTGGTTTTATTCAGTGATGTGGCCCTGATCAGTTGCCTATGATTGTAAATAACTCTATACACATGCACATACTAAAGTGCAAGGGGGAAAAGAGGTCATGAAGATGGGAGGAGGACAGGTTGGTGGTGGTAGTCTGGCAGGAGTTGGAGGAAACAGATGTGGGGATATGATTAATAGATTCTCAAAGAATGATTTTTTTTCCAAAGTGAAATGCCCAAAGAATAATCATAGAATTGTGAGTATTTAAAAATCTGTCACAAAGCCGGGGAGTGGTGGCGCACGCCTTTAATCCCAGCACTTGGGAGACAGAGGCAGGCGGATTTCTGAGTTCGAGGCCAGCCTGGTCTACAGAGTGAGTTCCAGGACAGTCAGGGCTACACAGAGAAACCCTGTCTCGAAAACACAAAACAAAACAAAACAAAACAAAAAACCTGTCACAAATACTAGACTGTATTCTTGTTATAAAGGAACTTGCCTAAAGATAGATGTATGTGCTCATTTCCAAAAATACAATAATCATTAGTCATCAAATCAAAACCATGAAATCTAAAGCTTCTCTTTAGGGTGGTGCTTCTTGATTTTAGCAATAATAATAATAATAATAATAATAATAATAATAATAACAGGAAAGAACAAGGATTGAGGAGAATGTGCAGAAGTTGAAACCCTCATACATTACTAACGAGAATGTCAAATGGCACAGCACCTACTGTGGGAAATAGTTTGACAGTTCTTCAAAAAGTGAAGTATACAGCTACCATATGATCCAGCAATTCCAGTCTCCCCATACCTAAGGAAATCATAGGCTTCTATGCACCCACAAACATGTACATGCTTATGCAAAACAATTTTAAATCCAAGACACTTTTAAATTATTTGTTGTGTTTCCTCCCTTCAGGAACACAGCTTTTGTAAACATCTCTCTGTCTATTTTCTTCAGTTCATTATTTCCTTTCAACACTAGGCAGCTTGATTTTTTTTTTCAGGCACAGCAACTCCATTTAATACAGAAGCAAAGGCAAATGTCAATTATCAGATTCTCACAGTAGCAGTAAAGGCACTGAGATTGGAATTCTCAAAAACAACCTCAGCTCTTGACCTTTGCTGTGATCATCTCTTCTGACGCCAGAAAAAAAAGGCAGGTCTGCCTTAGGGTTTTTTTTGTTTTCCATCTGCACACATACATACTCAATGATGTTGCTTTCCTGTTGGGGATTTCACTGACACCACTTGTCATCTCTGGTGCCCTTTTCTCATTTATTCAAGAGGACACACTAAATATTCAGGCATTGAGGTTTTGAAATAGGGGCTTGTGTTTATGTCATTTCAGTAAGACATGGGTAGGAACAGAGAATGGAAAAGCAATCTTTGAAAGATGGACCCAGAATAGAAATAAACAGCACTGGATATACCCTAATCAATGATACTCCTTTGTCATGGTACAAAGTTAAAATTAGACTACCTAAAATAGAGAATTATGTGGTAGACATGAAATATAGCCTCCTTAGTGCTAACATACACACAAACACACACATGTATATGTATGTATATGAGTGTGTATATTTATAAATGGAGTGATAATTTCATATATACGATATCCCACATGGTTTCAAACTTATAGGGAACAAGAATGTCGGCTTCTACTTTTGATCAGTAGACGGAAAAGAATTACTACTCTTTCTGAAGTGCCCATTTTCTTGTTCTTTCTTGTGAATGGGACAAGTGGTTTCTTCTCTTTTCACCCTTCGAATACAGAATACCTCAAGGGACTCGGTGTTCCTTCTAACTTTTCCTCTCCATCTGACACACTCTATATGCAAGGTCATTAAACTAAATGCTTTCGTGGTACGTATATGTGAATGACTCCTGAAGTTATAGGTTTTAGACTGTATAGGATCTATGACTATAATAACTTACAATGTTATATCTTTGGATTGAACTAGGTGTTTCTTATATCTTCAATTTCCCTTTTGCATGTTTTAATAAGCATCTAATTTTTTCATGAAAATATATTTGGGATCCCATCTTCAGAAATCTTGCCTCTGCCATTATCTCTCCTTTCCTGTTTTCCCATATCCCTTACCTTATCTATCAATCATTTCTATTGACTCTACTTCTCAAACACAGATGGATCTCTATTATAGTGTCTAGCTCCTGTCACTTGCCTATTTTAAGCTGCTATCATCTCTCATTATATTTAGCAATGAATCTTCTTCCTGTTACATGCCACGCTTTACCAATACCCTGAGTCTACCTTTTAAGATGCCCATTAAATTATATATTCATTTGCTTAGGAACCATCAAAAATATCCCTTCAGACTTAGACTAATTTCAAAATGTCTTGCTAGACCCTACAAAGTGAAGTTGCCAGTATTTGTCTCTGTGATATTGCTGCAATTTAAGTTTTAAACACCCCCTATGGACTCATGATTTGAGCAGCTATTTATTTATTTATTTATTTATTTATTTATTTATTTATTTATTTGATTGATTGATTGCTTATTATTTTTGGGCATTTATGGGTTCCTCTATGAGTATGAGCATAACAGTGCCACAGCAAACATATAAAGGTTAGAAAACAACTTGCCAGAGTTGATTCTCTCCTTCGCATTTTTTTGTGTGTTCCAGGGGTCAAAATCAGTTTATCACATTTGCCAGTAAGTGACTTGACCCACTGAGCTGTCTTGTTTGCCCCATAGCATTGTTTTGTATGCTATAGAATACTTTGCTGGAAGGCCAAAGTGATGGAAGTAGTCTTTGGAAATAATACCTTTTGGGGGTTACTTTTCTAAGTTCTCTTCTTGATAATCATGGAGAATGGGTCTGAACTGTCTTTGAAACCATGAAGTAAAATAAATCCTTCTTTTCCTAAGTTGTTTCTTGGTCATGATGATGCAAAGCCAACTGAAGGCGTTCCTGTTTGCTTATTCATTCTTGTCTAGCCATACACACTTGTTTCCCATAAAATGCCAAGCTTACCCTGATATAAGGCTTTGAAGGCTGCTCTTTGCTTTGCCTGGAGGATACTCCAGGTATGGATCTGTTTCTGTAAATAAGGTTTAATTATTTACAGTCCTGGCCTTTTGTTTGCTGCTGACTACAGCTACTTTCATTTTATAATGGCAGAGCTCAGTTGCAGAGATACATATCATATTACCCCTCCAGACTTTATGGGAAATGGTTCCCAAACCTGGCTAGATCTCTTGCCTGCTCATCTACTTTTTCAGGGCTCTGGTCTAACCCTTTAATCAGACATATTACCCAACTCTCAATTTCTTCACAACATTTCTCTGATATTACTTCCATGGTTAGTTATTGCTTTTTAGTTCTAGATTACCATATTCACCAGTGTATTTCTATGTGATCTGATATATCATAGTTCTTCAATAAGTATATGCTGGATAGCATGATACATAAAGTCACTGCCTTTATCAAGTCTAAGAAAATCTCTTGGACTGAATGATTTACAAATACAAATTTATCTCTCTTAATTCTAAGGCTGAAAAGCTCAACCTGATTTTGGTATCTGGTGAGAGCTCATTAGTTGTAGATTCTATGCAAACAAGCTCCTGTGGACTGATTATTTTGTTTAATAAACACACAAATCTCATTCACAAGAGTGGAGTTCTTATGACCTGATCAGATTCTGAAAGCTGAACAACTGAACTACTGCATCTGGATTCCATCTCTGATTCCATCTTTGCTATACTCTGACTCCACCACAGTCAGAGCATAGCAAACTGTGAGCTACATACAAAACAACAGATACTTAGACCTGGAATTTGTTTAAATCTAACTCAGTGGGAGAAGAGGACAGAACACCTTGTAAAACAAAAGCAAATGAGCTCCCAAAGATGGATGAGAAATCATTGTATGATAAAGCCAATGTTGAATTAATTTATGATTGATTAATTAGATGATGTACAAGCAAATATTTAAAGAACATTTTAACATGATGATTACAAAAATCAAACAGAACATTTCCAAAATTGTCTTGCCTTTTCATTCATCTAGAAAAGAATGTTAATATTAACTTGCTGAATTCATTTTAATTAGCACATGGAATGAAGTAGGAGAACTAAATGTGTTGAAGGAAAAAAATTGATCCTTTTAGAAGATTTTCAGACTTGGCTAAATTTAACTCATCTTTGTAATTTGGGAGTCAAATATTTTTTGATACTGCCTTTCTAGTAGTTTACATTTTTTATTAATCATTTTATTCATTTACATTTCAAATGATATCCCACTTCCCGGTTACCCTTCACAAATCCCCATTCCATCCCCTCTCTTCCCATCCCCTTTGCCTCTATGAGGGTTCTCCTCCACCCACTCACCCACTCCTGCCTCCCCATCCTGGCATTCCCCTACACTGGGACATCAAGCCTTCACAGGGCCAAGGGCTTCTTTTCTCATTGATGACCAACTAGGCCTTCTTTTGCTATACATATGCAGCTGGAGCCATGAGTCCCATCATGTGTACTCTTTGGTTGGTAGTTTAGTCCCTGGGAGCCTTGGGGGGGGGGTCTGGTTAGCTGATACTGTTCTTCCAATGGGGTTGCAATCCCCTTCAGTCTTTTCCCTAGATCTTCCATTGGGATCCCCTGGCTCAGTCCTATGGTTGATGGTGAGTATCTGCATCTGTCTGCAGACACCAAACCCCAACACTATTGCTGACATCAACAAGCGCTTGCTGACAGGAGCCTGGTATGGCTGTTCCCTGAGAGTTTCTACCAGCACAGAAACAATACAGATGCAGTAGTTCACAATTTTGTCCAACTCTCTCCTTATCCAGCCATTCTCCTGTAGGGCTATAGCTTGGCATCTTGTCTTTGGGCTCCCTCTGCTGGCAGCAAAACAAGTTGCAGAACTAGTCAATAACAAAGATTGTACATTGGATGAAAACAACATTTTAAAAACTCTCTTTCAACTTGAGAAGCTAAAATGAGTCTTGATTTGCATATTTTGGTAAAATTAGTGATTGTATCTCATATCATGCTAAAATTTAATGTAAGTCTATCAAAATTCACCTTAGCGAAATTTTTATATACTGGTTCCACATGGTTAATTTACTTTCTTTTGAAAAATTGTTTCTGCATAAACATCTATGTAGCCGGTGCAAATGCTCTTAATTTCTTGTTCACACATAAGTTTTGGTGTTCAAATGTAATCCTAAAGCAACGAATATGTCATATATATGGCATATGTGTTACATCTACTTCTTTCACTTCCTTTTAGACTTTAAAAAAAAATTAGACTTTTGACAACAACCACAGGTAAGTATTCTGGGGGAGAAACATTCTCCACTATTGATGGAAGAGTCAGTTAGTAAAGCCATTATGTAAGTCATCACTGAGATGTCTCAAAAATCTAACGATTCCCCGCCTAGATACACACACAAAGGAATTCAAGTCAGTATATCCATGTTTGGGGAACACTATGCACAACAGGCAAGTTATGTAACTAGTTTAGGTGTCTATCAGTGGATGGATAAAGAAAATATGCTACCTATACATATAACACAGTTTGTTCTGACATAGAAAGAAGAAATAATGTCATTTGGGGAAATGCATTATCATATCAAGCTAAATAAGTCAGATGCATAAAGATAAATATTGTTCCACTGTAATATGTTATTTTAAAATCCCAATAAAACAGAGGGTATTATTTTTGAAGATGTTGGAAACTAGCAAAAGGGGAGAGGGATTTTTTTTTAAAAAAAGTCGTATCAAAGGTGTATGATGAAAATTCATGCAAGTATGATGATAAAAATCATTATTTATTACAATAAGTATACATTAATTACAAACCTTAAATAAAACAGAAGACTAACCTCAAAAATAAGTCTGAGTATGTTAAGAATTATTTATTATGTTCAATAAAACTTAGGGCATGTTTATCTCAAATGATTTTCATTAAAAATATTTATCAGATATTATATTTCCAGATACATTTTGGCAGCACTTAGGTGAGGGACGAGAAATAACAGCAGTTCGTGCACACAACACCAAATTGCACTAAATATTCTCTGACTTACCATAATCTTCCACTGACCACACTGGCTTACCTTTGCAAAAGAGTTTAATGATTATGGATTGATTTTATTGAGCAAAGAATTAAGGATTTGTATGAGGTCAGCTCTGATTGGATAATTGGGTGTTAACTGACATTTAAAGTACTAAGGCTTCCAGTAGTACTTGTCTAGTGAAAAATCACCAGGAAAGAAGAGGGGACATGAAGTGGGAAGGGTCAGTTCTTGGAGGTGCCTGGAAGAGTGAGGGGGGGAGTTGGGAGTGTATCTGATCATTCACATGTCTGAAATTGTCAATGAATAAATAAAAGATGGTATTAATATTTTAAAGTTTCCGATTAAATATTTGTTTTCTGATTTTACATTTTATAACTTAAGATATTTTTGGTGTTGCCATTTGAAAAAAAACATAGGAACAAGGACCTTTGTGGATAGTTTACATTGTGAGCAATATAAGCCCTAGTCACATCCACGTGCTTGTGAACAGTCCTCAGGAGGTTAGAAGTATCCAAGGTCATTTGGAACCTTGGCAGATATGAATGAATATAGGTGTGGAAACAATCCAAAGGATCAGGATGAATTTTTATGCTTGATATTTGTGTTTTGGTAGCAACTGGTGCTTGTAACCTTCCCTGCCCTACTGCAAAGTAACATACTACTAATCCGAGTAAGAGGCACCCTAGGGACCAGAAAACCTTAACTACATTTTATAATTTCCAAGACTGGACTCACCTATTAGGTCTTAATTCTTAAATCTTAAAACCCTGATAAACCCAAAGACAGATACTGGATTGTTTTCTGGTGTGTTTTAACTTATTTCATGCATTTAAGTGAACAAGAAACTACCAACAATGTCCTAACTCACCTAGCTTTTATTTAAATGAATCTCTTCAGATGACTTGCTGTAGCAGA
>NC_045030.1:62218117-62219348 GCF_008632895.1 Mastomys coucha | reverse complement strand
TGGATACTACTGCCCTGTTCAAATATCAACTCTTTTTTCCCACCAAGTTTGTTCTTACCTCAGACTTCCCTGTCTCCCAAATCACCCTCTACCTTTCCAATTACTGAATTCTAAACTATGAAATCATCTTTATCTCCTCTTCTTTCATTCCCCAAATCCTGTTATACCATATTGCTTGTTATTCCTTCAAAACATTTAAAATAGAACCAAGTACAACAACTGCATATGGGTACACTGTGACAAACCTTTGTCATCTCTCTCATCTGGACTTCCACAAAACCTCCTAACTGCTTTTCTTGTGCCCCCATTTCTACTTGGAGCTTCTGCTACAGCAAGTCATCTGAAGTGATTCATTTAAATAAAAGCTAGATGAGTTAGGACATTGTTGGTAGTTTCTAGTTCACTTAAATGCATGAAACAAGTTAAAACACACCAGAAAACAACCCAGTATCTGTCTTTGGGTTTATCAGATGGACCTACCAAGCCCATCAAGGCCATCTTTGACTCTACACCTCCTCTTCTATTGCGCTAGCCCACATTCTTATCTCCTGACTGGGTTATTAGTACAATCTAATCTTGGAATTTATCTCATCCATGACCCCCAGGTGTTTTGAATTATCTTCATGTAAAAGACGTCAAATGTGCTCTCTCTCTGTCCTGTAGCCCTTTAGTCAGGCCCAGTTACTCAGTTTGGAAGGTTCTGTGTCTACTAATGTGATTCTAGCTTCACTGCCTGTGAGACCTGTGCTTGCTACCTCCTCTACCGCAGGTCCAGAGTAATTCCCTCAGACTAAAATGAGTCTTGTATTCACTCTGACAAACCAGGACAATGTAACCCAGGCTGTTTACACTGACTATTCTTTCTACGGATGATGACCTATCTTTTCAAAGTCCAGAGGAAGTCATAGTCAAACTTTAATCTCCAATCTTCAGTGCGTGTAACAACTGACAGCAAAGTAGCCATGCTACACCTTGGTGTTGGGCTAACAAAGCCTTAACAGGCCACCAAGTTACTTGAAAGCTGTTATAACAAAATTCACAGGACAGAAACATCACCTTTTCTTCGCCAGCATCACTTCAAATAACCCATATAACCTCTAGCCGTTCCATACTGGTTCAGACATAAGTACTCAGGACTAGCCACTGGAGAGTTAAAGCCTTGGCTTAGTCAGGCCAAGTTAAGGAGTGACTTTCTGTCTCTTTCTTTCTTTCTTTCTTTCTTTCTTTCTTT
>NC_045030.1:62208686-62218083 GCF_008632895.1 Mastomys coucha | reverse complement strand
CAATCCTCTACTATACACATGCTGCCTGAACAATCAGACCCCTCCATGTGCAGTCTTTGGTTGGTTTAAAAAGTCAAACATTTCACTCATAATTTAGAGAACTTATATGGAAAACACAGGAAATGATTTTGAAATATAACAAGATAAGGCGCCATTATCGTTATTATGACTGGTATTACCTTCAAAGGAAAATGTTTATCAAAGGTAGAGTGTGAAAATTAATGATTGATTTTTTTCTACTTGTTGTCAGGGTCAATTTGCAATAAACAGGCTAGGCTGGGTGACTCATGTCTCTGATTCATGTAGGCTCTCAGCTTGAAGATCCTAGCTTTAAATGAAGCACTAAATGTGCTTCATTTTCCCAGTACTCACTTGGTCTTGGATTGCTAAATGAGCACCACTCTACCTTCCGGGAAGCCAATTACTCAGAAAAACAGCACTTAGATGAAGTGGATCAGAGGAAGATTTTTTTTTTCTTTTATAACTGGGAAACTTTGGAAAGTTCAAGGCTTATCCTCCTGTGATTAAGAAAAGCACCAAGACTATTGCTAGTTTTCAGATAATCCTAACAATTGTCTAGGACTTTCTCTTGTGGCCTTTATTAATGCTCAAAGGGTCCAGACTAATGATCTCATCCCAGTAAGGTATATGAGAATTCTCATCCATGGCCTCTTATTGCTTCCTTCTCAAAAGAGAATTAAGAACTGTTACAGAACTTGCCTAGCCCTCACAACATTCATATTCACATGTGTAGCAAATTATAAACAAACAGTGGTGGTACACAAGTATAGCCAGAGTACTGTGAAGACAGGCAAGAAGACCAGAAGTTCAAAGTCATCATCAGCTGCACAGTGCTTTCTAGGACAGTACTGAACACATGAGATCCTGTTTCAAAAGCATAAAATTGAAAAATACTTCCAAGTCTATTAGCATGCATTTCACTCATCAGATAGAATAATGGCATCTCTCTGTGTTCTCTAGAAAACACAATAAATAAAATTAAAATTCAGGGATGAGACCAGAGCTCAGGAGATGACAGTCTACAAAATATTTCTCTGTGAAAGCATGACATTAGTTTTGTGCTTGGTGACCACATAAAGAGCCAACGATGGTATGCCTACCTTTAACTCCAGTGATAAGAAAATGGAGGCAGGAGGATGGGATGATTTCTGAAGTTTGCTGAACAGGCTAGATTTATCCATGAGTTCCAGGTTCAGATAGAGATTATCTCAAAAAAAAAAAAAGCCAAGATACTAAACATTGATCTTTGGCATCCACACAAACTAGCATGCACACACATGCCCCCCTCCTGCACTCACATATACCATGTATACACAATGTGGGCACTTAAATAATACTTGTTGCTTTGCTTCAGGAAATATTTGCACATGAGATCTTCAGTATTTTGATAGGAAAATAATGTTTCTACAGTATGCAAAATGAAATGTAGTAAAGCATTTCAGGGCCAGGAAACTCCTCATTAATTCAGAATATTTAAGTACTGTATATGTTTTTCAGACCACAAACAGCAGAAATGTTAGGACCCCGATTTTCTACCCTGTAACCTAATCAAAATGGCTTTTTTTTTCCTGTTTGGACAACACATGAACAAGTAAAAGAACCAGAAAGAGATGTGACTGGTGCAAAGGAAGCCTCTAGTGAGGATGCTAACTGTGGTGAGGAAGTTAATTAGCTAACAAAAGAAGACAACCTAAGTGTCCACTGACTAACGAGTGGATAAAGAAAAATGCTACACACGCATAATGAGATACCACTCAATAATTAAAGACAAAATTAAATCCTGCCATGTACAGCAACATGACTAGAACTCTAGGTCACTATATTAGCTTAAACAAACCAGGAAAAAAAACAGGTATCTCAATGACCTCATGCATAGGTAGTGTTCTTTTTTTTTTTTGGTTTTTTGAGACAGGGTTTCTCTGTGTAGCCCTGGCTGTCCTGGAACTCACTCTGTAGACCAGGCTGGCCTCGAACTCAGAAATCCACCTGTCTCTGCCTCCCAAGTGCTGGGATTAAAGGCGTGCACCACCACTGCCCGGCCTGTAGGTAGTGTTCTTGTTTCTTTTCTGTTGCTGTGATTAAAATACTATGAACAAAAGCAAGGTTGGGGAGGGATGCATTCCTTTCAGCTGACAGTTACAGACCGTCATTGAGGGAAGTCAATGGGGGCAGACAAGCAGGGAATCGAAACTGAAACCTTAGAGAAGTGCTGCTGCTTGCTTTGTGAGCTCTCTTCTACAGCACAGGACCTCCTGCCCGAAGAACTGATACCACACACAGTGTACTAGGTCCTTGTACTGGCTGGTTTTGTGTGTCAATTTGACACAAGCTGGAGTTACCACAGAGAAAGGAGCCTCCCTTGAGGAAATTCCTCGATGAGATCCAGCGGTAAGGCATTTTCTCAATTAGTGATCAAGGGGAGAGGGCCCAATCCTGGGCTGGTAGTCTTGGGTTCTATAAGAAGGCAAGCTGAGCAAGCCAGGGGTAGCAAGCCAGTAAGCAGCATTCCTCTATGGCTTCTGCACCAACTCCTGCCTCCAAGTTCCTACCCTGTATGAGTTCCTGTCCTGACTTCCTTTGGTGATGAACAGCAATATGGAAGTAAGCTGAATAAACCCTTTCCTCCCCAACTTGCTTCTTGGTCATGATGTTTTGTGAAGGAATACAAACCCTTGACTAAGACTTGACTAAGGCAGTCTTCCTACATCAATTAACAATCAAGACTACCTGCTAATCCCCACTCCCTCCACAGATATGCCCACAGGCCAATATGACTTGGGCAGTTCCTCAACTGAGATTCCCTCATCAGGGGACTCTAGGTCATGTCGAGCTAACAATAAAGATAACTGAGACACTATGCCTTGTCAACTTGACATAAAAGCATAGCGCCTAAGCCATAGCCATTTATTCTATTACCCTCAAAGCCTTGTGTTACTATCATAATATGAAACAAATCACACTTTTCTAAGTTACCTTAAAATTCCCAAGGTTTTAAAAGCTTATTGCCTCTTTGAAAGGAGAGAGTCTCTTAACAACTGGCTCTTGTCTATAGGAAACAAGTTAAATACTTACTCCAAAAAGAACCAAGGCACAGGAACAACCTGATCAGAGAATACCAAATCCCAGCATTGAAAATCCTAGTGTCTTTCACCTCTAGAATTCACTCATTTTGTAGTCTTCTGCCTCCACTTATGCAGTCTCAGTTCTTCGGGTCACTACCTGCAGTACACCTAACTTCTATTGTCTCAATGAAGTACAGAAGATTTCACATTAATAGATTTGATCTCTTATTAATCATTGATAGTTCTTCAAACCCAGCCTGACCAGTACCCTATTGTCCCAAAGAAGCACACACACACACACACACACACACACACACACACACACACACATCAGTTCAGTGATTTCTTATTAGTCACAGATTTTTATTCAGCCCCAGTTGATTAACACACAAAGATTCTTAACCAAAATAACATACAAATGGCTCCTGTTCCAGTTCTGATAGTCTTTGCTTCTCTCTGAAACCTCACAAGCCAGGCCTCTATTGTCTACATTTCTTTTCAACATTCTCATCATCCACAAACCTACCAGGACAATCAGTCCCATCAATCTCTGCTCAACACTTGACAGCTTCTCCAACCCAGAGTTGTCAAGTGTTTCCATGTTTCTCCCACAAAAACAATTCAAGACTTAAAAACCACATGGTCAGGTCCATCATAGCAACACCTTACTCTCTGGCACCAGCTTCAGTTTCAGTTTCCTTTCTGTTGCTGTGATAAAACACTCTGACCAAAAGCAACTTAGGGGAGGAAAGGGTTTGTTTAAGGTCATAGGTTATAATCCATACTTGATGGAAGTCAGGGCAGGAACTCATGCAGGCTCTTGAGCATAGTTCTACCTGCTATTCCAGGTAGCATTATCTCTAACCAGGAACAGGCAAGAATGTACAGAAATAACATTGCCTGTTGCCTTGATTTCAGGCCCATGCTTAACTAGCTGACTTATACAGTCCAGGACAACCTTCCCAGAATGACAGTACACACAGTGGACTGAGCACTCTTATATTGATTTAATAACCAAGATACAATCTTTTGCAGACATGCCTACAATCCAAACTAATTTGGGCCATTTCTCACTTGAGAATCCTTTTTTAAATGTCTCTAGGACAGTGGTCTCAGCCTGTGGGTCACAGCCCCTTTGGGGGCCAAATACTAGATATCCTGCATATCAGATACTTATGTTATGAGTCATAAAATTAGCAAAAAAATACAGTTATGAAACATCAACAAAAGAATTTTATGGTTGGGGTCATCATAACACAAAGAACTGGATTTCAAGGGTCACAGCATTAGGAAGGGTGAGACCCACTGCTCTAGACTAAGTAAATTAACAACTAAAGCTAACTGAGACATGTGTAACTTAAGAATGCTGATTTCACAAAAGTAGAGAGAATACTGGTGATTATCAGAAGCTGGGGTTAAGTTGGTGGTAGGCAAGGAAAGGGGCGTGTAAATCAATGTAAGAAGTTACAGTTATATGGGAGGCCAATGTTGTATTGAGTAGCATAGTGACAGTTAATAATATTGTACTTTATATTTCAACACAGGTGAGACTATTTTAAATGTTCTCACCATACATACATGAAAAATATTTGAGGTGATGGGAAAAGGAAATCAGAAGAAAGTAGTCCACATCTGTACTCCCAGCTATCTTCAATCAGTGTGCTTGAGGTTTTAAATAAATTGTTATATTCAGACATTTTGAAAATAGCCAAGCAACTAATTAACTGAATGCAATAGGTGGTTAGCAAATAAATAGCCTTGGTATTTTGTCAAAATTCAGCTTCTCTCTTCCTTCACATAGTACGCTTAAGTGAATTCAAGAAAATGTTTTTGTTTTGCCTTTCTACTACCAGACTTACACCCACACACCCACACACACACACACACCCACACACACACACACACACACACACACACACAAACACACACAGTTGCACTGGGGCCCTAAATATAGCAAATATTTAAAATATAAAGCAGACTGATCAGCTAACATAGTCTTTAGATAAACACCTATATCTAGTTGTGATCTGTGTTTATTCCATTCCTGATTTCAAAGTTATTCACTATTTTCATTAAGCTCAGATAATTATAATTAAGTTAATTGCTCCCTGCCAATTTTAGTTCCAAATTCTTAACTTCAAGTTGGACCAATGAATTATAAATTATAAGGTGTTGTATATGATAATTGGTTCTTATCAGAAGACTTACTCTGTTGCTCCTACAATAAATATACAAGAAGGTATAATGAAGGCTAAGTATTTTTGTGAAGTTAATTCATTAAAAATGGACTAAGAATAGAATCTAATTTCCTCCTCTATTCATGATGTATTAGGCATCAATAACATCCTTTCAATAACAAGAAAAGAGCATTACACTTTGTTTCATTACTTGCTAACACCCTGATGACTAAAAGGATATTTCAGTAGGACAAAGGTGTAAATTTTTTGTTAAAAAACTTCTAGCATTATGACAAGATGTTGTCAACTACAGAGCTCACAATCACAAACCCATAAGTGAGTTACAAAAGAAAATTTCAAAACAAATCTGATGATAAGGAGTAGAGAGATGTTTTCAGGTCTAAGAGTATATATTCCTCTTGAGGAGGATTCATGTGCAGTGCCCAGAGTTCACAATGGGCAGCTCACAACCTCCTATAAATCCATATCCAGGAGATTCAGACTCTTCTTCTGGCTTACACACACAGAGAGGGGGAGAGAGGGGGAGAGGGGGAAGGGACAAGGAGAGGGAGAGGAGAGGCAAGGGGAAGAAGAGGAAGAGAGAGAGTTAAAATGATCTTTAAAAACAATTTCTTGATATGGCTCAGTAGTTAAGAGGACCTAGGTTTGTATTTGCTCACATCAATAGCTCTCTACAGGCAGAGGTTGGGCACACTCATAAGATTCCCTACGACATTAATCAAGACTGGCTATGCAGACAACACAGTGATTTAAGAGTGTCCATTCTCTTTCCCAAGTGTGAAGCTAATGTTGGTCAAAGGGTTTAAGTTTAATGATAGGGGTCATAATCTCAAGAGCTCTATGGACAGCATAGACATTATAATTAATAGAAATATATTGTGTTCCTAAAAAAATATGCACGGGGTTCCAATGATTTCACCATGATGTCCAGGTAAGATCAAAAATTAGATGCTGCCTATGTGGCCCAATGTAAGAGAAGAGTAAGGACAGACAAACCAACCAACAAACCAATAGACTCTATTTCGATGAGAGAAAGAGCTAAAGAAAAAAATCCCAGAAGAGATTTCCTCCATAGAGAAAGAACCATTCAGAGCTGTTAACCCAGCCATAGCACCCTGCTTGCATAGAGTTTGAGCAAGGGCAGCTTACTAGAGTGGTGTTCCATTCTTGAATAACAGTGCCATTAAAAACAGTATCTGGAAAGAGACTGACTGGGCTACATACACCATGGGTGTCAAGACCTCTAGAGGAACACACGCTGTTTAGATGGTGGAAGAAGGGTGATTCAAGAGCCTGAAATCAAGTTTCTTCAGCAGCACAATGGAAACTACAGCCACCAAAGTACCACTCCCACCACTGTCTTGGAAGATGAGACCAGGAGACTGTAAGAAGTACAATTGTCCTAATGGACATGGATGAACCAAGGTAGGAAAACCACAGCCAAACTAACAACAACAGTTTAAAGGCCCAATAACTCATCATCCAAGAAGGTAACAAGTCTAGGCATGTCTTCCATAACCTTTTAGCTCCACACTCACAGAAAGCCCTGCATGGAAAATATGATCCCCAAAACAAGAGAAAAGAAGTTGCAACTGGCAGGCAGTGGGATTGGGGTCTCAAACTGAGAAGACTTGGCAGAGTTTAGAGTCCTGCAGAGGATCATTTATCAGTTGGCAAAACATAAGACATAAACTGCTGGAATTTCATAGACTAGCAAAACATCCCGACTCATCTGTGATCTGTACAAAAGACAGCCACTCAAGATGGTGGGGAAACAGACTCCAAGGAAGAAAGACACTTAGCTGAAGTACCCAACAAAGGTGAGATAAACCTTATAGTGATCACCTCCAATAGATAGGCATGGCCTTCAGTTGAGGGATAGGGCCATCTATATATCTCGAAATTTTTAACCCAGACTTTTTCCTGTCCAAAGGAAAGACAGTAACAAAAAAAAAAAAATGGAAGAGACTGAAGAAAAGGCCATCCAGAGACTGCCCCACATAAGGATCCATCCCATATGCAGACACCAAACCCCAACACTATTGCTGATGCCAAGAAGCCCTTGCTGACAGGAACCTGAGGTGGCTTGTCCCTGAGAGGTTCTACCAGCACATGACCAATACAGATGCAGATACTCACTGCCAACCATCTAACCATTGGACTGAGATAAGGGACTCTGGTGGAAGAGCCAGGGGAAGGACTGAAGGAGCTGAAGAGCATTGCAACCCCATAAGAAGAACAATATCAACTGACTGGACCATACAAAGTACCCAGGGACTAAACCACCAACCAAAGAGTGAGAGTATATATATATATATATATATATATACACACACATATACACATAGAGGGAGCCAGGACTCCAGATACATATGTATCAGAGGATAGCCTTATTTGACATCAAAGGGAGGGAAGGCCCTTGGTCCTGTGAAGGCTAGATGCCCCAGTATAGGGTAATGCTAGGGCAGTGAAGCAGGAGTGGGTGGGTGGGTGGATGGGGAAGCACCCTCACAGAGCAGGAATGGGGGAATGGTATAGGAAAGTTGCAGAAGGGTAACTGGGAAGGGGGATATCATTTGAAATGTAAATAAATACAATGATTAATAATAAAAAATGGTGGTGGGGAAAATTTAATTCATCTCAGTGGAAGTAATACTCAGTTAATGGTGTTATAGTGTTCTCAATTTATTTATTTATTTTTTGTTATTTACAGCTTTGCGCTTCACTTGTGTTTGAAGTATTATCTCACAGAAATAGGCATTTCTGAGTATCCTTTTTACTCTTCCTTGTCTTTCACAACTCTAACTGTTATACTTTCTCTCTCATTAATATTTTACTCCTTCTTTATCTCATTCTCATTTATTTCTGATATTGCTTTTTCCCACTTGTGCATCCTAATTTCACTGCTGCTATTCTCGGGGACATAGTGACATATATAGGTGATTTCTACTACAAACAGATGCTGGCATCACCATCACACCATGTGTAGAGCACTCTGGCCATCTTCCTCACATCCCAAAGAAAAGCAGTGGAAACATACTTTTATATGAAGATGACTCCACAGGAAGACATAAAAAGAATGGGGAATAGAGGAACATGAAGCATGGAGGACGTTCATCCCAGCAGATGTACAAAGCACACCAAAACCATATAGAGAGATGTGAGACAACAAGCTGCTACAATACCTCTGCATACCTACATTTGTTAACTCCACAAAAGAAAGTAATGAGATAACCCAAATACCAGGAAAGGACTTTGCTATCAACTTTTTAATTTGATTTTCAAGATTAATATGATCACATCATTTTCATTTCCTTTCCTCCCACCAAACCCTCCCATATATTCTTCCATGATCTCTTTCAAATCTATGATTCCCTTTTCATACATTTCTGCTAAATGCATATGTTTATGCATGTACATATATATTGCTAAATATGTCCTGCTCAGTATATGCCCTTTCATGGGACTATTTCTCCCACTTTCAGCATCCCCTATTTACAGGTAGCTCTTTGTATAGGGTTGAGATCCAGGGCTTTCCCATGTCTATTGGTGATTTCTTTTTTCAGCTAATATTTAGGTAGTCATGTTGGTGAAACTTTATGGCATTACTAGGAAGCTTACAGTATTTTAAAAATATCAAAGGTGACACGGAGGACAGAAAAGCAGAGGAGTGGAGTAAGAAAAACTATCCAGGACAAGATAGTCAGGAAAGTGGACTAAACGGTCAATAACTTGGATGAGAATTTTTAAAATGTCGAAAAGAATATTTAGACTGTTAAAAAGGACCAAATGAAACTGCTAGAAAGGAAAGGGTAAATCAGTCAAAAGAAAGGATAATGACAAGTACTATCAAAAGACAAGATGGATCAGAAGAAGGGATGGGGGACAAGGTCAAGTCAATAATACATTACATTTAGACATAGATACATTAAAAAGTGATCATAGAAAAACTTCTAAGACTCTAGTATATGTTTGACAAATTAAATCAAGGAAGAAAGCAATAGAAAATCAACTAGAACATAGTCTAAAACCATATAGTCCAGAAGCATTCAGACATAAGCAAATAGATGTAATGAGAAAATAATTCCTCTGGGATATATCATAGTCAAAATGTCA
>NC_045030.1:62185296-62208676 GCF_008632895.1 Mastomys coucha | reverse complement strand
AAGAAAAACCACTAATAAATGCTGGAAGATAAAAATATATAAACTCTTATAAAGGAAACTACATCAGAATAGCATCAGATTTTTTTAAAATCAGTAATTAAAAAAAACCAAGAAACTAAAGTCATGAAATTTTATAGTTCAAGAAGTGAAAGTAAATAATCCTCAGCCAATATTGCAATAGGCAGGAAATTTAACTTTTAAAGTTAATAAAGAAGTTATAACCATCATTTTCCTCTTTGGGAGTCTGAAGGCATGATGGGTCACAAGTGGCTCTACTGTAGTCACCCAGGGAAGTTCAGCCAGGGTTCTCGCTCTTGCCCTCTCTGTTCTAACTTCCACAGTCTGATCCAGAAATACAGGATGAACATGTGCTTTCAGTGTTTCTGTCAGTAAGCAAAGGACATAGGCTTCATTCATTTGGACTAAGCAACCTTGAATGGATTATTCAAGACTGTCTACCCAGTGAAACTAATCATGCTAGTCTTTTAACAGAAAGGATAAAAAAAAGTCAAGATTCCCCCCCCACACACACACACACATAAGAAGTAATAACAACTTTAACACAAACATAAAGTAAAGCATTTTGTAACAACTAAGCCAGCACCTCAGAAAACACTTAAAAGACGACTATACACAGAGGAAGAAGAAAGGCAATCTAAGTCACAAAGTCACAGAAAATAATACATAGCATTGGGATAGATAAACAAATGAAAGCTGGGAATGAATCCATTTTTATTTACTACAGTATATCTGCAACTCAAATCCAATCAACCAGAGCAACCAAGAACTCATAGGAATTAGGAAACCCTTTGAACCATAACCTTGAATGCAAATAGTCTCAACTAACCATTTAAAAGACTCAGGTTTACTGGGATTTAAAATGCATAGCAGCAACCAACTGTAATGGTACATGAATTGAACCCCAGCACTCAGAGACAGAGGCAGAGAGATGTTTTTGAGTTCCAGGCTAGCCAGGCTACACAGTAAGACCTTGTCACAGAGACCAGAGCTAAAGGATAGAAAGTCCTTTCAGTCTACTAAGAAAATGGTAGCTGAAATTCAGCTACATAGTTAGTCTGTTAGCTGATAAAATATACCTCAGGCCAAAATTAGCCAGAAGAGATGTTTTTAATAGACTGCTACACACTAACAAAAGTAAAGGAGTAATTCACCAAGAAAATATAATATTTTAAAATATATGTGCACCAAGTGTTGATTTTTCCAGTTTTATAAAAATAAAAATCTAGAAAACATGAAATGTCAGGTAGAGACCCTAATACTCCATTATCATATTCATAATAACTCGACAAGGAAACTTCAGAGCTGAATTATACCATGAAGCAGTGAGATTTAATAGATATCTATAGAAAAGTCTACCTAACAACTATGGAATACATTTTCTTTGCAACATCTCCTGGAATGCTTTCTAACCTGATCACGTTATAGGCCACAAAGCAGACATTAACAAGTACTCATTCAAACAACTGGCTCTTTGAAAATACAAACAAACCTAAAAGTCCCCAGTCAAACTTACCAGAAAGAAAGAAGAGGAAATTCTAATGAAATTAGACCTGATGGTGAAAATGTTAACAACTTTCTACTGAAATCCAGAGAAAATGGTTCAGGGATATTCAAAAAATTATATTTAAAAAATATGAGATAAAGTCATAAAGTCCTAGACCCATTAAAATGAAATTAACAAGATATTAAGATCTTTAAAAAACTCAATGAGATTGAAGTATATATCAAGTGTCCTTACAAAACAAATTTACTGCTGAAGAAAGAGATTGAAGAACTAGATGGAGAGATTTCCCATGCACATGGATTGGAAGAATTGAAATCATGAAGATGGTTGTCTTACAAAATGAAATATATTGATTCAGTGCAATCTCAATTAAAATTCCAATACCACTCTTCACCAAAAGAATATATCTTAAAATTAAAATGAATAAAAGCACAAAAGACTCTTTTTAGCTAATGCTACCATGAGCATAAAGAATAATGTTCATATTACAATATCCAATTTCAAGTTATACTATGGAGCCATAGTAACAAAAACTGCATGTTACTAACACACACATACAAAAAAACAGATATATAGACCCTTGTGATAAAATATAGGATAGAGAAAAAAAGCATACAGCCTTAGCCATTTAATCTTTGACAAATGTGGCAAGATTACACATGGGTGAAATGACAGCATCTCCAACAAAAGGAGCTGGATAAACTTGATCCCAACATATAGAAGAATGATACAGTCCCCATAGCCCATACTCTGTGTATATGTGTGTGTATGTGTATCTGTCAGTCTGTCTGTCTGTATATGTCTGTATGTTTCCATAGACCATGACCATAGACCTATGTCTCAGTTATTTTGGTGTTCCTGTGTTAAAATACCCTGAAAAATGAAATTAAAGAACAAAGGATTCATTTTGGCTCACAATTAGAAGGTAAAGTCCATTGTGGTGCGAAATCATTGACAGCAAGAAATCAAGGCAGATTGTATTCATAGCCTGGAAGCAAAGATGATTCACTGTATCCATTATGTGCATCACAGGATCCTAGTCCAGGGAATGGTGACACCCATGGTGGGTGAGTCTTTCTACCACAACTAATATAATCAGGATAATCCTCCAAAGACATGTTCAGAGGCCCATATACCAAGTGATTTTGGATCCTATAGGGTTGAAAATTGAGATGAACTATCACCTAATGGAAAGCAAAAGGAAGACTACTATGGACAAAGAAAGGTGCTAGGAAGATAATGACAAATGTCATATGAGAAACAGGGGAGGGAAATGAGTAAGTATTAAAATGCCAGAATGAGATACATGATTAACAAATAATGTAATAAGTAATAAAATAGTTCTCACACCAAAAGCTAAAGTTAAGCTCATAAATGTTAATTGGCATTTTCTCTAGTGTGTGCACATGTATCTTAAAACATATTTTATGTAATCAATTTGTACAACTGTATTTCTTGACTTAAAGATAGAAGAATGAATAAAACTGAAAAATAGATAAGAGATGCAATGAGTCAAAAAAACAATGGATGGTTAGACTCATGTTTATGCAATCAATCCCCTTTCCACTGTGCCTATCAGCTATATTTCATTAATTTCAATCAGGTACCATTTGTGTTAATAAATTCTATGGCAGTTCTTTTGGCTGGGAACTAAATAACAAGTGGTATTTTTCCTCTCTACACAAATAGTTTCCCTAAGTCAGTTGATAATGACTGCAAAAGCACTAATGCTAGGTTTATGTTCGAGCTTCAGGGAAACTGGCTTCCTTGGCAACAACAGATAATGTTCTGAAATCCTGTGAACCAGAGAGACTACTTGCCATGAGCTAGAATCTTTGCTCACTAGCTTTTTACACTCCAGTGGGAATCATATTGAAATGCAAATACGAAAAGAATTTTAAAGATAAACATCAGCTCTTTTTAGAAAATGTCTGTCATTCTCTCAAAAGAATTTTATGTGAAATTTTATTTCTATACTAACTAAAGCAAACCCTTACCCACACTGACATGTTCACTCTAGGAAAATGTCCATTCCATCAGTGAACCTACCTGTCATATTTTTTGTAAGAACTCCTGAGAAGTTACATTACAATGTGCAAAACAGGTGTATGCTTTAGATAAGTGTATTCAATTCCTGCATCGTTCTTGCTTCAAATATTCAGAAGGTAGCATAACAAGGAAAATTGTGAAGTTTTCATTTTGGATGGCATTCAGCTACTGGCTTGGTATTTTATAGTGAAATAAAAATCTGAGAAATATATTCCCAAAACAAATAGCAAAGAGGACAACAAATGTGTGCCCTATGATGGATTCCATGTCTATGCAGTTTTGAGAAATGACTGATAGTGAGAAGGTCTTTAAAACTGGGGCAAATAAAGCTGTATTTAACACACATCTAAATTACCCAACTAATCTGAGTCAAAACATGTATGCTAAATGTTTTCTCCTTACCCTTAGCCAAGTCAATGTGGGTTCATGGAAAAAGCAATGAGGACCAAACAATGTCCTTTTCCAGATTCCAGCTGTGTCCAAGCAAGTACCTTAACTTCTTATTCTTTGCTATGCTTAAACCACTGAACTCTTGTGACAAGCAAATTAAACACCGAATCCAAAGCATAAAGGCTTTCTAAACTGTGGAAAGCTACATACACAGAACAACACCTAAGAGTCTTATAAACTGTAAAGTAGTGTCTACACAATAATTTCATATTTTTTACATTTCTCACCATGTTATCTTCTGAATAATTAGTGTAAGAAAGATACAGGGATCAAATACATTTATCTAGAGAATGTACCTGTTTTTCATATTTTTATGTAACTTCTCATGAGTCTATTAAACAAAAAATGAAAGGGACCTTTACCAGTCGGATGGATGTTTTCCTAGAGTGAACAAGAAATCACATTCTGGTATTCTTTAACATCCCCGATCAATTCCTTAATGAAAAGTGAATGAACACTTATATATTTCTGTTTCTGTTTTGGAAACTATGTATGTTAAATACAGAAGCATATTTATAAACTTTATAACACATACCATTCATGTATACATTATAAATGGTATCTTTCTCAAAGTCTGTGTTGAAGGCTATTTTTGAGTCTCAGATATTGGCCCAATAGCTATTATTGTCCTATAGAGTAACAAACACTGCCTCTCAGCTATTATGTAGATGTCCTTTCCCAGAGCCTTTATACTAATTACCTTCTTTTCCCAGGGTTTAGAATAGAAGACATGAAAATCAGATTAAAATTTTTGTTGAGGAAGCCCAATTTAGAAGATGAAAGAAAATCATGTGCATAATTTTGGTTCAGTTTCAGAATAATGTTAAATTTGAAGAAACAAAGGTTAGCAATTGAACCATATCTGTAGATTTTAAAATGTGGTGGCCTCGTACCTCATTTAGTTACTTCTTTCCCTGTGCCAAACTCACTGTGTTTCCTGTACTAGGGGTGTGAGATAAAATGTAAGGTATAGAGCAAAGCAGCCATTTCAAATATATGATTATTTGGGGTAGTACATGTATATCATGTTTAATACTTCAGACACATTAAAACTGAAATATTATTTGCCATTTACCTGAAATCTAACTGGTGCTTACTCTAATCTAAGTGAGCACCTGTGCTTTAATTTGCTAATCTGCCAAATGTAGTATCTGTGCCCCAGAATAACTGCCAGTGCTGTGTTCTTACCTTCTGGCTTATCTCTACTGACAGGTGCACAAACCAGGAAACCTAAAGGCGCCATGTTATCTGGTTTGCTTTTCTCTCAGTAGAAGTAAACATATAAATCCCTTCTGTCTCTTTGCCTTGCTCTCTCTCCTCTTTTTCTTTAAAACCTATTTTTAGAGCAATTCATATTTGCAAGCCAAGTTCAGTAGATGATACAGAGGTTTCCCATCCATCCCTCACACTTCCTTCATAGCCTCTTTGCTGTTTACATCTCTAGCAAAGTATAAACTTTGTTGCAGTGAATGAGCCTGTATTGCTACATCATTAACACCTAAAACTCACAGTTTATATAACTTTTCCTTCTTATTACTATATTACATAAACTACGGGCCTGGACTTCCTAATGTACCATCATCATGTTCTTAAATACGGTCACTCCACTTCCTAAAATCTTTGGTGCTCCACTCGCACTGTTGATGGTAGAGGGGATAAGTTTTGTTTAGCTTGGTATTTTTTGTGGCATAGATTCCACACATAAAAGTTCTGCTGAATATAATTCTATAATTCAACAGTCATCATTGGAGCTGAAATCCTACAAGGTAAAGAAAACCCCAAAAGCTATGTGCAAGAGAACTGAAATTGAGAAAACTCCATAACAACAAAAAACCTCTCTGCAATAAACTGAGACTATAACAGAAAACCACTGATCAAATTGCAGAGAACAAGGGACTCTGTGGTGCCCAGCACCAAGTGGCACATTTATAACCCAATTCCTTCTCCACAGACATAGAGAACAAACCAGAAGAGGTGATAGAAAGATTGTAAGAGCCAAGGAACAGGATGCCTGTTGTAAGAGTACATATGGTAGAAATGTCAGAGAAGATACCTCCTTGAAGTGCCAATAACACAGCTGCCTAAACAAGATCTGAACAAGGGTGAATCCAACAGATGTACTAAAATTGAAGGGTGAAATCTCATGAGTCCTCAACACTAAAGAACTACAGGCACCTAAGGAAAGCTGAAAGCAGAATAAATAATGTCCTCCAGGAAATAGTCCCTAAATTTGTTATACAATGGCAAATGATCAGGCATGAAATTATATATGCAAAGATTATATGGACTGACCAGGTTCTATTTATATGTCTATATTACAATGCTTTAAAAAAAGGAGGCCAGTGGCCATGGATTTTAGAGAAAACAAGGGGAGAGGGCTTGCATGGAAGGAATAGGAGGGAGGAATGGAAAGGATGAAACTATATAATGTGATTATATCTTAAATTTAAAAATGATAAAAGTCTGAATCGAATTCAGCCAAACATGAATATCACAAAGTTATTTAGTCACACAAAAACTATCATTACTCTTTTATGTTGATGGAGTTTTGATTATGCTCTATGAAAGGTACTCTTATTTTTAAGAGCACACAGAACTAGTACTAGTTATAAATAGAATAGTTTAGGGTCCAGGGTTTTAATTAAAATATGTTCCTTAGATTATGATGCTGGAAACAGACAAATTTCACTCTAGTGCAAAGGAGAGATGGGGCCAACTGAAGGAAAACTGGAGAATAGAGACATCTCTGTATCTAATCAGCACCTCAATCAACATCTCCATTTGGCAATTCCTGATGAAGAGGGCATCTCTAATTTATTTGACATATAAATCTTCAGATTGACTTTGCAATAGCCAACCCGAGGCTTGTAGAAAGAAACCTCTTTGCAATGCTTGCCTGTAGAAGCAAGATTAGATGAAATGCTTAGTGGGTAGAATTTGCTAGAGCCAGAACCCTGGGCACCACTCTATTTCTCCCAAAGTGTCTGGGTAGTGCTGGGTAGAAACAGTTTCTCATCAAAAGTGCGATTGAGCTGGAATTCTAAATCATGTTGCTGCCACCTTGGGCCTCTATTTTTAGGAAGGAAAAATCTTTTCTCAGTGTTGAGCATCCAGCAGAAAAGCCAAGTCCTGACAGCCTCAGAGACAGCTGTTGTCCTAAATTAAATGTACCTTTTGTGAGCTGCATACCGAAAACTTTCCTGAACTACACAAGCTAACTTTGTTTTATCTGTCTGTAACTTTCTTTTTTAGATCTGTTTAGCTAGCCCTTCTTGCCTACCTCCATACAATATGGTAAACTTTCCCCCAGAATACAAGAAGTGCTGATTAATGGCAGAAAAAAAATCATGAAATTGTCATTCAAAAAAATATGGGTTTTTTTTTGTTTTTTTTTTTAGTATCAACTATTTATTTATTTATTTATTAACTTTTATTGCATTATGATGAGAAAAGCTACATGATTTCCATTTGTCTGAATTTGTTAACATTTAAAAACATATTTTAAGTAAATATACTTTTAGTATCAACTATTTATTTTGTGTTTTTGTTTTATTATTATTATTACTATTATTGTTGTTGTTGTTATTGTTGTTACTATGAAATTTTAAAAGCTGCACTGCATATAAATGCTTCTGTGTGTGGATAGATGTATTGGTAGTAGACATTGTTGTTGTTGTTATTGTTGTTACTATGAAATTTTAAAAGCTGCACTGCATATAAATGCTTCTGTGTGTGTATAGATGTATTGGTAGTAGACAGGTATTGGTTTTCATTCAATTATAATGTTTGCTGAATAGCACTTATATGCCAGACAGTGAATTCTGGTATACTTTTGAAATAAGACCTCATATTCACACAGAAAATAGTTCATGGTGGCCTGAGTTTGTCCTGTGACTCCTACAGGTTATATGGAAGGCACAGTCATTGGATTTTACTTACATAAAGACCACATTGGAAGTTTTGTTTAACAGCCTTAAATGGTGTGTCATGCCAAAACTGTCTTTGTTTATATCTGTACACTGTTAAGATTGCTGGATGAAAAATAAAATGCTGACATATTTGATTATTGGGTTCACCAAGCAGATAATCCATCTGTAAGGCCTGCACTATGGAAATTATAAAACAGTTATTGTGGTCCAACATATCTGCATCTCCTTCCTGCCAACTTACTAGATGTTTGGCCTCACACAAAGTCACTTAACCTCGAATAGCTACTAGTCCCCACAAGGACAATCTTACAAGTGCTGTGCGATTGTTGAGGGAATCAAATGCATTTGCAGATGTCTTCATAATTGCTGCTTCTGCTTAGAGTCTCTTATCTCTTTGAAACCCTAGCAAACAACTATTTACTTCTTTATCACTTTAGGACCAAATATTTTTACTTCAAAAGGCAAATTTTCTCTGAGATTCCAGTCTGTCAATATGAGAATTCTCACCTCTCTTCTTCAGGGTCATTCTTACTGGAATAATCCTGCTTTTCATTCTGGTGGTTCCTAACCATCCTTTTAATTTGAAACATTGTGTGTCTTCTTGACAATGGAAAACATTACCATTATACCAGAAGTTCCTTGATTTAGGAAGGCCTGTTAGACCATGTCACAATTGTACCAAAAATCTTGGCTAAAGAGCTCTTAGAAGTGTTGTCACCAAAATACTAACATTAATGCAACTAAAGTGCTTTGCATATAAAACACATAAAATCAGTGGTTCTGATTGAAATGGCTCATTGGGTGAGGATGCTTGCTTGGTCAAGCCTGATGACCTGAATTTGATCCTGAGAATCCTCACAATGGAAAGAGATGCCTTCTGACTTCCATATATGCACATGCATGATGCTCCTCCTGGTAAATAAATATAAAAGGCCATCATACTTATCAACATTTATATTTTCATCCACACAATAGCTTCACTGTTACCCAAGTAGCATCCATATATCTTTTGGAAAAGAAAAGAATAAAATTAAAATCTCCTCTCAACAGCTGCATCTATGTCTTCTCAGCTCTGTTTTCTATTCATACTCTATCAGATGCCCATGAACTCATTAATGATATACTTATAATGCATGAGAACTACCTTAATCACTCTTCTATTGGGGTAAAAGACACTGGGACCAAGGCAACTTACAAAATAAAACATTCATTAAGGCTCACAATCCCAAAGTGTTAGAATCCAACACGACAGAACCTATCACAGAAGGTAAGAAGGCATGACACTGGAACAGTAGCTGAGAGCTTACATCTTATCTATTACTTTGAAGCAGAGAAAGTTAGCCAACCAGAATTTCATAGGTCTCTGAAACCTCAAAGTTGCTCCCAAGTACATATCTCCAATCCTTCCCAAACAGTTCAACCAACTGATGAACAAGTACTCAAATATATGAACCTTTGGGGGACATTCTTATTCAAGGCAACACAGGAAGTAACAACAGGAATTGATTCTCGTTTCCCAATGAATTGTACAGTTAGCAGCTTCTTCTGTTAGATGTGAATCAGACTCAAATGCCAAAACTGGATCACATCTGTAGTCTACATTCTAAAATGATATCTTTTCCATTAAGTAATACTTAATTTCTTAAGTGCCCACTGAGGCACCATCTTATCTCAACTATCTGTAAGATATCTCAGTAAAATGGGGAACCCAGCATAGATGAGAAAGGGCTTCACAATGCCCTATACCCTGACATGAGGAGCTATTGACAACTGATGGCTGCATAACCAAGGATAGTCAGTTGATAATTTTTAGGGATGCACTCCCCTAATAAACTTCTCATGCTCCAGTAGATCAGTATCTATTCATGCACATACTGCTAGCACTAACTGCACTCAGGTTTAAAAGTAGATAAAAAAGAGTACATGAAGTTATGAGGAAAAGGTAGTCTTGGATGTATGGGAGGCACTGGGGGAGGTAGGGATGAATTTGATAAAAACAAATTATATGAACATATGAAGTTCTCAGACAATGAATTTAAAAAGAAAAGCCACTGTGGACTCCATCTATTGCTTTTTTTCCATTGTGGTAAAACACATATAGCAGAAAATTAACTATTGCAACTAATTTCAATAATTTAGTAGTCATAAACACACTCATATGGTCATATAGTCATTACTATAACCCATCTCCAAACTATTATTCTACCTCAAGCTGGAACTATAGACCCAAAAAATGACAGCCCATTTTAGCTTCTACCTTTTTTAGTGTGCACTTTATTAACATAAGTACTTCATTATAAACAAAATTATATAGCTGTCCTTATATGTCTAGCTTCTTTAGCAAATAGTATTATATCCCCAAGGCTCATCCAAATTATTGCATATGTTAGAATTTTATTACTTTTTAAAGATGAATAATATTCCATTTCATGTATATGGTATTTTATTTACTACTTTGTCCATCAAGGAGTACCTGGGCCATCTTCAACCTTTCCTTTCCCATTTTACTTCTTGACTTCATTAGACACATTTCCTTCATATTCTTCTATAGAATCCTGGGAAGTCTCTATCTTGTTACATAGAAGATTATATTGAGGACCTTCTTACTATTTTTCTCTACTCTATTACTAGCTCTGCTAAGATGCAGTTTTTGCCTGCCTAGTGTTATATCTTTGTTAGTTGTGAATACATCATTTAATATCTGATAGGTATTTAGGAATTGATAGGCTGCTTTATACAGTGCTAAACATCATTTAACTTGAAGGATCTGGTTGCTTTGTCCAAATATTGCCTGAAAATACTCTCTTTAAGAGACTTTTAAAATACCAATATCTTTCTGCCCTTACATTCTTTCAAGAATGTCAAGAAACATTTTGGGCACAATCTGTCCCAATTAGTGAAGGCTATGCCTAGACATGTCTAAAATTTGATCAATTTGTGACTTAGTAAAATAAGAAACTTAGGCACATAAATACAATACATTTTGAGCTGCTAATTACAAAGGCCATAATATACCCAATTTTAATGAGACACCGACTTCCTCATCTGTCTCCCAAACTGTTAGACTCATAGGTACAAGGTTAGGCTCATTTTATTATTTCATGAAAATGAAAGTTGACAGCTCTATTCATATTAATAATATTAATGAAAAAATTGGGAGTAGCAGTAATAATACACCTCATTCCTAATATCTCACTGTAAAATGGGCACAAAGGGGCCTTGCCTATTTACCCCATGTTCCCCTGTCTAATTAAGAAGTCAGCAATTGGAAGAAAAAGATTGTTCAGTATCATTCCTAAGTTACAGTGTAAAATTCTAAGTGAGCTATTTTTTAATTAGGCAAGTTTCTTGGGAAACAATAGTGTGGTTTTTGCTTCACTCAGTTCACTTCAACAGAGTTCTTCCTTAAAACATTCCAAAAAGAATTGCAAACTCATTTGAACTAGGCAGTCTCCTACAGCAAGGCCAGTCACCCAGATGTTAGAGTGAGAAGACTTAACTCTGGATAGAAATGACAAACAGCAGGACAAATTGTATAACACAAAAAGCATCATAGAACTCCAATTGCCTAACCAGTATCCTCTGGGAGCTTTGCCATCTTTTCATATGTCTCTTCAGATCTCATATTAGAAGTACAGACACATTCCAGTCAATAGTATTCATATTTGCCTTAAAATTTTAGAAACATTTTCTTTCTAAATACTCAATGAAAACTAATGTTAATGATTGTGAAAGTGATAATTTGAGGCTAGTAACTGATTTTGGTGTTTTTCATACTGCAGTCAAGTCTTTAGCATTTTGATTGGATTAACCTATTCTTACAGTGATTTGCTGTGTAGACCCTAAACGAATACATAGACAAGTTGAGCAGTATGCCTGAGGCCATAAAACTAGAGGATTCTGATGAAGTGAAGGGGAATGGTAATTGTTCAATGGTTTCAAGTATCTACAGAGGTATGTATTCAAGTTTGAGATAAACTGTGTGGTAGACATAAAAATGTACTATCAGCAGACTGAATATCTAACTTGAACCCTTTTGTGAGACCTTTCTAAACATTAATTTCTGCTTATGAAAATGTCAGCTGGAGAACAGATGTTTTGAAGGCTCTTCTAAAACTAATATTTTCCTATCATTTCAAAGCTTTGAAATTATTTATTAATAATGGAAACTACATGATTTCACCATTATATATTTCAATTTTCAATGAAGAAGGATGGTGGCTTTTATTGCTCTTAAAATAATAATTAAGATCTCTTCTCAAATACACCTCTAGACCAGAGGTCAGCAAACACTATCTATAAAAGAATAGATTGTAAATATTTTAGATTTTGTAACTCTGCCACAACTTTATTCTGCCAGTTAAGCATAAACACAACCATACATAATATGTAAACAGAAGGACATGTCTATATGCTAGTGAATACGTTGTATTTACCCAATATGTTCTAATCTATATAGAATTCTGTTACTGACAAAGATTTATGCACAAGTGAGACATGTACTTGGCCAAATTAGGGGAATCGAGACATTGTTCTACTTTTTATGAAGTCTAGCATAGTGTTTAACAGAATGCTAGTGTTGGTGGGTTATTTTAAATCACTTTAGTATTCTTACAAAACAAAAACTAATGCATTGCAATAGGACAAAAGACTGAGATAGCAACAGGCCCAGAACCTGCAAAGGTCTGTACCAGTTGGGATCCTAGAACTTAAAGAAATGAACATATGCCTCAACCCTAACCCAGAAGTAATTTCCAATTGATAAGCATTTGCAAATGAAAATTTAAGCTTCTTCAATACAGTCTCACTGGAGACGAACTACTCATAAGTGTAGGCTGCATGCCCAGCAATAGATGGCCAGCAGAAATGAACTCACAGCATCTTCGGAGGTTCCTCATCTCACAGTGTCATGTCAGGGCTTCTTTTTACCATATTTTTTTTAAATTGGGTATTTTATTTATTTGCATTCCAAATGTTGTCTACCTTCCCAGTTTCCCCTCCAAAAGCCCCCATCTCCTCTCCCCACCCTCCTGCTTCTATGAGGATGCTCTCCCACCTACTCCTACCTCAGCATGCTAGCATTCTCCTGCACTGGAGCATCGAGCCTTCATAGGATCAAGGGCTTCTCCTCCCATTAATACCAGATAAGGCAATCCTTTGTTACATATGCAGCTGGAGCCATGGGTCCCTTCATGTGTACTCTTTGCTTGGTGGTTTAGTTCTTGGGAACTTTGAGGGGTCTTGTTTATTGATATTGTTGTTTTTCCTATGGGGTTGCAAACCCCTTCATCTCCTTCAGTCCTTTCCTAACTCCTCCATTGGGGTCCCCATGTTTAGTCCAATAGTTGGCTGCAAGCATCTATCTGCATCTTTATCAGTAAGTCCCTGGCAGAACCTCTCAGGAGACAGCCATTACAGGCTCCTGTCAGCAAGTGCTTCTTGGCATCAGCAATAGTGTCTGGGTTTGGTGTCTGCAGATGGGATGGATCCCTAAGTGGGGCAGCCTCTGGATGTCCTTTCCTTCAGTCTCTGCTCCACTCTTTGTCTCTACATTTCCTTTTGACAGGAGCAATTCTGGATTAATATTTCTGAGATGAGTGAGTAGCCCCATCCACCAAATGGGGGCCATGCCTATCTACTGGATATGGTCTCTACCCTTTGTTGGATATTTCAGTTAATGTCAACCCTATTGGATTCTGAGAACATATTGTGTCCCTGTAATCTGAGACTTTCTATTGGCTACCCCTACTTCCCTATCCCCCACTGCTACACACCTCCATTCAATTCCTGAACCTCTGTACTTCTCCCCCACCCCGTTTTCTCTGATCCTGCCCCCCTTTCCTTTCCCCTTCTCTCTACCTCCCAGAGCCCTCCCTCCCTCTACCTCTCATGATTATTTTCTTCTCCTTTCTGAGTAGGACTGAAGAATCCACATATTGGTCTTCCTTCTTGGTTTCACATGGTCTGTGAGTTGTATTATAGGTATTTCAGGGTTTTCTGGGTTTTTGTTTTTGTTTTTGTTTTTGTTTTTTTTTTGGTTAATATTCACTTATCAGTGAGTACATACCATGTGCGTTCTTTTGTGACTGGGTTACCTCACTCAGGATGATATATTCAAGTTCCATCGATTTGCCTGTGAATTTCATGAAGTCATTGTTTTTAATAGCTGAGTCATACTCCATTGTGTAAGTGTACCACATTTTCTGTATCCATTCTTCTGTTGAGGGACATCTGGGTTGTCCAGATGTCCAGCTGGTTCCAGCTTCTAACTATTATAAATAAGGCTGTTATGAACATGGTGGAGCATGTGTCCTTATTACATGTTGGAACATCTTCTTGGTATATGCCCAGGAGTGGTATAACTGGGTCCTCAGGTAATACTATGTCCAATTTTCTGAGGAACTGCCAGACTGATTTCCAGAGTGGTTGTACCAGTTTGCAATCTCACCAGCAATGGATGAGTGCTTTTCTTTATCTACATCCTCACTAGCATCTACTGTCTGCTGTCACCTGAGTTTCTCATCTTAGCTATTCTTAATGGTATGAGGTAGAATCTCAGGGTTGTTTTGATTTGCATTTCCCTGATGACTAAGGATGTTGAACATTTCTTTAAGTGGCTCTCAATACTTTATAGATAGATAGATAGATAGATAGATAGATAGATAGATAGATAGATAGATAGATAGATAGATTTTTTGTCCTTAACCCTATAGGTCCTGTAGGTCCTGTGTATGTGTGTATCTGTCTGTGTGTGTATGAATATGTGTGTGTATGTGTGTGTATATATATATTTCTTTCTCTTCTCTCCCACTTGTGACCCTAGTATATTATATACAGTCATAGTGTGTGTGTGTGTGTGTGTGTGTGTGTGTGTGTGTGTGTGTGTATACACGTATGTATTATGGCTTCCATTTTAGTGTTTTTGTGGGATTCCTGAATATGTGAATGAGTGGGTCTTTGTGTCTATATTTGTTTCTTGTGCCTTTCTTGAGTAAATATTCTAAATGTGTTGTCTAAGAGTTAATTGACAAAAAATGGTATTGTGAAGATGTCATTGGCAAATAACTATTATGTAAAACAGCAATCTTATATAAGTCTTGATATGTATTAAATGGACATGGTATCAAAGCAAATATACTTTGATTAAAGATGCCAATAGAAGCTGAGATTCAGATTCATTTGGTCCAGTCTCTCTTCAAAAATCAGAGTTTGAACATAATCTGACTAGAAGTCATGGCCATGGGTAAACTCTAACATGAGGAAATTACTCCAAAGACAGAATTTCTATCAGTAATTTGAACACAGAATTTTTAACACATATTGTTATTACTTTGACTTTGCCTAAGGACACTACATATTTCCTACACATTCATTCACTGATAACCACTTGCAGGGCTTCCGCATTATGAGTATTACTGTAACAAACATGGAGATAGAGACACTTTTAATATCATAATTCTAGATTTGAAAGTCCACAGTGAATGACATCTATAAGAAGAAATGACGATGCAGCTGTGATATCTTCCCAAGCTCAGCTGAGCTTCTGCAAGGCACTAATTGTCATCTAGTTACCTCCTGAGATGACTGTTTTAACACCTTGCAAAGAAAAAAGAGTAGGCAATATGAGTAAGGTCACACTTGGAAGAGAAAAAGAGAACAAACAATGCTTCCTGGCCTGATATTTCCTATCTATGATGTCCTGTTCCCTTTCCCATATTCACTGTTAACATTACATCTAAGGACCCAACTACTTGGCTCCTAAAGTTAACTTTCCTCTTGCTTGACCAATCTTGCCAACACTGGGTTCCAGTAACCCTTCTGTGTTCACTCTCTTCCTTCCATCACTATCCAAAGTATGCTTAGGATCCTTTCTTTCTAAAATAGACACAAAATTTCCTACTAGCTACTAGCCATTTCTTCCAACTGTCACTTTCTGAAATGCAATTATAGTTATAATCTTAGAAACCTCCCAGCAGCACTATGGAATTGCTGGCAATTGAAAACTAACTGTAAGCTAGATTCTACAATACAGTTATCTGGCACTTGAACCTGCTATCTGAATCCGACTAAGTACTGTGTCTGTACCCTGGGCGGACCACAAAATAGTGGGTCAGAAGCCATATTGCTGATAAAGGTAAGTGGGAGCTCTACTTCTCTAGGAAATATGATAAAGATACTGTGTACTAAGTAATGGGTATATATGCCACTAGTTCTCATAGTTAACAAAAAACTGTGTTGGGTGAAAGAAGCCCAGAAGATAAATTCAAGTTTTCAAACCTGTATGATTTTTCTCATAAACAAAATAGCTATTCATCTCTGCTATATTCTCTAAATCAAAACAAGAAAGAAAAAGGTAAAATCAAGTATAGTGTTAGCTATGGGAACAGTTGAAGCAGTGGTTGTGATGGAGACATTCTGAGAGCCTGTTGAATTTTATCCATGTTTTTTCAAAGTCATTTAGCATGTATATTCCAAGAGAGATGCTAGGTGATTGAAAAAATATTTAAGTCCATGTTCAGGATCCATTCAAGGTGATGCTTATATAATGCTTTCATTTGAAATGTATTCTAATGAACTTCTCTCATATATTCCTATCACCTTGGAGTCTTGATTATGTAAAATGTAAGGGACAGATGTTTTTCGTTGCCCCATTGTATTTATGCAATCTGGTTACAGAAAAATCATCTAATTGCATATCTCCTCTTTTTGTTGTTTTCTGAGCCATGGTCTTAATCTATATCCCAGACTGTCCTGAAACTCACTGTGTAGCCCAAATTGGCCTTAAACTGACAGCAATCTCCTAAGTACTAGGACTAGAAGCCTAAGATACCTACCAGACCCTGATAATTGTGCACCTTTATGATTCTCTTTCAAAATATATTTAAACCACTATTGATTATTTCTCTTCTTTGTTTGATAACAAATCACACCATTATTATTTGACTGTTTTGTTTGGTAAAATTTACAATTCTAAATATCTCTTCATGTAAAACAAATCAACTGCCTCCTTCTAAAGTAATTCATATATTTATCTACTACAGTATCAGGTTGTTGCATTGCTGAAACAGCCCTTATTTAAACCAGATCTTAGGCTGAATAGAGAGAATTGAGCAGTACAGTGGTTTTATCCGTGCTGATAGAGACTGAATGACCATGCAGTTTTGAGCTATAATCATGATTGTGTTGTTGACCTATACACTTTAGAAGAAATAATTTATTTAGAAATTAGTACACCACCATGTCTTAATAATCCATTTGGGTGATATGAGATACCTTATTTTAATGATGTAGCTGTTTCTAATATGTTGTATACCATGTTCCTCCACAACATCAACATTAAAGAATTTTTGTGAAATAATATTCTTCCCTGAAGCAAACACTACAATGGTTTAGGGAAGATATAACTGGAGGCAAAAGTATGGTATATTATTTATAAAATATATGGGCAAAAATATCTTTAGCTATAGTAAGTAGCCATGGCAATTGTATATGAAAACTGTTCCTCGCATAGGTTTAGGAACCATTTAATGTGACCATATTTTTATGCATGCTTGGGAATGGGTTGTGGTGAGCCATTAAAATGGCTTTGTAATTATTGTGTAAGTCTTTCCTTGTGTCCATAAGTGAAGCAAATGCTGATGCGACTTGACTTATCTGATAGAGGACTTCTTTGTAAAAGTACATGAAAATACAATTTGTCATATTTTACATACATTAGGAACTTTGTGACTTTAAAGGAACCCTATGAAGATGCTTTCAGTTCAGTACATTTGTCAATGGTGTTAATGTCCTGCTTGGATAAGCATCAAGTGCCAATATCTTCATTATTCTTTGAAAGCAACCTTAGCCCTGCCTGTGTGTGGTCCCACATTCTCACCTAGCCATTTTCCCCTTATTTAAAAGATCTTTCTTTACCAGGAACACAAATTCCCTCTCAATTCAGCACATATGTCCCTTTCCCTATAGCTTCTTTAACCATTTCTGATGTGGATGCAAGCATATCTTTATCTAATAGAGAAAGTAGTACAGAAGAAGCAGGAGAAGGGGGAGAGCCATGTATGGCCCAGTGTGTTATTGATAATCACATCCATCTACATGCATCCTGCAGTGTGCCAAAGAACAGGGCAATCACAGTGTACCTAGTGTAGATGATGCCTAAACTCAGTTCTTAAGTGCTTGTTTTGTTGATTTTTTCATGTCTAATTATTAGCTACAATACCATACACATAGAAATATAAATTCCTATGTTCCTCCTTCTCTGATTCTATTTCATTCTATTGGCTACATGCATATGAGTTTCCCCATTATTCACTCTGAAGTCAGAAATTCTTGTTTCTTATTCCTTCTGATCCTACCAAAGAAGTCTTTATTTGCAGATCATACTTTATTGTAAATGATTCTTTCCCCTTTTGTATATTTTTCATCAGCATCTTCCCTTCATTGTCCCTCTATATTTTCACATGAGCCCTTTCAATAAAGAACAACTATACTGCTTTTATTATGAATGCAAGCTTTGTGTTTCTTTCTAGTTGAATGATCCTACAGAAACAAGTCAAGAGTTAAAATATGACAAACATGTTTATAATATGGACCACATTGAAGTTCTTAATAATGCTATACCACTACATCCAGTGGATAATTTTTACTCATCATGCCAGGACTTTGACACAATCAAGAACTTCTTGAGGAGGTGAAGAGATGGCTCAGAGGTTAAAAGTTCTGGCTGCTCTTCCAAAGGACCCTGGGTTCAATTCCCAGAATCCACACAGCAGCTCATAACTGTTTGTAACTCCTGTTCCAGGGGATCCAACACCTTCACACAGGTATATAGGCAGACGATACACCAATGTATATAATAAATAAATAAACACATTTAAAAAATCTTCTGGAAATATTACTCTTGCTATAACTGAGATCCTTTCCCTTATTTCATTGTTTCTGTGCACTCCCTCTTGGTTTTCCTCAGTTCCTTTCTTTCTTCTATCTTTTATATATTTGTCTCAGGGATGAAAAGTTATACCTACAGCTAATCCATTCCTTCATTCACGGTTTGTTTATGGAGTGCAGGCCTACCTGGAAGTCACTACACTTCCTAGACTGGCCTTGAACTTCTGATTCCCTTTCCTCAGCCGTCCAAGTGCTTAGATAGTAGACATGCACTACTATGCCAGGTTGGCCTCCTTAATCTCATCACAGGATTCATATTGTGTACTCTAATGATTTGAATTCTCACTAACATGCCTATTATGCAGAAAAACAAAACAAAACAAAACAAAACCTTAATTCAAGCCACCTCTGGAGGTGTGGACCAATGCCTCACCATGAGAGCCAGGGGAATCCCTTACTTCTTATGATCATCATTTCTCTATCACTCCAACCTCAAATCTTGTAGTGTTACATGCCATTTATTACCAATTCTATTCTTCGAGAATTCTTTCCCATCCCCACAGCACTATTTCAAAGCTGTAAGTTTCTTAGATAGATAATAACATTGCTTGCATTCCTGGCCATTTCACTCTCCTGTTGACACTCTGAGGTGATGCATCAGTGCTCACAGAATGAAGTACATTCTCCCGAACAAGGCACTCAGATCGTTCATTATGCAAGAAAACTCTTCTCTTTTATTCTCCTAATGCTCCACTTGTTTCTCAAGCATGTTATACTGTTCCATTCTTAGGGTTTTCTTCTCATTAGAGTACTTTTTTCTTTTCTGTCACCTGCACAGCTTTGCTACATTTTCAACAGTTCTTTCGGGAATTAGTTCCTACACTTTGCCTTTGAAAAGATACTCCAAGTCTGCAGACCCACAATAGCTGTACATAATTCTAACAGATTCATTAGTTTAACATATTTTTAAGTATCTCCTAGGAATTATAGGTAACAATTTTGTCAGAGCACCATATACTAAACTTAGTACATAACTCCCTTCCTTGCCTTGAGATTGAATATTCTTGAGGTCAGAATTTGGCTAATGTAATTCCATATAATTTAGTGCCTATTACAGAGCTGGATTAGAGCAGAATTTATTCATGTGTACGCTTTATGGTGGTTTGGTACATGGCTCAAAGCTAGGCTCATCTGCAGAAGAGTTTTACATGAAACACAGAAAGCAGAGATGAAGTAAGCACCATTCTTTTGTTATGTACTTTTGCAATTCAGCCGCTTTTGCACTGAGATGGCTTACTATGTTGGTATAGGGAAGCAGTAAGGACTGCAGCTCTAGCAAGCTTTTTTCTCCATCTACATTAGACTGTGAGCCTCATGCACCTTTCCATGTCATGAACTTCTGAAAAAAGGCATCAGTTTATACCTAGAGAGATGACTCAGCAGTTTGGTTTGTTTGAATAAGAATAATCCTCAAAGGCTCATGTATTTGAACACTTGCTCTCCAGTTGGTAAAAAAAAATTGTTTAGGAAGGATTAGAAGAAGGTGTAGCCTTCTTGAAGGAGCTGTGTCAGTAGAAAGGCTTTGAAGTTTCAGAAGACTACACCATTCCCAGTGTCTCTTCCTATCTCCTGTTTGTGTCTCAAGATGTGGGTTCTTAGATACTGCTCCAGTGCCATGCCTTCTTGCCTGCCTCCATGGTCCCTGTCATGATGGACCTGAATTTACCCTCTCAAACTGAAATCCCCTAATAAATCCTTTCTTCTATAAGTTGCCTTGGGCATGGTATTAGAACAGTTATAAAAAAATTTAAATATCTAAGACAAAGATTAAGAACACTTGCTACTCTTTCAGAGAATCTGAGTTCAGTTGTCAGCACTTACATCAAGTGAGTTACAACCACCTGTGACTCAAGTTGCAGGAGATCTGATAACATGTTCTGGCCACTTTGGGCACTTGATTACATAAATGTGTACATACAAACAAACAAGCAAGCATACAAACATACACATAAATTTAAGAAAAAAAATTCCTGCAGTTCATTTTCATTATCACAATTTGGTTATAATTGATTGAAATATAATATAGATTTGAACTTGTGTTCACAGTCTCTGATTTAGTTGTGGATTCCCACATACCATATTGAATTTTTCTCTTATTGCTGGCTCTGCTAACTTCAAACCCTCACCAGATTCCTAAGGAGTTGTCTTACATAAATGTTATTGAAAAAAAGAGAATAATCAAACTTTGGGGTCTGGACAATATGTTTGGGAATAATTAGAAAAACAAAAGGCCACTGTGCTCCATCAGTTCTGGATTACGTAGTTTAGATGACAAATAAATGTCCAACTTGGGTCTAAATCTCCACCTTAGTTTCCTCATCTAGAGATGATAATTAATCACATTAACAACAAAGGGAATGGAAGCCATTAAAATGTTTCACACTACTTCCAGAACAACCATTTAGCAGCACTAGATGGGAACTAGATAATAGCAGATTATCATAAAGTTAGCCAGGGCATAATTGTACTGCAGCTGCTTCCAGATGTGATCTTACTAATGATCCAAACTGATATAATTTTTGATGGTGGTAACACAACGCACTGGAAGTTTTTAGACTCTGGAGTTATTTGGGACTTTATTTGGGTCCTAATTTTAGCCTGATCCATCTACTGAGTGACCTGAATCATTGACAAATTTGATGTCTCATGATGTCTCAGATTAAGCCAAGGACATTCATAAAGTCTTGACTGCTATGTAAGCTTCCCAGCTACTTAGGCTGCATGATTCATCCATCACATCTGACAGATAAAGATGATATACTCAAGACTTTTCAGACTACTGTTGGTACATCACATCATGAACAATTTTAACTATTCTACAAAAATCACATAGTTAGCCTGTTTCACCAGTTACCCCTGCCTTCACCCAATATATTCATAAATCATGTAGCTACCCTGGCAGAACTGGATGTCATACTTGAGTTACACAACATGGACTTCAACCCAGGAAGGCATTCCTACTACATTACACTTTCAGCCACTACTGAGGGTGCAATATACCAAAGACAGAAGTGAACAGTAAATTCCTACTATGGCATCATTTCCCAAAGGCATCTTAAAGCTTCCAGGAGATCGACTTGTCTCATTAAATTACCTGTAGTAATGACAAAGGCAGCATAGGCATTCCGTTTGGGTATGGGTTTATTTATTTTGTCCGTAAGAATTCTACCATACCCACTGTGTTCTCTTACCTCTTGTGATGTTTCTCATGACATTCCTCTGATGATGGAACTTATTTGACAGATAATGCAGTGTAATAGGATAATGTAGCTAAATTCTTGGGATTATCCTCCTCATTCACTTCAGTGATTGTGATTCCTGTGTGTCATGTAATTTCATTTGTTCTTGTGGTTTCCAGTTGTGTTCTTGGCAGTACCGCTTCATTTTCCTACATTCTAGCTGATTATCATAGGATCTAGTTTGTGCTTCTTTCTCTCATTTATATTCATCTTTCCTCCCTGATTGCCAGCCCTGGTGATTTCACTTCAAATAATAGATGTAGAAACAACATCTGTACAATGAAAGTGGACCATATAAAAACATAGCATCGAATCCCCAAAACAAATCATTTCTTTTGTGTTACACACAGTAGTTCTGCTTCTATTGCCAAACCCTGACCAATACACAGCCTGTAATTTGTCTGTCCATTTCTCAGTATTACTGATAAACTGGATAATCAGAACAAAAGTTTGTCTTTTCACTTTGTTTTCTGAACTCTAGAAGGAAAAATAAGCTAATTCTGCTTGTGGCAACATCCTTTCATCTTTGTTCCTGTAATGTGCCACCTCTGAGTATAATTGACTATTTCAGGTTCTAATTAAAATGGCAATGCAGCTGAATTGAAAGTAAAACTTAACACATAGGGTGTCCTTTTGGCCTAAGCTTTTATATGTGTCAGGTAATTTTATGATTCTGTCTTCACATAATTTGCTGCCTCTCTGTCTATGTGACTTTGTCATGTTTTTTTATTATTATTATTACAAAGCCTACTAAGATTATTATCAAAATGAGCACACTGTCCTCTTTAAATTCAATTATATGTAATTATGGCTTGCAAAATATGTGATTTATTGAGTGTAAAATTTATTTAGCTAGATACTTCATCTGTGGGTACTCTCTTCCTCCTAGGCTCAGCCTAGCTATCCCTCAGAAGTTGTAATCAGTCAGGGTAGCCATAGAAATTGCACATATCATTTGGACAGATGCTTTCATCATTTAAAGAGGAGAAAAATAAAAGCTGTCATTCTCAAGGAATATTAAAGTTATTATCCTCTCTTCTATGCCAGGATGTAAAAGAATATCAGGAGATCCCTGGGATCTGTACTTTGAACATACAAAACGATAAGATTGCCTGATCTTCATGCATCCATCAACCTTTATGTTCCATGCAAGAACAGAGATTGCTAGGATCAGTATTCTGTCAAGCATTTTTTTATCTGGTACCTAAGATACACCTCAGGGTCAAGAGTAAAGAATGTTA
>NC_045030.1:62181324-62185263 GCF_008632895.1 Mastomys coucha | reverse complement strand
AAAACAACAAAACAACAAAAAAAGAGCCATTCAATTGTCTCTCCGTGATCACACTTCTTCTTCATATCCAGGTGTTAATTAGCATGGCAGTACAACTGAAATTGAACGTAAAATTTAACGTGTAGGGTGTCCTTTTGGTGTAGTAGATCAAATAATAGACTTTCTTCTCAAAACTATGACTGCATCTTAACCCCCAGTACTTGCCAGTATTGGGGTTATATGACAAATGGGAATGAAGCTTGTAGAATGAATTCAGCCTGCTATTAAATAGGTAAGATTATTCCAGATCATCCAAATAAGCCCAATGAACATATACATGTCCCTAAAGGTGGAGGAAGGCAGATAGAATGGACAGACTAGTGACATGGCATCCACAAAAGACTTGACTGACTATTGCTGGCTTTGAAAGTGACAGCAAAGGCCACAAGCCAAGAAATTACAAGAAAATAAATTCTTCCCTAGAGCTTGAAAGGACAACATAGCCCAGCCAAGAAAAACACATTTGGACATCTGACATCCCACACTGTAGAAATAATAAATGTCTGATATTTTAAGGAGCTGTTTTGTGGTATTTTGTTATAACAGCAATGGGAAGCAGATCCACACGACAACAACACTTGTTTTAGCATTCAGCTATTTATATGTTGACCATCTAAACGGCTCAGGGGAGCATATGTGTTCTGACCTTTTCTCTTGTTTTCTCTATTTGGTTTAAATTCTGATTTTTAGAAGGCCTTTCATTTTATTCAACCCATTTTAAATACATGTTTGTAAGTCTACCTACAAATTGCTTCCTTGCTGTCCCAGCTCCCCTTGATCTCCCTTCATCCCATCCATTCCATTCCTGTACACCAACTGACATCCACTGAGGTTTGCCCATGTCTAGTTTCTATGCCAACATCCAATTCAAAACTCCAGCTATGGCCTGCTATTTCCTCAATGCAACTTGCTGAATACATATTAGAAAGCAAACTCATAAATCTGGTTTCCTGAGTCCCTTTCTATCAACCATCCATGGGTGGTTCTCGTAGGGGAAGAAAGAAGTGAGATATGTGTTTATGGCACTGAAGTATGTTATGTCATTGGAATATAAACATTTTTCATTTAAATTTACTATCGTGGACCAACTAGCAAAAAACAGATCCTTTGTCTGATTTCAGGATTATCATTTGACCTTGATTCTGTTTTCAATCCCTATGAAGCCAGAAGTTTCCTCTGGTTGCAGAAACTTCAAAACTCCACTTCATTACCCCTTAGAGTTATTTCTTCTCCTATCTTTATATGATACACAAACAAAACCATCACCTTCATAGACTTGAATATTAATTAACTAAGCAAGCCTGAGTGAGCACTTGCTCCATGTCAAGAATTATTGTGGTTATGGGAATCAAAATAATCTATTAGCCTTGAATCTCCTAAATGAGCATTCCCTTCCCTCCCTACTTGGGCATGAGAGGGAAGTAGTGAGGGAAAGTATTCTAAGTAGAGGTAATCGCACTGTGAAAGCTGCAGTGTCTTCAAATATATTTGTAGGACTGAAGAGCTTCAGCCCACTTTTAATGTAGATGATGAACAACCACACAAGGGGAAGGTATGGCAATAAAGAAAAGATGGAATGGTAGGGAGGAGGCAGTATTGAAAGCCAAGCTAATATGAATGTTCCTCATTCTATGTGAAAGGAAAAAAAACTAGAAAATAGCATTAAGGAAAAGAGAAATATGATTAAAGTTATAAAAGTAGTTAATCAGGGTACATGGCAAATAAATTGGGGAAAGTTCCATTGGCAAATTATTACCATTATACAGGCAAAATTATGAAGTTCGGAAATGTGAGGCTAATAGTAACAGATGCTCCATCCCTCCTCCTTTCCCTTCAGAAAAGGGAAAGCCTCCCGTGGATATCAACCAAACATGGCATATCAAGTTGCAATAAGACGAGGCACCTCCCCTCATATTATGGCTGAATAAGGCAACCCAATAGGAGGGAAAATGTCCCCAAAGCAGGCACTGTTAGGAGTCCCGCAAGAACACCAAGATACACACTGTAACACAAAGGGCCTAGGTCAGTCCCATGCAGGCTTGCTGATCTCCTATCAGTCTCTGCAAGCCCCTGTGGGCCCAGGTTAACTGACTTTTGTGGAGTTTCTTGTGGTGTCCTTGACCCCTCTGGTTCCTAAAATCCTTCCTCCTTCTTTTCCACAGGATTCCCAAGCTCAATCTAATGTTTTGCTGTGGGCCTCTGCACCTTTATCCATCAGTTGCTGGATGGAAACTCTCTGATTATTATGCTAGGCTCCTGCCTGCAAGTATAGCAGAGTATAATTAGAAGTGCCAGGGCTGGGCTCCCTCTTCCAGCAGGAGTCTCAAGCTGGACCAGCTATTGGTTGGCCACTCCCACATTTCTGTGCCAGCTTTGCCCCAGCACATCTTGCTGGCTGGGTTGGTGTTCCAATTCCTCCCTTGGAAATCTTACCTGGTTACGTGAGATGGCCAGTTTAGACTCCTTGTCCCCCATTACTAGAAGTCTTAGCTAGAGTTATCCTCATCAATTCCTGGGAGATTCCATTGCACTAAGTTTCTACCTTACCCCTGAAATGTCCCCCAGTTCCAGTTGTTTCTCCTTGTACTGTCACCCTTAGTCATTCCCAACCTTATCCCTCCTGTTCCCATCCCCCACTCTCAATTCACCTGCAATATCTATTCTATTTCCGCTTCCTAGGGAGATTCATGTGTACCCCCCCCCTTGAGCCCTCCTTTTACTTAGCTTCTCTAGATCAGCTGATTGTGGCACAATTATCTATTATTTTATAGCTAATATCCACTTATAAATGAGTACAAACCATGTTTGCCATTCTGGATCTAGGTTACCTTACTCAAAATGATTTTATTTAATTCCATCTATTTGCCTGGAAATTTTATAATGTTATTTTTAACAGCTGAGTAATATTTCATTTTATAAATGTATACTTTCTTCATGCATTTTTAGATGAAGGACCTCCATGTTGTTTCCAGTTTCTGGCTATTATGAATAAAGCTGCTAGGAACATAGTTGAGCAAGTGTCCTGTGGTAAGATGGAGAGTCCTTTGGGTATATATGCCTAGGAGTGGTATAGCTGAGTCTTAAGGTAAGTAAATCATTTCCAATTTTTCTGAGAAACTGATTTCAAAAGTGGTTTAGAAACTGGCCCTCCCACCAGCAATGCTCCCTCTGCTTGTTCCACATCCTTGTCAGCATGAGCTGCCACTTGTGGTTTTGATCTTAGCCATTCTGTCAGGTATAAAAAGAGATCTCAGAGTCATTTTGATTTTCATTTCCCTGATGGCTAAAGATGTTGAATATTTTTTCAAGTGCTTCCTAGACATTTGAGATTCCTCTGTTGAAAATTCTATGTTTAGATATACACCCATTTGATTGGATTATTTGGTTTATTGATATCTAGTTTCTTGAGTTCGTTATATGTTTTAGAAATTAACCCTCTGTCAGATGATGTGTTGGTGAAATTCTTTTCCTAATCTGTAGGTGGCATTTTTATCCTATTGTAGGTATCCTTTGCCTTACAAAAGCTTTGCAGTCATGAGGTCCCATTTATTTATTGTATATCTTAATGCCTGTACTATTGGTGTTCTGTTCAGGAAGTTGTCTCCTATGCCAGTGCTTTCAAGGTTATTCCATTGCCCCACTTTCTTTTCTATCACGTTCAGTGTATCTGGTTTTATGTTGAGGTCTTTGATCCACTTGGACTTGAGTTTTGCACAGGGTGATAAATATGGATTTATTTGCATTCTTTTACATGCAGACATCCAGTTAGACCAGGACCATTTGTTGAAGATGTTTTCTTTTACCTATTGTATAGTTTTGGCTTCTTCATCAAAACTCAAGTATATGGATTTATTTCTAGGTCTCCAATTCTATTTCATTGATTAAACATTGGGGAGGGAG
>NC_045030.1:62176821-62181307 GCF_008632895.1 Mastomys coucha | reverse complement strand
TTTGAGGGAAGGTTGGAAATGGGAACAGAAGGCATGAGGTAGGAGAGGAAAGAGAGAGATAGTACTGGGAGAGTCAACTCAATTGGGGCAGAGCATCTGGGTGACCCTAGCTAAGGGAGATGTGGAGCCTGAGCCTGCAATCTCCTATAACCAAGCAAGACTCATAACAGACATCATCCCAGCAACAAAATCTTAGACTTACAAATAGTCCTGCCTAAAAGATGTGCATGGGTAAAGATGGAGCAGAAATTGAAGGAATGGCCAACCAATGACTGGCCCAGCTTGAGAACCATGCAATGAGAGGGAACCCACTCTTATTAATGATATTCTGCTATACTTTCAGAAAGGTACCTTGCATAACTGCCATCAAAGAAGCTTTACCCAGCTTCTGGTGGAAGCTGAAGCAGAGACTCACAGCCAAACATTAAGTGGAATTTGGGAGGAATCCTGTGCAATAGGAGAGGAAGTATTGAAAGATCCAGAGAGGTCAAGGGCACAACAAGAAAACCCATAGAATCACCTAACCTGGAACCATAAGAGCTCACAAAGATTGAACCACCAACCAGAGACCATGCACGGGGCTGACCTAGGCTCTCTGCATATGTGTGACAGTTGTACAGCTGGGTCTTCATATGGAACACCTAAAGTAGGAGTGAGGTCTGTCTCTGACTACACTGCCTGCCTTTGGGTACCTTTCCCCTAACTAGGCTGCCTTGTCTAGCCTCAATAGAAGAAATATGTCTAGTTTTACTCCAATTTGATGTGCCAAGGCTGATTTATATCCATGGGAGGCCTCCCTTTATCTGAGGAGAAGTGGAGAAGGGATGGGTGGGGGAGGGGAGAGGAGAGAGAGAAAGAGGAGTGAGAGAATACTGTAATGGTGATATAAAATAAATCAGTAACTTAATGGATTTAAAAATAGCTGAGTAGAGTGGCTTGGATATTTAGTCCCAATACTCAGGAAGCTGAAGCAGGAAGGTCTCTGTGAGTTGAAGGTTAATCTAATCTACATAGAAAGTTTCAAACCAGCCATGGCTAGAAAATAGTGAGACTTTGTCTCAAAATAAAGTACTCATCTCTGAAATCATATACATACAAACTTAACAGTAGAGGGACTGAGGAACTGTATATATATTATTTATATATTTATGCATTTATACATAAAAAGCACCAATTTAAAAGGGGCCAGAAGCCATGAATTTGAGAGAAAACAAGGGGGGGGGAGATTTGATAGGGGGATTGGAAAGGGGAGGAAAATAGGAAATTATATAATTATATTTTAATTCAAAAATGTTATTAATGAAATTTTACATAATGAAAATATTAAAATTATTTTTAAAAGAAGATTTTAAAAGAATGGGGGAACATAACTTGAATATTACAAGGAGATATTCAAGGAATTAGTTTGCATTTTTTCAAGGGAAATATCTGAATATTTACATATATGTATATAAACAAGGGGAAATATGAGGCTAGAGAAGATGACAGGCAGACATGATATAATGTGGGAGCAGAATGAAAAGAATTAAAGAGTAATTATTTGATTCCAGAAAAGTAGCTGATTTTAGGAGGGACCAAGAATCAGAGTAAAGATACATTCTTTTTTTAAGATTCTTTATTATTATTTTACTTTTTGATTATATGGTTGTGTATCTGTCTGTGAGGGGTATGTTCACATGGTAGCAGTGCCCATGGAGGCCAGAAGTATTGAATCCTCCTGTAGCTAATAAGCATGAGTGCTGGGAAACAAACTTCAGTCTTCTGCAAGAACAGAATATGCTTTTAACCACTGAACAGCCATCACCCCTATACAATAACTCTTCTTCATTAGAAAGATCTATCTTCCACAGAAAATGGAAGAAAATAATGACCGAGGACAGAAAATATGGCACAGATAAAGAGGCTAGAGAAACTCATAGCTGACATCTCAGTCCACTGAAGAACAGTGGTAGAACATCTGCTCAGAGCTAGGATGGTAGGGTACACAGTAAGAAGACAAATTGCTTTTTGTGGAATTAGTAAAATAAATGACAAAGTGATTTCCAATGAATGATGTTTAAAAATCCACTAGAGATTAACGTATCTCCTAAGGAAATACCAGACAATACGTTGAGGAATTAATTGCTGAAAGTGTTTGGTCTAAATAGTCAATGATGCATAGTAGTTGCCACTTATTGAGATAAATGGTATGTTTTCCCAACTTTTTCAATGCCCATAGAGACACTTTGAAAAAGAAAAAAACAAAACAAAACAAAACAAACAAAACAAAACAAAACAAAAAAACAGACCAAAGTACCAGATAAAGTTTCCTACCCTGAGACCTTGGATAAATAGTTTCCCTTCTGTTGGTCTTAGTTTCTCCATTCAACCATGAAAAATATAGATAATTCATAAAGCCCTTCTGATCTTACACATTATGACCTTGGATATAGGATGATGCCCAGAAACAAGATCAAAGAACAGCATGCAGGTTGTGTGAACGGTCCAATAGTACATCCATTTATTCAACAGCAAAGGCCAAATTTTCCTTCCCCATCTGAATGCAGACTGTTTGTGCTGCTCCTAGGCCTCCTAATCCTGTGGCTTCATAGGCACTAAATTCATCCCAAAAGTTAACTTCATGAGGATAATTCTGTCAACATTTAGGATATGAAAACAAATTTTTGCAGTCTTTTTGGCCTCCATGGAATTTATCAAGGCATTTCTAATTTAACTTGACTTGAAATTCTAAGCCAAGTGGATAAGTATTAAATCTGAGGTCATATATCTCTTAAATCACATAAGCCCTCAGACAGATTTGAAATATATGAAATACATCTTCCCCAAATGGTTGAAAGACTAGACGTTTTCTTTCAACTCTGAAGTGCTAAGGAAAATTTCTGAAAGCACGTGTGTAATTAAAGCAAGCCTCATGACCTTGACTGGTCTTTATTCTTTATGTGAAGGGGTTCCTGTTAGGATTTGTTATGCATTTTCCACATAGGCTAGGCTTCTGTATACCTCAGTCAATACTTATATCTGCACCAGCATACATCTCTGTCTGGTCTACACATTCATTCATTTATTTAATCACACAACATGAAGAATGACAGCCTGCCTACTATGTGGAAGATATTGGGATAGATGCTGACCCTACTTCAATGAATGAGATACTGTCTTCAGGCGGTATATTGGTAGCAGTAAGTGCAGGCACAGATCTTTATATTAGAGAGGATATTGATCTATATCAACAATAATGGCATATTATTAAGAATAAGACCAAGGAGTTGGAGATTTAGCTAGCAAGCACAGTGCCCTGGATTCAGTCCTCAGATTTAGGGGAAAATAAGAATCAATGCAATTTAAGATTGACTCCCACATCAGCACTTTTTAGCCATGTGATCTTATGAAAGTTATTTTTCTTCGTTTAGCCAGAAAGTCCTCCATGCAACAAAAATTTAATATTAATTTAATATTTAATGTTTTATAGACTTTTAATGAGGATCAGAGGTCAGCATGTAACAGCACTAGTGAGTGCTAAGTACTGCAGTTGTTGTTAGTAATAATAATAATGTTGACAATAATTTTAAAGTCATGAATTCTTCTTTGAAACATGACTTAGGGAAGATTTTTTAATTTGAGTAGTGGCCCGAAGAATATGAAAGGTTTTCCACAGAAATATGCAGAGTAAAGTATTGACACAGGGCAGTTTGTACAAAGAAGCAGAGATGTGCAGAAAAGTTTAGTATGTGGGAGGAAGAGTTATCAATTCCCTTGTGGAAGAATTAAAGAGGAATATGAAAACCTTAATCTGAAAGGTTGCCTTCAAATGTAAGGCCATCTGAAACAGCATTTATGTATGAAGCAACAATTAGTGGAAAAAAATGGCCATGAAATTGAAAGAGAGCAAGGGGCATCTGTAGAGAGGAAAGGGAAAGGCGGATAATGCAATTATATTATAATTTATAAAATATTTGAAGTAATAGGAACAAATAATACATGCTGGTGAGAATTGTACAAAGGCCACTACTATACACTGTGGTAGGAATATAAGTTAATGTAGCTACCATGGAGAACACTAGAGATTTTTCAAATAACGAAAAATAGAACTGCCATAGGATTCATTTCTATACCAGCCTTATATATTTTTTTATTATGAACCAAATTTATTTTATTTGCATTTAACATGATTATACACATTCATGTGTCTAACAAGATCTGTACTGTTACATTAAAAATATAGTACAATAACATTCAGCATGAGGTACTTCATATTTATATATTTTCTTTCATAAATAATGCTGTAAGGTGCTAAAGTCAAGCACACTGATGCACGGTTGGCTGCAGTGTCCCGAATTAGCTGAGCTTATCTAAACACCTTAAAAAAAGACAGTTCAGTCCAATAATTATGTAGACATTAGACCATTTACTTACAGATCTAGAGGCTCACAGCCATCCATCAAACTGAGTACAGGGTCCCCAGTGAAGGAGTTGGAGAAAGGACCAA
>NC_045030.1:62175799-62176810 GCF_008632895.1 Mastomys coucha | reverse complement strand
GGAGGAACAACAATATGAACTAAGTAGTACCCTCAGAGCTCCCAGGGTCTCAACCACCAACCAAAGACAGCCTTATATTTTTAGCCCAAGCAAGTGAAGAAAATATATCAAACAGACATCTGTGTCTGTGCTTATTGTGGCACTATTCATGATAGTTAAAATATGAAACAAGCCTAAATGTCCCATGATATATGAATAAATAATGAAAATGTAGAACATATATATGTAAAATTGCATTTAATCCATCATAAAAGAATGAATTTATGCCATCTGAAGAGAAATAACAGGAACTGGAGTATGTTACATTAATCAAAATAATTGAGACACACAAAAATGAACATCACATTATCTCCCATATGCACAGACTAAAAAATGTCAACCTAAAATTAGGATAGCAGTACTAGTGATAAGGAAGAACATAGAAAGGGAGGAAAAGGCTGGTTGTTATAAGTGAATGATGTATGAAGCATGTATGCACTAACATAGCATGTGAATCCCATTAGTTCACAACAAATACATTTCAACAATAGCAAATGAGGCTATTATAGGCACATATTTAGCTGTATCCCACATATCCAAAAAGTATAAACATAGGACAATTTAAGAGAGACTCACATACAATCTCTGGGAATAAAACAATGGCTATATCTGAGACAAAAGTATACTGGGTGAGATTAACAACAGAAAAACTAGTAAAGTCAAACACATGGCAATAGAACTATGCAAATCAAGCATACAGGATTTTAAAACAAAAAATGGATATCAATGAGTATGTGTATTGCAAGAAGCCTGATATACAGATAATATGACTCACAGAAGGTGATGAGAGAAGAAAATAATGACAACCAATGAAAATGGACAAGGTAGAGCCTTATCTTACTACAAATACAAAAATCAATTCCTGATGGACTAAATAATGGATCTGTTAATTTGAATACATGAAACTCCTAACAAAATCCATAGGGAAAATAATTGTTAGCATTTGTTTTCACAACATAGGCACAAACTACA
>NC_045030.1:62174028-62175779 GCF_008632895.1 Mastomys coucha | reverse complement strand
AAAAAAGCAAGTAGGATCAAGCTGCAAATACTGTGCACTAAGAGGGCTTGATTAACAACACGAGAAAACAAATTATCAATGGAAAAAGCAAATCTCAAACAATATAATGTGTTAATGCATAAAATTTATAAGAAACTCAATACCCTCAAAGTCAAATAATTCTGTGAAGAAATGAGCAAATTACCTGAATAGGTATTCCTTTAAATAAGACATACAAATAGACAGCAGGTATATGATAGAAGTGCTGAATAGCACTAATGTGCTAGCTAGTGTTTTCGTCAACTTGACACAAGGTAAGGTCGTCTGGGAAGGAGGAATCTTACTTGAGAAAATCCCTCCATTTGATTGGGCAAGCATGTGGGACATTTTCTTGATTGATGATGGGTGTAAGAGGGCCCAGCCCAATGCAGGAGGAGCCACTTTCGGACTGGTAGTCTTGGATGCTCTAAGAAGGCAAGGAGAGCAATCCATGATGAACAGGCCAGCAAGTGCCACTCCTCCATGGCCTCTATACCAGTTCCTGCCTCCAGTTCCTTCTTTGAGTTCCTGCCCTGACTTCCCTGATGATGGACTACAACCTCTAATGAATAATGAAACAAAATTTTTCCTTTCCTAGTTATTTATAGACATGGTATATTACCATAGCACCAAAACCTCATACTATGACTGAAATAGGTATCAAGAATGGAGTACCGAACCATGTGCTTTGGGGAGGATTGTGATGCCATTTGAACTTTGGGCTGGAAAATCCATTGAATTCGCAGAGCTCAGTGGGATTTTATGCCAGAGTTTGAAAGTTAAATATGTTGAAAGTAGTGCAGATTATGAGGTTGGTTTGTTAAATTTCAGAAGTCTTGAAAGTACCTTAAAGACTTCTTTGGGCCACTGATATTTTGAATTAAAGCAGAAAGTGAAACTGTGAGTTACTGAGACAGTCAACATTAGTTATCTAGGGTTAAAGAATCATCTGTGATTAAGAAGACTCCAGCATGATTGAGGCAAATGTTCTGGGAAGTTTCTTTCTCAGGGTCGGTATACAAAAGCTTTAGTCTACACGGTGTCAAGGCTGTACTGTGTCCTGGCAACTAAACTTGGTAATATGGAAGAGTGTAAATTGGTACAACCACTGTGGATAACAGTGGAGAACCCTCAAACCCTTAAAATACACCTAATACTTAATTCAGCAATCATGTGCCTAGATATTGTTCCAAAATGATTTAATTCAGGATCTCACAAAGATACTATAATCTTTTACTCCCTACAACACTGTCCACAGTAGCCAAACAGTGGAAACAACAAAATTCTCATCAATAGACAGGAAAATACCTTGAATGATAATTTTTCTATGCACTTGAGAATGGTCATGTTTTCATGAGTGTATAATTATTGCCAAATGCACCACATTATATAAATAAATGTGTTTAATTATTCTTATGGGAAATCTATATGGAGAAACTAAAACATGTAATAAAATGGGGAGCAAGCTAAGAAGTGGCTTCATCCATACTCTAGCTTTTAAAAATGTGTAAAATAAAAAGTTCAATCATATTTATTGGAAGACGATGTACAAAATGAAAGTAGATATGTGAAAAAGGAAGTATAAGTAAAATTTTTCTCTTGCTCAAGATGTTTAGTGTTAATTATATCACTTTGTTTTATAAAGAAGATTAAATATTTCTTAAAACATTAACACAAGTATTAAAAAATATTTGTTGGCTTGAGGGAATTCCATTGAACTCTTTCATCTTAAG
>NC_045030.1:62158410-62174018 GCF_008632895.1 Mastomys coucha | reverse complement strand
GAGAGAGAGGAGCCATGGCTGTGCCTCCGTGCATGGACAGTTGTGTTATGTATATACACATCTGTGTACATTTCTGTGGTGTGTGTGTGTGTGAGTGAGAGACAGAAAGACAAAGAGACAGAGATACAGAGAGAGGGACAGAAAAAGAGAGTGCAGATGTAAGTTTGAGGTTGACATATGGTATTATATTTGCTCACTTTTCTACCTTACTTTTTGGGACAAGATCTTTCACTGAGCCTGGAACTTACCAATACAGCAAGACTGGCCAAGAAGTTCCAAGAACTCTCCCATGTCTGTTTGAAGTACTGTATGCTTCCAAATTCAACTTTTATACAGGTGCTGGGGATTCGTCTCACGGCTTTATATTTGTACAAGCACTCTGACAACTGAGACAACTTTGTAGCACCATAGCCTTTTTTTTTTTTAATTGAAAATTTCTCTTTATTTTTGTCCCCTTGGTCTGCTTTTTTATTAATCATCACATTTATTTACATCTCAAATGATATCCCATTTCCCAGTTATCCCTCCACAAGATGCCCCCCATCCCATATCCTCTCTCTCCTCCCTCCCCTTTGCCTCTATGAGGGAGTTCCTCCACCCACCCTCTCCTGCCCCACTCCTCCAGCATCCCTCTGTGCTGGGGCATCAAACATCCACAGAACCAAGGGCCTCCCCTCCTATTGATGTCAGACAAGGGCATCCTCTGCTATCTATATATATGGAGACAGGGATCCCTCCCTGTACACTACTTGGTTGGTGGTCTAGTCCCTGGGAGCACTGAGTAGTCCAGCCAGCTGATGTTGTTCTTCCTTTGTGGTTTCAATCCCCTTCACTCCTCCAGTCCTTCCACCAGCTCCCCCACCAGGGTCCCCGAGCTCAGTCTAATGGTTGGCTCCAAGCATCCACATCTGCATTGGTCAGTTGCTGGCCGGACTTCCCAAGAAGCAGCCACACCAGGTTCCTGTCAGCAAGTGCCTCTTGACCACAACAACAGTGTAGGGTTTGGTGTCTGCAGACAGGATGGATCCCCAAGTGGGGCAGTCCCCGTATGCCTATACCTCCAGTTTATGCTCCAATTTTTGTCTCTGTCCTTATTATATCTCTTTAGCACTGGGAAAGATGGTGTCAACAATTGAAGCATTCAAACTGGAGCAAGAGCTATCCCCAAAACTGTTGCCTTTTTTCTGGAATATGTTCTTCTACCTGGGCTGCCTTCTTTGGCCTCAGTGGGAGAGGAGGCACCTAGTCTCACAGAGACTTGAAGTGCAGGGTAGAGCCCAGGGGAGATATCCAGGGGGGCCCACCTGCTCAGAGAAGAAGAGGACGGGGAGGAGAAATGATTTTCAGAGGGAGTGACTGGGAATGAGCCAGTGAGAAGGATTTAAAGAAAATGAATGAATGAATGAATGAATGAATACAATTAAAGTGTTTAAAAAGGAGTCTTTTCTCTTAAAATACTTTTGTACTTAGTTTTTATGAAGAAATATTAGCAGTTCTTAATGGGTTTTGCAACTAGCTGAGGAACTGTTTATGTCCAGAGGAAATAGTAGCCTGGTTGGAACACTCTGAATACAGGTTTGCTTGACAAATATGGAGCAAACATGCTCCAAGTCTATATTTTATTTGTGTAGTTAAATGTGAATGGCAATAATTAATACCAAATGGCCTGTTCTACAGCAAATGTGAATGGTAGTTCTAAGCATAGGATATTTATTTTAGGTTGTCAACATGGCTACAACTGGAATTAACTAAAACCCAAGAAGCTGGGTACACCTTTGAGGGATTTTCCAAATTAAATCATCTGAAGTGGAAAGACCCACCTTTATTCTTGATCTTTTGAGGTTGGAAAGATCCATCATTAATCTGGGCCACACCTGCTGGCAGCCTATATAAAGACATGGAAGAAGGAAACTCTTGGTCTTTGCCTGCTTGCCTTCGTTCTCTACAAAGTTCATTCCTTCATTGCCATTAAAACCTATTCTTCAGTATCCTGGTGTATACTGAAGACTAGCTAAGACATCTAGCCTCATTCTGAACGTTTACTGGATTCTTAGACTTACTGTTGGTAGACATTCATTGCTAGACTAGCTGGACCACAGCCTGAAATTCACTAGAATAAATCATATACATTTATTTACATTCTATTCTATATTCTATTCTTCTATAACAGTGGTTCTCAACCTTCTTAATGCTGCAACACTTTAATACAGTTCCTCATGTTGTGGTGTCTCTAACCATAACATTATTTTATTTCTACTTCATACCTATAATTTTGCTACTTTTATGAACAGTAATTTAGGGACTGGAGAGATGGCTCAGAGGTTAAGAGCACTGACTGCTCTTTCAGAGGTCCAGAGCTCAATTCCCAACAACTACATGGTGGCTCACAACCATCTGTAATGGGATCCAATGCCATCTTCTGGTGTGTCTGAAGACAGCCACAGTGTGTTCATATAAATAAAACAAAGAAAATGAATAGTAACGTAAATACCTGATATGTGGGTTGAAATCTACTGCTTTAGAGAACCCTGAATAACATATAGGGGGTACCTGAGATTCATACAGTGATGAATGGTCAAGGAGGCCCTACGTTGGTAGTCACCTGGTGAATTTACACCTGGTGGTCCATATCCCCTCTCTAATTTTAGCAATGATAGAATTTATTTTGTATCTCTAAGACAGTGGTAATTTCTTTGAAACCATTTGATTTTTCATCAGAAGAACAGGGTATTGCTAACTTTCCTCTCTCTCTCTCTTAGGAGAGAAATAACCAAACAATATTGTTTGAGGAAGTACTTTGATAAAATAACACAGTGGCAAGGCAAGTGTACTTACATTGTGTCTTCAGAAGAAAAGTGACAACAAATGGAGTTGAGAATGAAAGAATCTTAGCTCTTTTATATTTTTTTCAGACCATGGTCAGGAAATCAAATTTCTGAAACTCATAGACTCACATACAGGACTTAGACTTAGGACAGAATTTATATCTCATTTAATAAAAACTTCTGTGACAAAAATAATCGTTCTTCAACTGGAATATTTTTTATCTAAACTATTTATTCAACCTACTGCCCATTGCCAAACAGGAAAAAGAGCAGGCTTTGATGGGAGTTGGAGTTGGAGGCTCAGACCACAATCTTTACAGACATTTATACAATAAACCTTATTTACTCATCAAAAGTCTAAACAATGCATTGCGTGTGTGTTCATGTAGGGAAACTGAGTCTCAGAGAGAAGAGGAACTATGGTGTCTATCAGCTAGTCTGTGAGTGACAGAGCTGTTAATTGAACCAGGTATTTTTCTCCTGCTATGGCTATATTGTTGGGAAGTAAGCAGTTTCTCAGGAAGTAATCTTTAAATTATAATGCTTTACTTTTATGTTATTAAAGGATGGTTTCCACATTAGTGTTCTCATTCATAGTAGATTGTCATCTTACTTCCCTTGTTCATCTCTAATTGAGCTTCCAAAGTTGTCTGGATAAGACCCAGGAATGGGAACATCCAAGTGATTTTAGGGAACCATACATCCTAGCTTTCCTGTGCAGTGAAAATTTATCACTGTTAGGCTGGTACTTAATTTGATGAAAAAAGTCTACTAGGATAGTGTCTGGCACATAGTGGATGTTAAATAAATTTTAGTGCCCTTTCTTTCTCCTCTTCCTTTGACAAATGATCAATGGGAAGCCATTTTCCCAGGTGTCACCATAAGCAAAGCAAAGCAATCAGATTCTGATTGTGTAGATGAACACCTTCACTAAATCCCTCAAGGACCTGCAAGGTCTGCAACACTCTGCTTAAAGAAATCCAAGCAAAATCTCTAAAAATCGTTTCACTTTCCATCTGGCATCTAAGCTGCTTCTCTTGCAGCAAACATTTTGTCTGCCAGGAGTACTTCAGATCTCAAAATGAAAGCAGAGAGTTACTCTTTCTTAAGTGTATCACTGTGCTAATGAAATTAATCAAATGCAATGACAGTCTTAGAATAGCAGGGAAGCTTACAAAATGGTAGCAGTTAAGAAGTGGTTGCTGGAGAGAGGAGCTAAATGCAATCAAGGATGAAATAAAGCAAAACAAGATTGAGTTAAAAAAAATAAAACAAGACAACAATTGTCAACAGGCCCTTGAAATAAAGTATTATTTGATGTTTAATGAAGAAAAATATTTCAGATGTTGTTGTTCTTTTTTTGCTTTATGTTTTTCTTACAGAATAGCTTTAGTTTCTATAAATCTAACAAATAAGAAAGGTCCTCATTTAATTACACAATTATATGGCCACATAGACATGGTTGAGTTTAGTAAGTCCACATACAGGAGAAAGAAGACTAGAGTACAAGGCTCAGGGTTTGGTTCTGCCATTTGTATGTTTCTCATTGAGAAAGCCCTTCCCTTCCTTAGGCATCTTCTTCCCCATCTAAGAAGTGAAAGGACTAGACTTGATAATCTATCTTTTACTTCTTTTGGATTTCATAGAGTATATTTTTATCATATTCTTTTCCATCCCCCAACTCCTCAAAGATCCTACCCAACTTCATGTTTTTCCTCTCTCCTAAAAATAAATAAAAACATAGTGGAGGACATGTCCTTCTTATATGTTGGGGCATCTTTTGGGTATATGCCCAGGAGTGGTATAGTTGGTCTTTAGGTAGAGCTATTTTCTGAGGAACCACCAGATTGATTTCCAAAGTGGTTGTACCAGCTTGCAATCCCACCAGAAATGAAGGAGTATTCCTCTTTCTCCACAACCTCGCCAGCATCTGCTATCCCCTATGTGCTCCGCCATGGTCATACCAGCCTTATTTGTAATAGCCAGAAGCTGGAAAGAACACAGATGTCCCTCAACAGAAGAATGGATACAGAAAAATGTGGTACATTTACACAATAGAATAATAATCAGCTATTAAAATGATGACCTTACAAATTTTGTAGGCAAATGGATGGAACTAGAAAATATCATTCCAAGTGATATAACCCAGACCCCAAAGGACATACATGGTATGTACTCACTGATAAATGGATATTAGCCAAAAAGTTCAGAGTACCCATAATACAAAGACCGTATGAAACTTAACAAGAAGGCATGCCATAATGTAGACGATTCAAACTCTCTTAGAAGGGGGAAAAACTAATCCCAGAGGCAGAAGGAAGGTGGGAACTGTGTGGGAGAAGGGAGCAGGAAGAAGAAAGGGGGACAGGACCAGGTATGGGAAGAGTCATGAGAAAAGTCCAAAGGGCCAGGAGAATGAGTAAAAATAAGTAGCAGTGGCTGATGGTAAACTTGTGAAACCACTAGAAAGTCCAGACACCAGGGTGTGAGAGGCTCCCAGACCCAAATAGGATGCCATTCACTGAAATACCCAACAGCAATGAGATAGAACCTGAAGAGAACACCTCCAGTAGATAGACATAGCTCCCAGTCTCCACCCAACCATCTCAAAATTTTTAACCCAGAATTGTCCCTGTCTAAAGGAAATGCAGGGACAACAATGGAGTAGAGGCTGAAGGAAAGGCCATCAAGAGACCACCCCAAAGTATGATCAATTCCATCTACAGACACCAGAGCCCTACACAATTGCTGATGCCAAGATGTGATTGCAGACAGGAGCTTTTCTCTGAGAGTTTCTTCCAGCACCTAAGATAGATGGGGATACTCACAACAAACCACTGGGCTGAGAACAGGGATCCCATTGGAAGAGTTAGGGGAAGGGCTGAGGGAACTGAGGGGATTCCAACTCCATAGAAAGAACAGCAGTATCAATTAACCAGACTCCATCAGAGCTCCCAGGGACTAAACCACCAACCAAAGAGTATATGGGCTGGTCCATGGCTCAAGCTACATATGTAACAGAGGACTGCCTTATCTGACATCAATGGGAGGGAATGTGCTTGGTCCTGTGGAGGCTTGATGCCCCTAGAGAAGAGGGATGCTAGAGGGGTGAGGCGGGAATGGGTGGGTTGGTGATGGAGCACCCTGTTAGAGTCAAAGGGGAGGGGATGGTGCGGGGGGGGTATGGAAGGGACACTAGGAAGGGGGATAACATCTGAAATGTAAACAAATAAAATTATTAATAATAAATAAATAAATAAAATGCTTAAAATTCTGAAGTAAGATTTGTAATAGGAGTTTAGGAGTTAACTGTTCATTAACATGTGTCCTACTCTGGAATGTAGTGATATACCCATGTCATTTCATTGAAGAAATATTATTTTCCTTCTAGCAGATAGCATTTGTAAATAGCTTCTTGGCTAGCACTTCCCCTTCTCTGCCCTGGGATTTTCTATGGCTTGAGCTTGCGTAAGTTTTATGCATGCTGATGTATGCTGCCACAGTCTCTGGGAATTCGTATGTACAGATGTGCACCTGCCCTGTTATTTCTAGAATATACTGTTTCCTTGAAGTGACACACCACCTGTGGTTCTTACAAGCTTTCTGTCCCCTCTTCTGCATAGATCCATGAGTGAGCAAAGCAGTGCTATAAAGCCTATTCAAGGCTGAGTATTCCAAAGTTTCTCACTCTCTGTGCCATTACTGCCCAACTCTGAGTCTCTGGTTATTATCATCTACTCTAAGAAATTTCTCTACTGAAGGTTAAGCAATGCACTGATCTAAGACTATCACAATAAGTCATTAGGAATCATTTCATTGCTATTTTCATTTAGCAGACAAATAGTACATGTTTTCCTCTGGGCCTGTGACTTATATAGTCTTAGGTTGTTAGTCTCATAATTGAGTTAAACGTGACTGGCTCCTCCCCTGTTGCCACTACTGGACGTATCTTTACAGGCAAGTTGCTATAGCATTCAGGATTTGCAGCCTACTGACACTTCTTTTCTCCTTTCCTGCTTAACTTCTTCTATTATGATAAACAGAAGAACAGAGGTGAAGCTAGTAGAGGTGAAGCTTCCAGATGAATATTAGCTTGATTTCTCCATGTTCTATGCCCTAAGTGTGGAGTGAGACTTGATATTCTTAGACAGCTCTTTCTGTTGTAATATTTCCAGATCTTGGGTAATCATCAGAGAAAGCTTATTATACAATTGATTTTTGGTGGGTCATATGTACTCTAGGTAAGGTGGGTCACTTGAGTTCTAAGCACTATGCTCAATTTTCTTCATGTTGTTATGGAATATTCATCCATTTGACAACAGAAGGCCTCATGCAGCAAATGGGTTAATGGCTCTCTAAATGGGTTTGTTTTGAGCCTTACTGACATCTTGTTTCTCTTCCTCAGACCTCAGCCACTGTCTCGAGGGAAAGTGCTTCCAACATTTTCCAATTCCACAGCTAATAGACCTCGCTGCCAGGAAGCTTTGTGTGATGTTTATCGTAAATTTTCTCTCCTGCAATTTCATCCATTTTCCCCTTCCCACAGCACCCACCCCTCCTTTCCTAACACCAAGAAAAGAATGGATTGTTTTTCTTTTTGAAAACTGTCATTTAGTAGGCCAGGGAGGTATAGGAGGAAATGTTGGCAATGAATGATATATGATATTTTGCAAGATTAGACAGGTAACAAAGGATCAGGAAAAGTCATAAAGCACCCTCCAAGTTCCCCTTACACTGAAAAGGTACTGTTTGGGTTATAGCCACCATAAATGTGAGTAAAGGAATGGGGTTGCAAGAACAAGACAGAAGATAATGCTTGTGGAGGCGTGCTTAAACAAACATGTCTATGGCACCATATAGGAAAACAGTCCGCAAAACCTCGTGTTTCTCATGGTGTTTATGCAAGATATTTTGAGGTTCATTGTGAATAAAGATGAGCAAACCAAGTCTGGAATGACACTTCATCTGGAGAAACTCAAAACTGGACACTTTGTTTGCCAGAAAATCAGAGAAATAAAATAGTGTTTATAGGATGAAGTATTTCCTGAGCTCCTTTTGGAAAGGAGCTTATAAGAGAGGAACATCTTAACCACTCAGAAGAATGGTCCTAGTTACAACATGATCAGGCTTGAATGTGAGTGGAGGAAGTACATGTAGTATGTTAAGGATGACTATTTCACCAGTTAAATCTTTCATCTACTTATTAATTCATTCATTCAATAGCTATACCATTCATTCACTTATAATGCAAATAGAACTTGATGGAATACCAATTCTGCTCTAAACATGATGTTTTACAATAGGCAAAATAAGAGTATTCATTAAAGGTATAGTCTAGTGAAGCAGAACTATTTTAATTTGAACATCAAATCAGTAAGTATTAACTTATACTTGTAATATATGCTGTAAATCCAAGACATTAGCAGATATTACAATAGGGAGATTTGACACAGGTCACCCAAGGTATAGAAATTTTTTCTCAAGGACTGACATTGGAGCTAGACCTAAAAGGCAAATAGAAACTACCCAACTTAAGAGAAAGAAACTTTCATGAAGATCTTGAAGTTTTAGATTACCTAGAGCTGGAGGTGGATGAACAATGGAGAATCCTAGGAGGTATGAGAGTTCTTTAGGAAGTCATGAGAAACTCTAAAATGAGATTGTGGTAATGGAGTAAAACTCTGAAAATATAGTAATAGAATTTATTATGCATCAATAGGCCTGTTCAAAAAGGAAAACATTCTCTAAGTACAGAACTAGAGGGAGAGGCCCAAAATGAGTATGTAATCTTCAAGATTATCTTAATTTTTGCTATAAAAATAGTAGATTTTAGAGCTCTTGCCACAAAGATTATAAGTGTTTGATATATATATATACATATAAGTTCAGTTGCTTATTCATAATAACCATCTCAGTACTATAACCGTATTGAAACATCATGTTCTATCCCTTAAACACACACAACTTCAAATTACTAAAAATAAAAAATAATAGCATTCAATCAAGATACAGGTTATAAAAGAATCTGCTGGATGAGTTTTGCAACTTTTCTAAGTGGAATTTTTTATAGACATAATTTTAGTATTTATTAAAGATGAAAACGAAGTTGCACCTGAATGAAATAGTTATACTCTTTTATTCTGAATGAAAATTAAATTTGGGGTGAACAAATATTTCAGAAATATCCTCCCAAATAAAAAGTTAAGAAAAATAACAGAGAAAATGTGTAAGCTGGGAATTCAGTGAACTGATTTGCTTTAGGAAAACGCCTTTGTTTGTGATTACAGAACATACCATAGGAGATAAGGATAGAGAGGATCAAGAGACAATTGCAGTAGCACAGGGGAGAGATTTTTGTGCTTTGGTCTGTGGGAGACGTGGAGATATCTGTGTGCATGAGAGGAGAAGAGTTTGCAGGTAGCTATTTTACAGGTATCTTTAAGTCTTGGTTTCAATTTTATTTTCACAAAACCTATAGAGCTTAGAATGCAAATTCCATGCATTCAGTGTAGTAACTTCAAATGTTATTTAAGGATATACTCAAATTGAAAGTACTAGTCAATGCTATGGTTTTGCAAATAACACATGTAATATTGGCTAATCTTATTTTATCAAAGAAGGATGGTAGAAACACTTCACCTACTTGCCTGGTCATGAAGAGTCATGAGGAGACTATATCTTGACAGTTAAGAACAGCTTCTCATTGAAGAAGATATCAGAAGATGGAAACATCTCCCATTTTCATGGATCCGTGGGATTAACATAGTAAACATGGTCATATTACCAAAAGCAGTCTACAGATTCAACAGAATTCCCATCAAAATTCCAACACAATTCTCTACAGACCTAGAAAGAACAATACTCAACTTCATATAGAAAAACAAAAACCTCAGGGTGGTTAAACCACCATGTATAATAAAAGAACTTCTGGAAGTATCTTCATCTCTGGTTTCAAGCTGCACTACAGAGCAATAGGAATAAAAATGCATGGTATTGGCATAAAAACAGGCAGTTTGACCAATGGAATAGAATCAAAGATCTAGAAGTAAACCCACACACCTATGGATAATTAATTATTGACAAAGAAGCTAAAACTACACAATGGAAAACAGAAATCTTCTTCAACAAATGGTGGTGGCCTAACTAGATGTCCCCATGTAGAATAATGCAAATAGTTCCATCTCTAACATCCTGCACAAAACTCAAGTCCAAACAGATCAAAGACCTCAACGTAAAACTGGATACACTAAAACTCATAGAAGCAAAAGTGAGAAATAACCTGAATACATAGCCAAAGGAGACAACTTTCTGAGCAGAACACCAGCAGTTCAGGTACTAAGATCAACAATAAATGGAGCCTCATGAAACTGAACAGCTTCTGTAAGGCAAAGGACACCATCAAAAGGACAAAACAGTAGCCTACAGAATGGGAAAAGATTTTCGCAAACCTTACATCTGACAGAGAGCAAATATCCAAAATATATAAAGATTTCAAGAAACTAGACATCAATAATCCAAATAACCAAATTAAAAATGGGGTATAGATCCAAACATAAAATTCTCAACAAAGAATTCTCTAATAGTTGAAAAGCATTTAAAGGTATGTTTAACATCTTAGTAATCAGGAAATGCAAATCAAAACAAACCTGAGATTCCATTATACACCTATCAGAATAGCCAAGATCAAAAACTCAGGTGACAACTCATGCTGGTGAGGAGGTGGAAAAGAGTAACATGTCTCCATTGCTGGATGGGAATTCAAACTTGTACAACCTCTTTGGAAATCAATTTGGAAGTTTCTCAGAAAACTGGGAATAGTTCTACCTCAACACACAACTATACCACTCCAGGGCATATACACAAAAGATGTTCCATCATATCACAAGGACACTTGCTAAAAACTATGTTCATAGCAGCTTTGTACTAGTCAGAAACTGGAAACAACCTAGATTTCCTTCAACTAAAGAATGAATAAGAAAATGTAGTACATCTTCACAATGGAATACTCTTCAGCTATTAAAAACAACATCATGAAATTTTCAGTCAAATGGATGGAACTAGAAAATATATCTTGAATGAGGTAACTCATACCCAGAAAGACAAACATGGTATGTACTCACTTCTAAGTAGAGAGTAGCCATATAGTACAGGATAACCATGCTACAACCACAGACTCTAAGGAAGCTAGTAACAAGGAAGGTCCAAGGGGAGATGCTTGAATCTTACTGAGAAGAGGAAATAGAACAGGTATCAGAGATTGATGTAATGAGGGAGCTGAATGGAGGAGAGATTGGGGAGGGCAAGAGGATAGATCAAGAGGGGGAAGGATAGAGGGAGAGAGTTTCAGGAGAGAGAATTTAAGTCAGTGGGGTGGGGGGGATTGCCTCTGGGATGTCCTTGAAACCTAGGACATTTGAAATGCTCAAGAATCTATGATGGTGACTCCTAAATAAGACCTGTAGCAGTAAGAGATATGTAGTCTGAAATGGCCATCTCCTATAACCAGAAAAGCCTTCCAATGGAAGAACTGGGACACCAACCGAGCCACAATACCTTAGACCTATGATTTCTCCTGCCAACAAAATGTGCAGGGGTAAAGATGGAACAAAAACTGAAGATATGTCCAATCAAAGACTGACCCAGCTTGAAACCCATGTCATGAGATAATCCTGCTATACTTCCAGAAAGGTGTCTAGCATAAGTGTCATCTCAGAGGCATTACCCAGCAACTGATGGAAACAGATGCAGAGACCCACAGCCAAATATTAGGCAGAGCTAGGGGAATTCTGTGGAAGAGGGGGACAGGGACATTAGTGACCCCAAAAATTGTACCAGACAACTCGTATAGCTAATACATACATTCAGCAAACTGGAAGAGGGCGAAGAAGGTTCAAAGAGCCAAAGAAGTCAAAGACACCACAAAAAAACCTATAGAATCAACTAACTTGGGCCCATAGGGGCTCATAAAGACTGAATTGCCAACCAGAAAGCATAAATGGGACAGGCCTAGGCCCTCTGCATATATGTAACAGTTGTGTAGTTAAGTCTTCATGTGGGACTCCTAACAGCAAGAGCATAAGCTCTACCTGACTCTGTTCCATGCCTTTGGATCCCTATCCCCCTAACTGCGCTGCCTTGTCTATCCTCAAATAAGAGAAGATGCACTTAGTTGTACTGCAACTTGATATGCCAGAGACCATTGATATCCATGAGAGGCCTCCTTTTTTTGGGGAAGAAAGGAAAGACAAGAGGATGGCAGGAAGACAAGGTGAGAGAGGTGGAAGGGGGGGGAAGGGAGGAGATACTATCAGGATACAAAGTAAACAAATTAATAAAAAATAAAGTCAAGTTTTACTACAAAAAAATTAAGTTAAAAAGAAAAACAGCTTCCTCAGTTTGTCAAAGGGGTATTATGAGGCCTTAACTTTCCTAACTTCTTTCTGCCACCCCGTTTCTAGGGTATTGTTTGTTCTAGTCCCATAGAAAATATCACACAACTCTCCTAAAAAGAGTGAGTTCTCATGACAAGTGTGAAAGTCTGATTTCCGAGCATTGGCACTGATTCACATATTTTGCCATGTAGCATGATCCTCTCCTTCATCCCAACTCAAAACAATCACCCACTCTAGGAAGATCAAACAGCATAAGGCAGCTCAGGAAGACTTTGTGATGAAACTGATGGACTCCATGCTTTTTGTAAGTCTCTCAGTTTAACTGAACACAGAGTATGTAATTGCAATTTGTAAGTTTGAAATTATGTATAAGTCTCACTTAGACACTGAGGGTCCTTAAAAGGACTGAGTAGCCAGCTTCCATTTCTAATTACTTGTTCAATGTCTGTCTTCTAATGTTAAATGTTAATCATGGCTTTCACAAGGAAAAAAATTTCTTGATTTCCTCTGGATTGTTGTAGTCCTAGTATTTAGAAGTGAAATGAGGAAGAAATGTGACAGATTCAGGGGGTAGGGGAAAACTTTGAGGACATGGCCATAAAAAAGACAGAAGATGGCAGATGACTGAAGGGGCACCAAGGATAGCTAGTTATCCAGCTTTCTGGGATAAGCACTCAGGGGACATATCACGCAAAAAGTGCTCAGAAATAGATGCTAAGAGTGATGATGGAAATGAGAGTGAAGATTTTTGTTTTATTCATTTACTATTATTTATTAACCATAAAATACTATTTAGGTGCTTTACAAATAATAACTCATTTACTTCTTTTAACATCTACAAAATCTCCCTTTAACAAGTATAATTGATATATTCAGAAATAACCCCTAGATTATCTGGATATTATGTTATATAGGTAAGTTTCAAATTCTGTGATCATTTCTATAGTCTATGCTCTTAACCTCTATGCATGCTACTGTGTTTACTTTTAGAGAAAATAAGTTTTGCAAGAGTTACATCTTGAACAGATTCTGTCTTGGGTGCCCATGGATAAATTCACTACCTATTATTATATATTCAAATATTTGATCATGATAGAGCTACAAAGGCAAACACATGTGGCTTGATATCAGCATAAAGTGGGATTTAAACAATCATTATTTACTAACAAAATCTAACTTAGTTTTCTTTTTTAAGATAATTTTATTTTATTTTATTTTAGATATATTCTTATTTACATTTCAAATAATATCTCCTCTCCTGGTTAACCCTCCAAAAATATCAAAAACAAAAATAAAAACAAACCCTGTTTCCTCCCCTCTCCCCCTATTCACCAAACCACCCTCTCCCACTTCCTGGCCCTGGCATTCCCCTATACTGGGGTGTAAATCTTCACAGGACCAAGATCCTCTTCTCCTATTGATGACTGACTAGGCCATCCTCTGCTACATATATAACTGGAGCCATGAGTCAGACCATGTGTGCTCTTTGGTTGATGATTTAGTCCCAGGGAGCTCCGAGGGTACTAGTTAGTTCATATTGTTGTTTGTCCTAAGGGGCTGTAATCCCTTCAGCACCTTGAGTCCTTTCTCTAGCTCCTTCATTGGGGACCCTATGCTCAGACCAATGGATGGTCATGAGTCTCTACTTCTGTATTTGTTGGGTACTAGCAGAGCATCTCAAGAGACAGCTATATCAGGTTCCTGTCAGGCAGTACAATAGTGTCTGGGTTTGATAATTGAATAGCCAAGGTGGAGCAGTGTCTGGATTGTCCTTCTTTCGGTCTCTGCTCCTTAGTTTGTCTCTGCAACTCCTTTGATGGGTATTTTGTTCCTCCTTCTAAGAAGGAATGAAGAATCCACACTTTGGCCTTCCTTCTTCTTGAGTTTCTTGTGGATTGTGAATTGCATTTTGGGTATTCTGATTTTCTGGGGTAATATTCACTTATCAGAGAGAGCATGCCATGTGTTTTCTTTCGTGATAGTGTTACCTCACTCAGGATGATATTCTCCAGATCCATCTATTTTCTTTAAGAATTTCATAAATTCATTGTTTTTAATAGCTGAGTAGTACTCCATTGTGTAGATGTACCACAATGTATCCATTCCTCTGTTGGTTGTTTCTAGTTTCTGGCTATTATAAATAAGGCTGCTATGAACATAGTGGAGCATGTGTCCTTATTACATGTTGGAACATCTTCTGCGTATATGCCCAGGAGTGGTATAGCTGGGTCCTCTGGTAGTACTATGTCCAATTTTCGGAAGAACCAACAAACTGATTTCCAGAATGGTTGTACCAGCCTGCAATCCGACCAGCAATGGAAGAGTGTTCCTCTTTCTCCACATCCTCGCCAGCATCTGCTGTCACCTCATATTTTTATCTTAGCCATTCTGATTGTGAGGTGGAATCTCAGGGTTGTTTTAATTTGCATTTCTCTGATGACTAAGGATGTTGATCATTTCTTTAGGTGCTTCTCAGCCATTCGGTATTCCTCAGTTGAGAATTCTTTGTTTAGATCTGTACCCTATTTTTTAATAGGGTTATTGGGTTCTTTGGAGTATAACTTCCTGAGTTCTTTGTATATATTGGATATTAGCCCTCTATCGGATGTAGGATTGGTAAAGATCTTTTCACAATCTGTTGATTGCAGTTTGGTCCTATTGACAGTGTCCTTTGCCTTACAGAAGCTTTATAATTTTATGAGGTGCCATTTGTCAATTCTTGATCTTAGAGCTACTAGTATTCTGTTCAGGAAATATTCCCCTGTGCCTATGTGCTCCAGGCTCTTCCCCACTTTCTTTTTTTTCCTTTGAGACAGAGTGTCTTGGTGTAGCCCTAGCTGTCCTGGAACTCACTCTGTAGACCAGGCTGGCCTCCAACTCAGAAATATGCCTGACTCTGCCTCACAAGTGCTGGGATTAAAGGTGTGTGCCACCACCATCAGGCCTACTTTCTTTTCTATTAGTTCCAGTGTATCTGGATTTATGTGCAGGTCCTTGATCTACTTGGACTTGAGCTTTGTACAGAGATAGGAGTGGATAGATTTGCATTCTTCTATATGCTAACCACCAGTTGAGTCAGCACCATTTGTTGAAAATGCTGTCTTTTTTTCTGACTGGATGGTTTTAAATCCTTTGTCAAAGATCAAGTGACCATAGGTGCGTGGGTTCATTTCTCGGTCTTCAGTTCTATTCCATTAATCCACTTGCCTGTCACTGTACCAATACCATGCAGTTTTTATCACAATTGCTCTGTAGTACAGCTTAAGGTCAGGGATGGTGATTCCACCAGTAGTTCCTTTATGGTTGAGAATAGTTTTGGCTAACCTGAGTTTTTTGTTATTCCAGATGAATTTGCAAATTGCTCTTTCTAAGTCTGTGAAGAATTGAGTTG
>NC_045030.1:62144649-62158035 GCF_008632895.1 Mastomys coucha | reverse complement strand
TGTATATTGCTTTTACTATGCTCAAATATGAGCCTTGAATTCCTGATCTTTCCAAGACTTTTATCATGTAAGGAGTGTTGGATTTTGACAAGTGCTTTCTCACCATCCAATGAGATGATCATATGACTTTTTTCTTTGAGTTTGTTTATATAGTGGATAACATTGATGGATTTCCATATATTGAACCATCCCTGCATCCCTGGGATGAAGCCCACTTGATCATGATGGATGATCATTTTGATGTGTTCTTGAATTCTGTTTCCAAGAATTTTATTGATTATTTTTGCATCGATATTCATCAGGGAAATTGGTCTGAAGTTCTCTTTCTTTGTTGGGTCTTTGTGTGGTCTAGTTATGAGAGTAATAGTAGTTTCATAGAATGAATTGGGTAGAATACCTTCTGTTTCTATTTTGAGGAATAGGTTGAGGTGTATTGGTATTAGGTACTCTTTTAAGGTCTGATAAAACTCTGCACTAAACCCATCTGGTCCTGGGCTATTTTGGATGGGAGACTATTAATGACTCTTTCTATTTCATTAGGGGATATGGGACTGTTTAGATAATTTATTTGATGTTGATTTAACTTTGGTACCTGATATCTGTCTATAAAATTGTCCATTTCATCCAGGTTTTCCAGTTTTGTTGAATATAGGCTATTGTAGTTGGATCTGCTGAATTTTTTGATTTCCTCAGCTTCTGTTGTTATATCTCCTTTTTCATTTCTGATCTTGTGAATTAGGATACTGTCTTGCCTCCCGCACCCAGTTTAGCCTTAGGCCTTTGGCGGCTTCTGCCCGAGGCGATCACCTAGAGAATTAAGCCAAAGACCCTCTATAGACTATCAGCTTATCACTGAAAGAAGCTGCCTCAGAAGTTCATGCTGAGATACAGCTATGCCTGTGACAACACCTATTGCCTGAGGACATCTACAGACACCTGAGCCATTGGTGACTCCTTCCTGACTCTTCCCTGACTTCTCAATGTTTATGTTATGCAAATATTTTATTTCTGGAGCTTTCAGTTCTTACCTGCCTATATAAGCTCAAACCACCCCCAAGTAAACGAGCCTTGATTGGAAACCCTCAACTTGGCTTCGTGTCCTTTTGTTCTCAAACTCTGTGTTTCAGGTCTTTTCTTCCCTTTGAAACAGAACCTGGTTTGTGAAACTGCCGGACAGTTTCACTGTCTCTGTGCCCTCTAGATAGTCTGGCTAAGGGTTTATCTATTTTGTTAATTTTCTCAAAGTATTAGCTCCTGGTTTGGTTGATTCTATATATAGTCCTTTTTGTTTCCATTAGGTTGATTTTAGCCTTGAGTTTTGATTATTTCCTGCCATTGACTCCTCTTGGGTGAACTTGTTTCTTTTTGTTCTAGAGCTTTCAGGTGTGCTGTCAAATTGCTTGTATATGCTTTCTCCAATTTCTTTTTCGAGGCACTTAGAGCTATGAGTTTTCCTCTTAGGACTATTTTCATTGTGTCCCATAAATTTGGGAAGCTGTGGTTCAATTTCATTAAACTCTATAAAGTCTTTAATTTCTTTCTTTATTCCTTCCTTGACCAGATTATCATTGAGTAGAGTGTTGTTAAGCTTCCCTGTGTATGTGGGCGTTCTATTGTTTATGTTGCTATTGAGGAGCAGCCTTAATCTATGGTGATCTGATAGGATACAAGGAATTATTTCAATCTTCTTGTATCTGTTGAGGACTGATTTTTGACCAATTATATGGTCAACTTTGGAGAAGGTACCATGAGGTGCTGAGAAGAAGGTGTATCCTTTTGTTTTAGGATAAAAAGTTATATATATATATATATATATATACATATATATATATGTTAAATCCATTTGTTTCATAACTTTTGTTAGTCTCACTGTGTCTTTGTCTAGTTTCTGCTTCCATGATCTGCCTATTGCAGAGAGTGGGGCATTGAAGTCTCCCACTATTATTGTGTGCGGTGTAATGTGTGCTTTGACCTTTAGTAAAGTTCCTTTTATGAATGTAGATGCCCTTGCATTTGGAGCATAGAGATTCAGAATTGAGAGTTCATCTTGGTAGATCATACCTTTGATGAGTATGAAGTGTCCCTCCTTATCTTTTTTGATCAGTTTAGGGTGAAAGTCAATTTTATTTGCTATTAGAATGCCTACTCCAGCTTTTTTCTTGGGGCCATTGGCTTGAAAAATTATTATCCAGCCTTTTATTCTGAGGTAGTGTCTGTCTCTGTCACTGAGGTGGGTTTCCTGAATGCAATAAAATGTTGGGTCCTGTTTACATATCTAGTCTTATAGCCTATGTCTTTTTATTGGGGAATTGAGTCCATTGATAATTGTTGCTTCCTGTTATTTTTGTTGTTAGAGTTGTAATTCTGTTCATGTGGCTAACTTCTTTTAGTTTTGTTGGAAGATTACTTTCTTGTTTTTTCTAGGATGTAGTTTCCCTCCTTGGGTTGAAGTTTTCCATTTATTACCCTTCGAAGGGCTGGGTTTGTGGAAATATATTGTATAAATTTGGTTATGTCATGGAATACTTTGGTTTCTCCACCTATGGTAAATGAGATTTTTGCTGGGTATAGTAGCCTGGGCTCGCATTTGTGTTCTCTTAGGGTCTATATGACTTCAGCCCAGGATCTTCTAGCTTTCATAGTCTCTGGTGAGAAGTCTGGTGTAATTCTGATAGGCCTGCCTTTATATGTTACTTGACTTTTTTCCCTCACTGCTTTTAATATTCTTTCTTTGTTTTGTGCATTTGGTGTTTTGACTATTATATGGAGGGAGGGATTTCTTTTTTGGTCTAAATGATTTGGAGTTCTGAGGGCTTCTTGTATGTTCATGGGCATCTCTTTCTTTAGGTTAGGGAAGTTCTCTTCTATAATTTTGTTGAAGATATTTACTGGCCCATTACATTGGGAGTCTTCACTCTCTTCTATACCTATTATCCTTAGGTTTGGTCTTCTCATTGTGTCCTGGATTTCCTGGATGTTCTAGGTTAGGGGCTTTTTGCTTTTTGTATTTTCTTTGACTGTTGTGTCCAATCACCATCTTCATCTTCAATCTCTGGAGGCAGGAGTTCCAGCGTCACTGGAACTTGGAGAAAGGCGTGGCTATTTGTGGCAAGGCAAGGTCTGAGTACCAGCTCTTAGCTGGAGGAGGGTCACAAATTCCTTCACCTGTTTGGTTGTGCTTTCTTGTAATTTTTAAGGGATTTTTGTGTTTCCTTTTTAAGAGCTTGTACCTCTTTACCTGTGTTCTCCTGTATTTCTTTTAAGGGAGTTATTTTTGTCCTTCTTAATTTCCTCTATCACCATCATGAGATATGATTTTAGATCCAAATCTTGCTTTTCTGGTGTTTTGGGGTATCCAGGACTTGCTGTGGTGGGAGTACTAGGTTCTGTTGCTGCCAAGTAGTCTTGGTTTCTATTGGTAAGATTCTTACATTTGCCTTTTGCCATCTGTTGATCTCTGGTGTTAAATGTTCTTGCTGTCTCTGGCTGGAGCTTGTTCCTCCTGTAGATCTGTAAGCTTGTGTCAGCACTTCTGGGAGATCAGCTCTACCCTGGTAGGACTGGATTGCAGGGGGCTGTGAATCAGCTGTCCCTCCTGGGTACAAATGGATGAATAAAGCCTGCAGCTTCTGTGGCCTGTGCCTCCCAGCGGGTCTCACCTGAGACCCAAGGTCAGAGCACTCCCTGGAGAGAAGCTCTCTGCTTGTGGGAAAGGTGTGCAGAGGGTTGTGGATCCAACTCCTAGTTGTAGATTGAGGTAGAAAGGATCCTGTCCCAGCTACCCTGCCACTTCTGAGGCCTGAGCCTCCTGGCTGGTCCAACCTTAGAAAATTAGTGGAGACAAAATGGCAATCTCACCTGATACCCAGTATCAGAGCACTCCCTGGAGAGAAGCTCTTTACTTGCGGGAGCACTACTTGCACTAGCTCTCTCAAGGACTCATCCTGTAATCCTTCAGGTTTCTGCAAACTTTCCTAATATCTCTGCTAGATTGGTCACTAAAGGCGATAGTAACTGTTGCATTATGCTCTTCACTGCTAGGATCATAGGGGGTAAATAGGTGAAAGACCTCCATGAGTCTAAGAAGGCTGAGGGAGACTCATTCGGCCCTTGCACCACTTCCCATACCTTAGTCAAATTGGTGGGGTGGTGTGTTGCCCCCCTGAAACCTGCCATCAGAGAGTGGTGGTAGACCTTCAAGTGTTCCCTACCTTCTGAAGTGTTGAAGTCCCAGTCTGGTCTGGTCAATGGGAAGCCTGAGTGTATATCCACAGGCAGGAGGGAAGGACGCCCGTCATCCCCTGGGACATTCTTCCTGGCTTCTAAGAGGATGTGCTGTTTTTCTTCAGTAGTAAAATGAAGCTGTAGGAGCTGCTGACAATCATCCCATGTGGGCTGGTAGGTAAAAAGGAGAGACTCTACTAGGTCAGACCCTGGGGATTTTCAGAAAATGGGGGATTCTGAGACTTCCAGTTATAGAGGTTAGCAGAAGTGAATGGCTAATAATGGAGTGAGTGGTTGACGACCTTGATCCTCGGAAGGTTTGTAAGCATGAAGAGGCAACACAGTCGAGGTGTCTATTATCAACACCCAGCGCTGGCTCCATGTCCCTAAGGCAGGTCCTGAAGCTTCGCCCACTGGTGAGGGAGGGCAGCTGCTTAGGCCCTCCGATCTTGGAAGTAAAGAAGGACCCAATGCCTGAGGACAGAGGGCAGGGGGATATGGAGGTGGAGGGGTCTAAGAGGAGCAAACCAGTATCTTAATTAGAGGAGATGACCTCCTTTCGAGAGTTGTCTTGCAGAGCCAAAATCTTCTTGGACTCTGGAAGTATAACAAAAGGACAGACCCAAGATGGAGGCTTTGTGACCAGATCTTCCCACACAACGATGTAGGGAACCTGGTCAGGATGGCTCACAGACCCAATCCCAAAGATCTTTTTCTTGACTGCCTGTATGGTGGGGAGGGAGAAAGATCCTTCTGCCAACCAACCTGACTGAAAAGTTGGCCATTCAGAAGAACAAAGAGTGATCCATTTGTCTTTTCAAACAGCAACAGACAAGTTATGAGCCCTGGTTTTTGCTTCACTCCAATGTGAAGCGCAAAGGAGTTGAAGCAGTCTGTCCCATTCTGTCCAAAAATAACTTCAGTCCAAGTCCATACACAAACAGAAAAACAGAAAGTAAAATACCAATGAACGAGCACCACAGGAGAAACACCAAATAACTCGGTAGAGGTCTTCTCTCCAAAGACCTCTCATGAAGTTGAACCCTTTCTACTTCCCACTGGGAGTCTGTAAATTTTGTATTGCTGGGACATTCCAGAAAGGGAGTGTGCATTCCTGGCAAGGTCTTTCAGCAACCATCTTATGTTCTCTAAGGTCACACAGTATCACAGGATGAAAATGGACATTATAACTATAAAACATGTTTTAAAGAAATCAGGATCAGATAAGGAGAAAAGTGGTTAATATTTCAATGAAAAAATACAAGTTCCAAACCCAAAATGGCATGATGAAGAAGACGTGTACGTCAAGAGTTACCAGTTTTCTGGGAATTCAACTTAAGTGAGTTACAAGTTCATTCTTCTCTCACCAGTGTCAACACCCTGCTGCTTTTCACCCAGATAGCTTGTGATTAGTTTTCAAAGTCTCAGAGTTAGGGAAGGAAAAAAAATGGAAAAGGGCAATTTAAAGTCCTGCAAAACTCATTGTTCTTACTGCATCAGCCAGCTTTATGACTATTTGTTTTCTGTATTGAAGCAAACTTTTGGTTAATTTTCAGGATTGTTTAAAAAAATTCTATGATACAATATTTACCATTGTCTTTGGTGTAATGTTCTTTTTTCTTTTTTTTTTTTTTATTCAGGGAAATATTTTAGATGGTCCATATTCTGAGTAGTCAGAAATGGTCACTAGATAGTAAAATTGAAAACTCTACAACCTACAATATCTTTATATTACATCTTTGATGCCTTTACAATGTCCAATGAGAGTTTTTTCTGATTAATTAAAATGATAAGCTATTTAACATCCTAGAGAAAGCTTTAAGAAATAAAAGCCAAAAACATAATTTAAAAGCTTTGGTAAATGTTTTCTAAAGATACATAGAAATGGTGTGGATTCAGATCAGATGGGAGGGGAAGTGGGAGGATCGAAGAGGGCTGGAATCTATTCATGAAAATAAAACTATTGTCAATAAAAGAAAAGATTTTAAAATATTGAAAATAATTTTTGGCAAAATCTTAATTCTTCAATCATATTGCAAAGAATGTAAACATGTTCTGAAATCTATATGTTTTCAATTTTAAGAAAGTTAATAATTCTAAGATATATCTTCTAAGCACAAAAAGAAGTAGATGTTTCAGCAATGTATGGTATTATCTTTATTTGGTATAAATGAAAGTAATGCCACCAATTGTCATAGGCTTATTGCATATTCATTGGAGAAGCATTGTAGTACTTCATGCTATGCTTTCACCAAGATTTTGAATATGTAGATTTTCTAACAAATCATCATGTCATCAATAGGAATTAAGTATACCACTAGACATTAAGTCTATGCCCACTCCAAATTTCTCAGATTAATCATGTAAATTGCATTCACTTAATATTTAACAGAAAACAGCAAATGATGAGTCACTACCTATAATTACCATCAGGAAAATGGTTGAGTCCTGTCACAAGGAGGCTTCTGACTATATTCAAATAGAACATATGTGATATTTCAACTGTCTTTCATATCATTAACTACTTTGCTTTCTTTGAAAATGTCCTATTTTTACGTTTTCCAGCCTTTGATATTTTAATACAACACAGTCATTTCATTCTATTGAGTCTCTCAAAAATGCAAAAAAAAAAAAAAAAGCCACATTCACAGAGTTTCTGGGCCACCTTTGGCCTGTGAACCATGGATTAGCACATGAGAATTTGTCCATAGGTGACTGTGTGACTCCCAAACCTCTCACTTTCCATCTACTTCTAGAAAGCCCCTTCTTTCTTTTTACTTTTATTATTTTCCAGGGCTTCATTCTCAGCCATTCTCTATTGCACCTTATATGTCATCATAATTTAATGGTATTCACTTCCATAATTAAGATACTTAATAGGCCCAGGATATTTGTTTTGAGCTTCAGGTCCTTCTTATCCCAATTAAAGCTCTGAAGACCCAATATTTTCGTTGGCTATTTCTTCTTAGCCTTTCCACAGATCCCCCATAATGTAATATGTCCAAAAGGAAACCAGCATTCTCTTGATACAAAGCTCTAGACATATCGCATTAATGTACTATGTAAACAGACAATGAAGAAACAACAATGAGAAAAAAATTGCTTCTAAAACTCTAATGCAGATCACTTACCACATATCAATGGTATAATAGTCTCCAGTATCGGTACTTTGTCGAAAACGGACAAACTAATGATGTGGAGAAATTCTAACAGAATGAAGAAAACTCTTCTCTTTTCTTTTATTATTTTTCATTATTTTGATAGATCAGGCTGAACTCAAAATCACTATATAGCTGAGTATGACCTTGAACATCTCATTTTCTTGCTTCTACTTCAAAACACTAGTATTACAGGTTTGTACCACCATGCCTGGTTTATGAACTGTGGTTGAACTCGGAGCCTTCTGCATACTGGACAAGCACATGCTGACTAAACCATGTTCATAACCTTTAAAGAATGTTTTCTTAATGAAAACAGATACTTAGGCAGAAATCCTTAGAGAACCAGTTTTGTGTAGCCAGGTCCATGCATGACAGTTGAAATAATAGAATAGTTCTTATGTAGACTGGACTACTCCAAACTCTGGCTACTCTTAAGGAAAGGAATCATGTGACTGGAAAGATAGCTCAGGGCTTAAGGGCACCTTAAAGAGGTTCTGACTTTGGTTTTCAACACACATATAGGGTACTTAAAACTTTGGTATAAACTGAGCAGGAAACACCTGGAAAGACTACAGGAGTCAATAGGTTAGGCTAAAAGTGGCAGATAAACTAACTGTAAGAGAAACAGAAGGACTTAGGGATAGCAATGCTTCAAATCTCAACAAACAAATATGTGATTTGTGAACTTGTAATTTAGTAGATCTGTAGTGAACAGTACAGACATATGATATGGTCAGTAAAAATGTAGTTCTAAGATTTCTCAAGTTTGATGTGCTACTATGTTTCCATTACACCATCCATTTACTTGGTGGCAAAGTACTGTTCTTTAACACAATTACTGGGTACAGGTCATGTTGCAGTGGACATTTGAGGTGGCATTATACCTCAGCAAAAGTGAAAGAGAAATTACCCAAGAGAGTCAGTCTGTGAAGGAAAAAAAGAAGAGGCTTTAATATTTTCATTCTGCAGAAGCACAAAAATACCCACATTATTCAGAAGCCAGCCAAGCATTGCCACCATGGAACTGCTTACTCAACTGTTTAGTTTTAAGTACATTTTTATTTCAAAGAATGGCATAAAATCTTTAAACTAATTTTGGGAGCTAATGGGTTAAGGCCACTAAAAACCCTAGGAAAAGTCATCCTCGGGCTGGAGAGATGGCTCAGCAGTTAAGAGCACTAACTGCTCTTCCAAGGTCCTGAGTTCAAATCCCAGCAACCACATGGTGGCTCACAACCATCCGTAATGAGATATGATGCCTTCTTCTGGGGTGTCTGAAGAGAGCTACAGTGTACTTACATATAATAAGTAAATAAATAAAATACATTTAAAAGTCGTCCTCTGCTTCATTTGTCTTGTCTGCTGGTAGTGGTGTCTGCGTTTATGAAGACACCAGCAACTGCAGGTTGGGCTATCCCTTCAGGAACTGCTATGGAAATGAAGAGTTGCTCAGAAAGTTCACTCAGAAGATTCAATTGATTTTAGCCAAGGCTATTGTTTTTCCTAAATCATTTGAGCTTCTCAAGACGAACTAGTAGTACTACTAGTAGTAGTAGTAGTAGCAGTATTAGTAGTAGTAGTAGTAGCAATAGTAGTAGTTACAAAGAAAAATGGAGAAATGATTATGTACAATGTTCCAGATAATCAATAATTGCTTCATTTACTTCTGTAAATGCTAGCCTGGGGGACATGAAGGTTTCTCCAGACACACATAGCAATATGTCCTAGAGAGGGATTCACTCACTCCTAGATACTTCCTGTGGAAAAAGAGTATGCAAAGTAGGTCCACAAGGCTTAAAGGCTTAGCACACCAGAACTCCCCGATCCCATCTGCATACCTAGAAGGAGGCTCTCAGTGCACAGCATCCTCCTAGGACCAGAACAAAGTGAAATTGGAGAACATTCCCAAGATTCCTTTTGGAGGTTTAGAAAAGAGAGGTCCTCTTATTTTTCCTTGTACTTATCTATGTGCATACATGTGTGTGCATGTGAATGTAGAGGCCAAGAGTTGATGTTGGCTGTCTTTATCAAATGTTCTCCATCTTGTTTTACAGAACTGTATCTCTTAGTGGCCTAGAACTTGCATATTTGGCTATGATGGCAGGTCAGTTATCCCCAGGGATTCTCTTGTCTCTGTACCTCATACCATACACCCTGGCTGGGATTACAAGTGTGATGTTGCTCATGGTATATTATTATTATTATTATTATTATTATTATTATTATTATTATTATTATTATTACATTAATGTATTAATTCACTTTAAACCCCATATCAGCCCTTCCTCCCCTTCCAGTACCCCCACACAAGTTCTACCCCCCATTCCACCTTCCCCTTCTCTTGTGAGAAGAGGAAGCTCCCCTCTTGGTGTCAGCCACCTCCACCCCACACACATCAAGTCGTTGAGGGACTTGGTGAGTCCTCTCCATTTAGGGGCAGGTACACACAGAGCAGGCTCATGGACAGCCCCTACTCCAGTTGTTCAGCCACCAGCCTGAAGACCAAGCTGCTCATCTTTTGTGGGTGCTGGAGAGACAAATTTATGTCCTCATGCTTGAGTGGCAAGCACTTTAGTCACCGAGCCACCTCCCCAGCTGTGTGTGATCTCTTAAAAAGCACAATTATGCCTCTCCCCTGCACTAACCTTTTTCTGCTTCCAAAATATCTATTCCCACCTCCCAGAGTCATTGACTAAACAGGAGAAAACCAACTTAGTAAAGGAGCAGCATGTGGGTCTGTGTGCATCAAATACTGACTTTTTCAATGAATCGCCAAAACAATAGTTCCAAGTCCAGAAGTAAAAATTATTATCATATCTAGTTTACAGATGAGAACAGAGGCTCGAAGACATGCATTGATGTGCCTAAAATCATGCAGCTTCAGCAAGCTGAGGCCAGGATTAACTTAAGTATTCTGACTGCAGTGGCTATGTTCTTTCTGTCGGATCAAGCTGCCTCACAAATAAGGAATTTCGCTTGACAAAGCTACTTGGGAACAGAGTCAAGTTCACCCATGTGAAATAAAGTGCCTCCACACAGGGCAGACACATCCAAATCCCCACCACAGTTCTTCTGGAATAAGAACCATAGAACTCTTTCTTGAACTACCAACCAGGAATGTGGAATTCTGGGTTTGTTGGTGTGGCTCTGGGAAGCAGATGATCACTGGTGGCAACTACAGAGGGCACAGGACTTGCTCAATACACAACAACAACACTTTTATCTTTTTTTTTTTCACCAAGCTTTCTTTTTTCTTGGGAGTTTTTAATTACACTTCAGAATTCCACAAAACCCTAACTTTTACAAATTTTGATTTTTGAGATTTATATATCCATTAGATGCTTACAGTGCCTGTCCTTTTTTTCTTTTTGGCTTTGCTAGTAGTAATACCTTAAAAGCTGTATTTTACTCCTGTATAGTGTTCACTGGCCCCTTTCTTCTTATTGAACAAAAATAACCTAGATTTTTGCCAGCCAAAATGAATCCATGCTATAAATCCTCCCTTTCTTTCATTGGATAAAAACTTACCTTTAGTATATTTCATGCCTTTGGTACCAAATTAGGTAGAATATTCTATTTAAACATCTTAGTTTGCTTCTCGTTGTCTTTCAGTTTGGAAATCTTCCATTGTTTTTCTTTAAGTGTGTTGATTAACACCTGTTACAGCTTGTCTTTTATTAGTGCCACTCAGTGAAGTTTTTATTTCAAAAATTGTATTTTCTTCTCCTTTTTCCCCTTTTTTCTTTCCTGTTATGTTTCTTTTTTGGTAGGGTCTTATTTTATGAACCTGGCTAGCCTGAATCAAGCTAGTCCCAAAATGTTGTTGATTTTTTTCTGCATCTGTCTCCCTAGTGCTAAGATTACAGGCATATACCACCACAGCTTTCCAGACATTAAATTTTCTAAACATTATAAAAAGGAGATATGAAAGAATGTAGGAGACAGAAAACTGGAAAGCGAGATAGGAAATGGTATGTTTGGGTTTTGAAACAGCCATTGCAAACATGATCTCACAGCAACTGTGGTTACCTGCACTGGCCCTGTGCAAACTGCTATTATCCTGCTATTATCAATAGCTAATCCAGTGTCAAGGAGGGGCTCATGGAGTACTACTACTCCTGGCTGAATTTTAGTCAACAAGAGTATTCTGAGAAAGGATAGTTATTCTCTTCTGCTATGTACAATAAGGTGAGCCCAGTAGGTTCCAGTGGATAGTTCCATACTAGTTGATATACAAACTATCCTAGTTAAAAGTCTGAGGGACATGAAATAAAACAAAAGGCATAAATGTGCAGAAGGGAGCTATATGGGGGAATAGATGGGTTAAAATTGTTAAAAATGAACACAGGAGCCAAGAGTACAGAACATACTGTATACACATATGAAATCATCAAAGAACAAATTTAACCAATAGAAAAGAGCATTTTACTTGGTAATTACAGTTTTGTTTCTCTACCTAGGTTATTTATATGTGTATGTATTTATATGTGCTATGGAGATATTTCCCTTTGGGTTCTTAAATGAAATTAAATAATCGCTCTCAAAGCTTCACCTCTTAATAGCAACATCAAGTCCCAGGCTGTTCTGTATAATTTGAATTCTACTATGAGTATCAATAAAATGTTCTTAATTCTTCATATCTTTAATTGTTCTGAGACATAATTAGTGTATGATGATGTACTATATATGTTATGAATTCCATGATGTTCTCTTAAGAAATATTATCGTACTTTCACAGACAATGTATTTGGCTGAACTCAAATGGAAGATCCCTGGCATTTTGCCATGGGATATAAATAAACAACTCTGACTACTCTAAGTTTATTGGGATTGTCTGGAGCCTTTCCTTCACATCTGTACTTCCATGACTCACTAACAGGTTTTTGTTACTCTTTTGTCTCATTTCTGTCAACCTTCTCTTGTGTTTCAGTTATTCCAGACAGCTTAAGTTCAGGTTAAAGGCACTGAGCCAAAACTAATCCACAGCATGTTTTTATATAAATCTGAAATCCATGAGATGATAATGTTTTTTAAAAATAGCTCTAAGAAATTTACACATACACACATACACATACATACAGAGAGAGAAAGAGAGGGAGGGAGGGAGGGAGAGAGAGAGAGAGAGAGAGAGAGAGAGAGAGAGAGAGAGAGAGAGAGAGAACTATACAGCCAATATGCAGCCTAAAAAGCCTAAAGTATTTATTCTCTACTTTTCTATAGAATGAATGAAAAGTTTTCTGGGCATTGTTTTCATTCTTTAACATAGAAAGATTATGGGTTTAATCTACATGAGACTTAGGTTCCTTATAAAGCCAACAAGTCATGCTACATCATGTCATGATATCCCTCTGAGAGTATCTCTTCTTTACAATGACTGCCTGGGTTTAGTCACACATCCATGCTTTCACATTGCTGATTTCAATAGTTTCTTCAGGCTCTGTAAATGCTATTCCACAATTATTTATTTCAATGACTAGAATGTTCTAAATTCTCACACTATTCAAACAAGGTTCTTCACAATCAAGAAGTAAAAAGTAAGGCAGATTTGTAAATTCCATGTATGAGTGTTAAAAGTATGCTCCAATACATAATTAAACCCTCTCAACAAAGCCAGGTTATTTCCAGGTTAAAGAAATCACTGAAGAATCTTTAGACAACCGAGACATTAAACACACATCAGCACAGACTAAGCTAAACATATGACTAGAGAGCTTAGTGATTCAGACCAGAAAATGTACTAAACAACAACCTCAAACTGTGGGGAGATGGGGAAACTTGATTTGAAAGTTGTCACATCCTGTTATTTTCCATCAATAAGGAAGTGCTTCCCACATGGAGATGAAAACAGTGAATGAGAGGTGATCCTTAAAATTCAAAATGTTCCCCTTGCCCACCAGTTCCGTTAGCTCTCTTAGATCAATTCAACATGTAGCTAAAACCCTAAAAGAAAGTATTAAAATGATGCCTCTCCAAATGTACCCTATCAAGGAAGACAAAGAAA
>NC_045030.1:62143859-62144380 GCF_008632895.1 Mastomys coucha | reverse complement strand
GGTGACAGCAGATGCTGGAGAGGTTGTGGAGAAAGAGGAACATTACTTCATTGCTGGTGGGAGTGCAAGCTGATACAACCACTTTGGAAACTAGTTTGACTGTTCCTCCAGAAATGGAGTACTACTCAGCTATTAAAAACAATGATTTTATGAAATTCTTGGAGAAATGAATGGATCTGGAGAATATCATCCTGAGTGAGGTAAACCAATCACAAAAGAACACACATGGTATGCACTCTCTGATAAGTGAATATTAGCCCAGAAGATCAGAATACACAAAATACAGTCCACAAACCACAAGAAACTCAAGAAGAAGGAAGACCAAAGTGGGGATACTTTGTTCCTTCTTAGAAGGGTAAACAAAATACCCATGGAAGGAGTTGCAGAAAGTAACTATGGAGCAAAGACTGAAGGAAGGACAATCCAGAAACTGTTCCACCTGGAAATCCTTCCCATATTCAATCATCAAATCCAGACACTATTATGGATGTCAGCAAGTGCTGGCTGACAGGAGCCTGGTA
>NC_045030.1:62141560-62143849 GCF_008632895.1 Mastomys coucha | reverse complement strand
TAATTATTTGATTTAAATTATAAACATAATTTATTGAAAGGGAGAGTGAATCAGATACCTATTTAAACCTGAACATACTAGAATGTCCACAATGGAGGTGTCAATAGGAGATGCAAGGGAGAACAAGGAGTAATAACATACATAGAAATAATTTTCAAAATAGTCCCCTTTGATTTAATGTAATATCCACATCAGAGAACCAAATACAAAGAAATCTATAACTAAAAACATCATAACCAAACTGTTAATACCCAAAGGCAAGGTAAAAATCTTTGAAAACAGTGAGAGAAGTAACTCACCACTCCAGGGATTCTGAATGATGTTGTTAGTTCATTGTTCATCAAAAGCCAAGGACACCAGGAGACATGGACACAGCACATTTAAAATGCTGGGTAATAAGACCTAATGGCCTTGGGCTGAAGCTCAGTGTTAGAGAATTTGCTTAGTAGATAGAAGGCCCTGTGTCCCATCTCCAAAGGAAAAGAAAACGATCTATCAACAATAACAGCAACAGAAACCTGTGTTTAGGAAAATTTGACTTCAAAGATTAAGGGTAAGTTAAAATTTTCCTAGGTAAACAAAAACTGATTTCACTGCTGCCAAACCTGCCCTATGAGAAGGATTAAAAACAAGTAGATTTTAGGCTGAAAAAAAAAAAAAGAACACTATACAGCAATTTCAATTCCTATGATGAGATGGGATAGCTAGCCGGTAACTCAGTGCCACAGTATTGCTGAGGCATGCACAAGGCCTCATGTTTCATTCCTAGTACTAAAATAATGACATAAACAGAGAAAAAATGTGAACCAAGTAACTGCATGATTAGCACATAGAACAGTATCCATGTATATGTTGTTATACCAGGTATTATATTATCTTTTTCTTTTATATGTGTTAGAGAATAATTGAATAAGGCAATATGTTAAAAAGAAAAGTACTTCCACAACACACAGGTATGAAGATGTGATCTGCATATCCATAATAGCCCCAAATGGGAACAAGATAAAGCTATACAAAACAAAGGTTTTGCATTGTACTAAAATTATGTAGATAGCTATCCAAATAAGATTTTCATAAATTAACCTGTTAATTAGAATCCCAAAGACAATCACTAGGTTAATAACATAGAAATGTGTAGAATTGAAATTAGTGTTAAATGTGTCTACATAGTAGTCAAAAGCTTAACTCGGTACAAATTATGAATAAGTTGCTAAACGTCAATATGCTCAATGGAATGTTATTCAGTCTTTTTTGAAAAATGAAGAACTTAAACATGCTCAAAACACAGCTGTACCTTGAAGACCTATACTAAGTGAAATACACCAAACAAAACAAATATTTTTTGACTTTACTTGTATGAATTACATCAGATCCTTAGTTTGATCCTCAGTGCCATATATTTTAAAATTAATAAAATATGTTCTAGGGAGTTATCTCAGGGTCTAGGGTAATGGCAGACAGGATGAACACCTCATGTCAGCATCATCTGGAACAGCTCTAGCCTGCTTATTTTGTAAGTATCCCCATCTTATCTGTGCTTTCATTATGACAGCCTTTGTTATCTGTGGTCAATTTCTTCTGAAAATATTACATGGAAAATTTTCAGAAATAAACAACTCATAAGCTTGCCTGATAAAAAATTGCCTGATAAAAATCTCAGGGTATGCTACGTAGGATGATAATCATCCCTTTGTCTGGCATATGTCTCCTCACTGTGCTGCCTGCAAATGAGTTGCTCCCTTACTCCCTGTCCATCTAGGTTATGAGACTGACAGCTGCGGTATTGCAAAGGTTGGGCACAAGGAACATTTCTGTTGCCTGATAGTGGCTCCGTGACTCCAAAGCAGTGATCCTGCCAATTATATCGCTTTAAATTGTTATAATTTTACTCTATTCCTAATTATTGTTTATTTTTTACTACCTTAACATTTGTTGTCATAGATAGATAGATAGATGATAGATAGATAGATAGATAGATAGATAGATAGATAGATAGATATGAAAAAGCCCACAAAATTCGGTAGTATTTGCTGTAATATAGTAATATTCGGTAATATAGTATTGATATACATCTCCGAGGACAAGAGAGGACTATTACAGTAAAATTTAAATTAATTCTCCTACTTAAAAAATAAAAGATGTATGATTTTTATACATTTTATTGGTGTATTTTCAGTCCTATAGATCAAATCCATGGCCCTCCACATGCTAGCCTTATCTCAGATCTACATCTACTTAAATGCATGATTTTCATAAGATACCTCCCCAGTCATTTTCACATGATATTCT
>NC_045030.1:62112312-62141550 GCF_008632895.1 Mastomys coucha | reverse complement strand
CTTTCTACTCCTTTCTTTAGCAGACACCCTCTTAGACCTCTATTGCCTCATCAATTCCTTAGAGACACCCAGCCTTGGTCAGATTCCTCCATGTGTAGGAATTACACTCTCGGTAGTAGTTTGGATGACAAATGTCCCTATGGTCTCAGGCCTTTGAATTCTTGGTCCCCAGTGGATGGTGCTATTTAGGGATGTTTAGGAGCAAGACCATTGTATGTCACTGTGGGAATGCTTTAAAAGTCAAAAGCCTCATGCTACTTCCAGTTATCTTTCTGTTTCATCCTTGCAGTTCAAGATTTGTCCTCTTAGCTTCCCATTCCTATTGCTATGCCAACTGCTTGCTTCCATGCCTCCTGCCATGATAGATTCCTAACTCTCTGGGACCATAAGCCAAAGTAAACTCTTTCTTCTGTTAGTCACTTTTGATCATGGAGTTTTATCACAAGGACACAAAAGTGACCAATAGAGCCCCACTGCTGCTCTTGGACTAGTAGTTACATTTTACAGCTGTTTGGTAAATGTCTACTTTTCCTACTTGACTGATAGTCACCAAAGAATAGTAATCATTTCTGTGTTGATCCCCATTCTGACCCTACAACACTTCCTGTAACTGTATAATATGGAGTCTGGCAGTCTCAACCTAGTCAATGGCAAAGCTAGTTGTGAGTTTGATATGCTGCTTTCTTCCAGCATCTCCTATGGAGCTATCTGCGAAGAAGGAAAAGAGGAGAGATGGACTAATCTAAAGGCTGCTGGCCATGGTTGGTTCTATGTGGGATGCTCATGTTTGGAGTCTCTACTCTGATTATCTTATCTGTAATCAGGCAGAAGAGTGGAACACATCCTGTATGTAGATCAGGGGTCAGGCCTGGATTATATTTCCAACTCTACTATTTTCAAGGATACATAACAACTCTTCATTTTTGAGTTTTTGTTTTCTCACATGCTAGGCCTATATTTTACATAGCACAAAATAAAACGATGCTTGTTCTGATGGGTGCAACTTCTTAAGGAAGTGGAGTCATTAGCAGAAACAAACACAAAACTTATAACCTCTTCCCAAAGCTGTTGTGTGAACAGGTGCTGCACCTATCCCTGAAACTGACACCTCTGCCAGTCTTTGTTACTGTCCTACCAATTCCTATGTACTCAGTGGCAATCATTTTTTTGTGGGGCTCCAAAAGGGAAAAAATCCTGAAAGAAAAACATGGGTTAGGACTTTAATATTTTCTAAGATCCATTTCACATTTCATGTAGGAATCGCTTCCTCTTGTTTGAAGGCCTCTAATGATATAGAGTTTACTGCCAATTCTTGGAATGCCTACAGTTATGACATAGTCCTCGTGAAGCCTAAGCACCAGCAGTTGTAATCTACCTGCTGATGATCTCTTCTGAATAGTCTTTGTCTAGATGGACTCACATAGACTGATACTGAGGTCAAAACCTTGAAACTAGAATAGTTAGAAAAAGTTCAGAAAATCTGGTTAATACAAACTTGGAGAAACCCAAGAAAAGAGAGGGGAATGATTAGGGAAGGATGGAGGGAGGGAAAGGAGGTGGGTATTTTAGAAGAAAAAAGTATTATAATGACTAAATCATTAAATGGCAGGTACTAGTGAGGGTGGCAGCTAAGTGAAAAAAATAGGAACAGAAGAAAAGTGTATGCATATGTGTGCATATTATTAGCCAATTGCATGTATGGAAAAGAAGCAACAGAAGTTGTCAGTGGGTAATTAGACTCTAACCTCTAGGCTAACTTGCTGTGTAATTCCTGGAAGACCTACTTGCTTACCAAAAACTGACTATGGGCAGATGCAGAGTTCTGATCATGAAGTTCACTACATTCTGTCCCACTCCTGCAGTGAGAGTATGGCACTTAGGATACTGGAAAAAGAAGCTCAGGTATCGATACTTCTGGAGAGAAGTTTAAAAACATATCTAAGCTGAGGATGCAGCTCAGCTGACAGAGTTCTTGCCTAGCATCCACAAAAACCAGCACCATATAAACTGAATGTAGTACATACCTGTAATCCCAGAACTAGAGAGGTAGACGAGATTGAGACAGAAGACTGTCATGAGTTCAAAATCAGTTTGGGGTACATAGTGAGTTCCAGATCAACCTGGGTGAAACCCTAGCACTCATGAATAAATTAGTTATTTAATTAAAAACAAACCTCAAATCTGACCTAAACATGATCCAAGTATCCAAGCTTTTATCCATCTCTCTATATAGTTTCTTGATTCTTCCAAAAAACAACGAGCTGTGTAGGGTGACAGATGTGCACAGAAGGGTGGGTGTTCTCTGACTCAGCCGTTGCCCTTCTCTGTCTGCCTGAGTGCTTCAGGAGCTATGTGGCCACGATTACCTCAGACAGAACTGGTTCAGTCTTTTCCTGGTGACAGCCATGCTAGTGTTGAGATTTGCTTTTCTGTACATTCTTTTGCTGTATCAAAACAGTTCTCAAAGAGGTGTTTGTTGGAGCAGTCCGAGCTGCTTTATGGAAACACTCCATGCGACCACATGTGGTTCGAAAGTGCTTATGATAGCATTCTCCAGTTTAGAAAATCAATAAAGATACATTAAATATTGATGTCAGCCTCGTTCCTGCTACTCTGTGTACACCGAGTGCCTGAGAAGCTTTTGTGTTATCTGTTTTTGTTGCTGAAATCCAGGTAACAAACAAACATGAGATCAAAAGCTCATTCAGTCACGAACCTGAACTACATTTCAAATACCGGCAGCTAGACTCCTTTTGCAAAGTGGTATGATCTGAAAGGCCATTGCTCATTTGCTGTGGATGGTGTTTTCTCAAATTCAGTCCTGAAATTTACTTCACCAGTCCTCCATTCCCAGTTGAGCCTTTGAGGCCTATTTTGTATTGACTGATAGGACAGAATGCTGATTTCCTTGCCATTTCAAGACAAATCCTCCTTTCCCCCTAATATCATAGATCAAGGCTATAATTGCAATAGTCAGGAGGCTGAGGCAGCAGGAGTTTGCGGCCATTGAGCCCATAGACAAACAAACAAGCAAAAAAAAAAAAAGAGACCCTCTTATAGTGTTTATCTTCACAGAAATTACTATTCGGATCACTTGCAATTTCCCTGACTTGTGCTTAAAAAAAAAAAAAGTTGTTCCAATCATCAGCACTTGAGTACTTGAGCCTCTGCTCCATTCTTGCTGTGTAAAAGTGAACAGGCCACTCACCCTTCCAATGACAGCTTCAGCTGATAGGAGATGGAGAGAACACTCCATATACTTCACACCTATTCAAATGCAGAAACAGTATAAAATGTATAAAGTACCCGAAACACAGAAAATGCACAGTCATACTAATTATTTTCAGTTTCATGTAGCTTTCACAAATGTATTTTATTCAATAAGTCAGGTCACAATATAATAGGGCCTGATGGGGTTTTTAATGGCTCATTGTGCTTTCTATATGATTTGTTTTCTTCTTCTGAAGTATTTATTTTTAGTTAAACAATATTCACTGGGACACCGACATTCCTTTGTTAAAGGCTTGCTTGTTTCCTATCGATCTACATTTGATGCACTTTATTTTTGGAACTTATTCTTAGACCTCATAATTTATCATTCTATTTTGCCTCATTTTGTCCTAGCCTTTTAGACAAAGAAGTATTGTTTACATTTTTCAAGGGGTTGGGTTTTCAACACATTCCTGACAATAGCTAAAAGTTCTATACTTTGTTAATTATTTAGCCTTTTATTTACTTATTTTTAAATGTTAAAAGTCTAGCACTAAAAAATACCAAGATAAAATGAGGAAGAAACACTGTTCAGAGAAAGTTTTAATGATGTTGAAAGCAAGCAATCTTGCTGACCTCAAGATGATAGGGTCCAAGCTACATGTATTCTGTCCTATGCACTCAGAGACGTGCACCAGAGTCAAGATGATTGCAGCAGTGGTATGTAAGCTCTAGGGAGAAGGAGAAGGAATTAAACTTCTCATGGGCTGAAATTCAGTGTGGGGGAAGAGAATGGAATTTATTAGGTTACTAAATTTAAAATTTATTAGGTTAATGCATTTCAAATACTTGATATTTTGAAATGAGAATAACACATAATGGTGATTGTTGAAAGCCTGAGAAAGAAAGCTGGACAAAAGGACAGTTGTTAAGATAATCCAATCCCAAGATTCTTTGGCAGGTGTGACCAACCCAATCCTCAAACATACCAGGGGACATTTAGATACAAAATTATCAAAACTGTAGGTCAGTAGAATACATTGTCCTATCTGTAAAATGAGAATTATAAATATGAAAATGTTGAGAGGCTTCCAAATCCTACACTATTCTGTGTTATTTTGATTTCAGAACATAAAAACACACATATATGACAGTAGGTTCTTTATTACTATTTGTTCCCTCCACTCTTCTCAGAAGAAACATCATATTCTTTCCATAAAGAAAACTTGGGCAAGCACTCCTCATAAAGAATTTAGTAACCTAATAAATTTCTGTATTTCTCAGATCACTTTGATTTCTGTATAGCCTTTGGCCTTGGTATGCTCTTACAGTCCTGAATAGCTTTGGGTTCCTCCATCCTAAACAAATCAAGTATAAATAGTTGACCTTAGAAGTGTCTTTAGAAATATTGTGCCTGAACAAATAGAGGTCTCTTAACTGTGTGTTGTCTCAAAAGGATTGTCATGGGCATCATTTGTACAGCACCACTGTAGTGCAAGGGCTTGCCCGTGATTGCAATCACAGAGGTGCCAAGGCCTCTCCTACTGATTTCAGCACTTCTCTGAAGAGCTGAGCAAATGTCCAAGTGTGAAAGTTCCCATGGAATCCTGACATTTTTAGCCCATTTGTGTTTTCAAAGTAAGCTCAAGACCATAGGAGTTACCTGGCTTAGTTTGAACAATCAAATTCCAAATAGATTGTTTCATCCCCAACTCTTTACCCCCTTCCTCCCTCTCTTGATTTTGCTATCTGTTAGGGAAGCATTCATTCATTAGGGTTTGAAGGACCCCCTTCTGGGCCTCAACCTTTTGTTTTAGTTAGAACTTGCTTGAGAGATGCTAGAGTTTGCATTAGATTCCCTGTTTGTCATTGCCAAGGTATTCTTTGAAGTTGCTAACTTGTTCTTTGATGAGTATACTGAATGCAGACAGAAAGAAAAAGACAATTATTACTCTCTGTCCCCCAATTAGGCCAACCTAAATCCCCTTGCTTAGTTCCTGGAGTTGCGAAAAGACAACAGAGTAGTTGTACCAGTATTGATATAATGAAGCTACTTCCAAGTCAGGAACCCTATCATCCAGCTTTTATGCTCTAGTGTTTGAACTTTGAAGTTCTGCCATTTAGAGATGAGTGGCCATACATCCTGGGATTTTCAGGCAAATTCTCATTTTGAGTGATCTGTGAATTTCTCCTTGATAAACCCTCCATACAACAGATGTTGGGTTCTCCATTGTATTAGAAAAGAAGTTGATGGGATATAGTGGAAGTATAACAAATCCAGAGTCAGAGAACTTGTATCTTAGCCATCTTTACCTAGTGTTGTGACCTTGAATAGTTGTTAACATCCTGACCTAATTATTCCCATCTTTAATATGCAAAGGACATCAATGAATTAAAAACAATGTTTAATACAAGAACAATTACAAGGAGACCTAGAATGCAGTATGTAGTCACACATACTCACTGTTTTTAATAGAAGTTTAGTGACCAGATAAGAGTAAAAAGATTCATAACATTTAGACACAAGTGACAGGTTCACAAATATGTCCCATTTTCATGAAGGTACTTAGCAGAACACTTTCACTCCATGAACTGCAGTCTTTTAAACTATAAAATAAATAATAATGACAATAGCAAAATAGTGGGATGCTGATCAAGTGATACAGATATTAAATATTCAATTTATCATGGTGGTTAATATTATGATATAGAGGTTAACAACTACATAGATGAAGAGAAAAAAAGATGACCAAATTCCAAGTGTGATCTCTCTTGCTCCTTTACTTATATGCTGTCAATATGTAGATGATACCAACGCAAATATAGAACTAAGACCAGAGCCTTCCTCTAGGAGCCTAACTCTGGTTATCTTAGGACAGAGGCTTGAAAAAAATCAATAGAAATGCCCTGCATGACTCTGCTTCACTGAGAGATGATCAGCATTTCCAGACTTGTTGATTTGCCTTGATTATTTGCTTGGCAATCCAGGACTTCTCACAGAAAGTCACAGTTACAGTGGTCATAACAATGCTTAGCCTATGGTCTCATCAGTCATGCTAATGTTGACATGAATCGCCTCCTGAGAATTTACATCAGAGAACCAACTTCCACTTCTAGGAGCTATGCTGAGCCTATAAACACCATTAGAGCCCCTACTGTGTGTAAGCTTTGGTGCCTGACTCAAGAGTAAGCATTCAAATATTTGTTGATGGATTGATTGATTAGAGGGGTTAAAGAGTTAGCAAAACATTCTCCTTTCAAGATATTGACATCCAAGGAGAACATTGATTCCTACAAAGCTAGTTGATCCCTAGAGTGAACCACAGTACAGACCTATGTAAAAAGCAAGTATTGCCTGCTTGGCCTTGAAAGTAGATGCTCTTATAGAATATGAAAATACAGTAGTGATGATCAAAGGCTGAGGAGAATAGGAAGAAGGCAGCTGAGGGGACCGGTTGACCCACTGCTACAAGTTACAATTAGAAGTAAGAAACTGTAGTGTGCTGGGACCCAGGAGAGCCTTTATTGCTAGCAAGAATTCCCTGTGAGGTTTAAAAAGCCCAAAGATCTTAAAAATGGTTTTGCCATAAAAATGTTAAGTATTTGAGCTAAATAGCATGCAATACATACATATGTTAGAATATCACATGATATACATATATGTATACAATTTTATGTCAATCTAATTTAAAAAATAAAAAATGCAACTAGGAATAACTCTGATTGGAAGTTCTAGAAAAGCTAGTAAGAGGAAGCTTAATATGTACCTCAGACTGATTTACCTTTTGACAACAATGGAAAAGGGCATTTAAGTCACAGAGAGCAAGCTGATCACAAGAGATAATAAAGAGCATGCCTCTTTGCTAGTAAGTAGTAAATAGAGATCATGCCATGGAGCATCGTGGAAGCCATGCACAGAATTTGACTCTTTGCTTCTGAGGCCATGGAAATCAGGAGGAAGGTTTTAGAGAAAGATGATGATGAACTTAACTAGATCTGGACGGTTTCATTACTAAGGACACTTCAAAATCACTGAGGCATAACTTTGCTGTCATCAGTAAAGCTCCTGGGGTCAAGAGAACAAACAGAAAGCCACAAAAGTTTGTTCAGATGAATAAACAACTGATAAGACAAACTTTGAGAAGAAAGTAATTGACAACATCTGGAGCTGGGCTCCCAGGCTGGCAGCCTCCAGCTACCTTTGCTACATTTGCCACCACCCTCGCTTTCCTTCAGTTTCCATCAGTATGAATATTTACTGCAGCAGAATATTATCTGGCAGTGAGCCACCAAACCTTAGGAGTCTAGTTTCTCTTTACTGCATTTGCAAGAAAGTGGTGCTCTCTAGAGTCCAGCATAAGGATTGCATGGCAAGCTGTGAAGATAACACAAAACATACCTTCTTACCTCGGTTGCTAGATCTCCACATTTGGTAAACAATTCAAGTGTTAAACCGTTTAACATGATCAAGTCCCGGGGGCTGAGCTAGTATCGCTCCTGGAAAAGCATTCAGAGCCTTTTTCCAGACAAGTGTTGTCTGTGGCTCTCCAAGAAAGGCAAGAACATACAGTGTGTTCATGCGTATTTGACTGCAGACGTATTGCCTTAGTTTTATTACTCCAGATCTTTTAAATGACAGATTAAATGTGCATACATTTTTGGCATACAGTGTGATGCTGATGCATGTGTATTTAGTGAAATTATTACATCAAACTATCATAACTAACATTTCCCAGACATTACTTGATGTTTTCACAAGAACTTACAGTCTACTCCTATTGAAAAATGCTGCTGGAAGAGAATAAAATTAAAACAGTGTTTTCAACTTGGGGCTCAGAGACAACTGATGATGGTATTTTGATATAATTTTTATCTAGCTGTTCTCTGCTTCATAATGCCTATCAATCATAACAACTGCTTTGGGGTTTTACATATGTTTTACAGGTTAACCTCATCTATATTTGTTTCTGTTTATTTAAATTTTCATGCAATATCTTTTTCAACATATTTTTCCTTCCCACAGCTCCTCCAAGACTCTAATCACCCAATTTCATGTTCATTGTCTGTTTCTCAGTCTCCATCTCTCTCACACATACATATAAAAACACAAACAAAAAAAAAACAAGCAAACACCAATGGACAAATATATATACCTCTATGAATACATACACTGTCCTTAATGCTTTACTTCCAGATTCCCTATAGATTGCCTTGGAATGCTAGCAAGTCCTCATCCTCTGTGATTCCTAAGGGATCATCAGTCCAACATATTATTACCCAGATCAAGAGTTATACTAGTTTGCTTTAAAATGTACTTACTTAAAGTAATTGTCTCTAAAGCATTCAAAGCCCATTTAAGTCTGGCTATGATTCATTATGCTAATTTTCTCTAGAGTCCTTCATTCTCGACATTTGCACATTTGTTGCGCTGGAATTCAACTAGTCTATTTGTACTATATCTGTACCTATTTGTACTATAACAAGTCTAGAGTTATCATACTGTTATCAACAGTGTGAATATTTACTGGAGCAAAATATTATTTAGCAGGGAGTCACCAAACTTTAGGAATCTAATTTGTTAGGAACCTTTAACTTCATTGCCTCCAGAGTTATGCTAAACCTGTTCTTTGCCAAATTGAAATGCTTCTTTAGCAAACCCTTCCCTGGACATCGCTAATGAAAGGGATGCCTCTTGTGCTTGATTTGAAGGTACATGGTATAAACAAGTAAGTTTCTTATGCTAGAACATCTGTGATGAAAAGTCTTCATTGTTTACTAGATTGAATGCAGGGATATCTGGGAAACTAGTTTAAGCCTACTTCCCGGTATGTGGGGGAGGGAGATTCCAAAGACAATGAAATCATGAATGTTTGTCGTGTTGCTGAATTTAACATTTTAATAGGCTATTGGGAGATGATGGAAGCCTAAGGGGAGACAGAAGGAAGCCACTGAGTTGTGTCTTTTATTTTTTCAAGACAGTGTTTCTCTGTATAGCCCTGGCTGTCCTGGAACTCACTCTGTAGACCAGGCTGGCCTTGAACTCAGAAATCTGCCTGCCTCTGCTTTCCAAGTGCTGGGATTAAAGGCATGTGCCACCAGTGCCAGTCGAGTTGTGTCTTTTAATGACCTTGCCCTGACTCAGTTTTGACTTCGCTCTGCTTTCTCACTGTTACTAGTTGAACAGCACTGTTCAAATAATAAGCACCTCTGAAACCATAAAGGAAATAAATCTTTCTTCCCATAATATGTTTTGTTAGGTATTCTGTCATTGAGAAATTTTACCTAATACATCACAGTGTTGGTATTTATCTACATGTTCATATCCTGGCCTCGCCACTTACTATGTGAATTTGCAGAAATAATCTCTCACCCTCTCGGTTGTTTCATTTAAAAAGTGGGCCAATCAGAGCATCCTACTAATCGGGAAACATTGTTGTAAAGACTAAGTAAAATAACACACATTAAACATCTGTGGGCATCACTCCATAAAGAGCTCCCCTGGAAAATCATAAGAGCCTGAGTTTGAGTCCCAGGATCCAAGCAACTACAGACAGGTGTGATGGTGCACACTTGTGATCCCCACACTGGGAAGACTGAGACATGTGAATCCCTGGCTACCTGGGGGCCAAGGGAGCCTAGCCTACTTGCCATGATTAATGAGAAACTCTTAATAAAACAAAGTGGATGGTACCTGGTTGACTTAGAGCCCCCATACTTGCATGTGTGTGAACTGCCTTGTTTCATGCATGACACTTGCCTGTATGACACTGTAAACCCCTGAGGAAAGTTATTGAGACAGGTTTTCTTGTGCATTCCTGGACTCTAGCTCAATGCCTAATTCTGGCTAACATTTCCATGGATTGAGTGAATCAGGAATGGCCAGGCTCCAGTTCTACTCTCATTCTACCCTAATGCAAGGCTAAGCATGCATATAGAGTTGCAACTCTATCACCTACTCACAACTAGCACTCAGATTTAAGTATGACTATTTGGAATTGCAACAGGAAAGTCACTTTAACTTTTAGAAATAGTTCATTAAAATAAAAAACCCAACTCCTTAGGACACTTACAATGTATCATGACAGAATTATGGGTTAATCATGAATTATATAAAAAAATTAACCCAAATATTTTCTTTATATTCTGTGATCATATTTCTTACACTGTTGCTGGTTTATTTTCCAAAAGAAAAAAAAAAGGTTATTTTCTTTGATAAATTGATCAAGACTGCCACCTATTTGCTAATGAGCTGAAATGCCACACATGCGGCAGCCTTCCTGTTACAAACTGAAGGCTAGCATACAAGTTCCTTCTGAGAACCTACCATCCATCCTAGGGAATCCAGGGAGATATTGCTGGGAGTGAAGATGAAAGGGCATTTGTTCCACTACACAGAAAAATATAATTCCACTCTTGGTGATGTACACACAAAGATACCTCATATTAATAACTGTACAGTGGCAGCATATAGGAACACATCTCTTCTCACTACTCTCTTATTTGAGTTACCAGATTAAAATATGAGATTCTGAACGAGACTTGAACAACAGGTAAATAAGGAATAGTTTGTGTGTCATTATGTACCAAATATTGTGGGGAATATGTTTATGCTAAACAGTTTTTATTGGTATCTAAAATTCCAACTTCACTGCATACCCTGTGCTTTTTATTTTAAATCTAGCAAAGCCATGCCAGGTTGCCTTTCCCTGTACAGCTCCATTTTTGAGACCCAGAGTTCTGTCTGGGATATTGCTATTTTCTATCCCTTGCCATCTGCTTTTGGTTTACATCTACTTGGTGGAAAGTAATAGAACAAGATATAAAGCTGCATAGTATAAATATAATATTATAGTATTATGTATATAAATATAATATAGTATTATGTATAAATATAATATTGGGCTCTATTTCTTGCCTCCAAACTCTCTTCGGATTCTTGAAATTCCATCTCTTTTACTTGTCCCTTTAGGCTTCAGGGTGCTGATGGTTTCTCACACACAAATGAAGACTCCTGGTGCTTTCTACATCTGATGTAGGTTCTTTCACACTTACTGTGATCCCAAAACAAGCCTTTACTCAATCATTCTTGGCTAAACTCCTGCAGTTTGTCATTTTTGTCCAAGTTTATTCAATCTTCAAATGACACAGACTACAAATATGCAACATGAAAGTATTCCTGTCACTCTGGATTCATCTACCGAGGAACCTACAGATTCTAGCTATGTATTATTTCTGGGCTTAGTAAATGTTATCTAAATTTTCACCTTGGCTCCAGGAAACAAGGACAACAACAAAAGCCAACCATCCAGGCAAAAACTACAGATGACAAGAGCTACAGGAGCCTAGTTTTTACTACGTCTCAGAATGGGTAGAGGTTTTGGTGGGTTGATGGCAACCAGTGTCTTGCTGCATGAGTCAATCTGATGGTGATACAAGCCTGTCCAAATCCAGCAAATCCCAGAAGCCTGACAATCTCTCAGACATTCGTGCTCTATCACTAAGAAGGCCAAGGCCCTTGCTCTCCTGATCTTCTTAAAGGAAAACTCTCTGAAGAAGAGAAACATCATTCTCATGGCTGATTGAATCCATCTAGATTATTAGTCAGTAGCTATCTTTACCAGTATTTTCAGAGTTGTGTCAATGGAATTCACCACATGTATTCATTCCTTCACTTGTGTGTTTAGTCAGGAATTTGCATGATAAGAATATTGAGCTTGGTGGCCTTATGTGTTGAATATGAATAATGGCCTCGTCCTTGAGTGGATAATATTTTAAGGGAGAAACAGATTTGGATGTAAAACAAATAAAGTCATACCCCAGGTATGGTGACAACTATCTACATAGGTAACAATACAAAGAAGGTGTTAAAGAAAATGTCTCTTGAAGATTTAGAAGTTGAGTAGAAGTTCAAATGACACTTTCTTGACAGAAATAGCAGAGTCAGCATGGCCATACAGCAGCCAAGGTCCTCTGGGGTTTGTAAGCATCACAGCACATGTAGGGAAACTGTCATTTAAATGGAGCGTGAGAGCTGGAAAGGCAGGTAAAAGAACTACATGCTGAAGCTCCCTAATGCCACAGTTTAGATTTTGAAGTTGAAAAATAGTAATGTTGGTAGCAAATCCTCCTGTGGTTTTCTACATAAACCAGGCACTGCTGTTAAGTGCATTATGTACATAAAGTGTAAATGCTCATACAAAATAGATAATATTTTAACCTCATTTTACACACAAGACAATAGAAACAGAGATTAAAGGATCCATGTAAGTTCACACAGCTCTGAACTGGAACAAGTTGGACTTTGAACTTTGCCTATCTTTCTTCAAGATTCATATTCTTAATCATGACACTTCATGTTCCAGGCATGAAACAAACCAGAGTAAAGAAAAATGAAATCTTTGCCCTAAAGGATCGTGAGATTTGCAAGATGTAGACTTGGAAATGTGTGCACAAGGTGATTGGAAATCCTTTGTCTTTAGAGAGCTTCTCCATCTTTAAGCCTGGCTTTGTCCCTGTTCATTGATTATTATGGACAATCCTTCTGCTACCTCCCTCATCTGCTGCCACTTTAACACCTGCTACTTTAACCAGAAGTCTTTGCCTCTGCTGTGTGGTGTGCTTGCCTGACAGAGACACTCATAGGCTTTGTCCCAAGGGTGTTATAGCACTGAGTCACCCTGCTCCAGGCCTGAGCCAGACCCTCAGGTACTGAACCACTGTCTGGCCAATGGCCTTATCCCCTGTGAGAAAGACTTGGACATTTTCCATGAACAACGAATTCCACAGGAACTCTTGTCACCATAGCAACAAGGATAAGCTGGCAGCTGTCTTTTAATCCCTGGCCTGGTGAGCACAGCAAAGAGATAGAAAAGCAGACCTCCAGAGCAGGTGTCACCCTCTTTCTCTCAGTTGTGTGGGGAGGGGCAGAACTGCCCTTTCAGTGCTGCTGGGGGTTGAAGAAGAAAAAACACAAGGGCAGTAGAGCTAACCTGTCCTTGCTATTTTAAACAAGCTCAACTCTTTATGAACACACAGGAGGCTAGGCTTTGTGCAGAAGGAGAAAGTGGGAAAGAAATAATTTACACCTAACGGGTCAGAAAGGTATCATTATTCATAACAATTGTTGATATTTGTTGCTCATGTACCAGAAACTATACTGTATGATCATTTTTTTATTAAATCCTTAGAGAAATTTTCTGCAAGATACATATAATTAACATAATTTTACATATTCAAAATGATTATTGGAGAAGGTAGATACTGAATCCAAAGAAATATACCTAACAATGTGTAGAGGTAAATCTCATCTTCTGAATTACCTGAGATTAACCCTCATTTTTCACATGTCTTCTGTATTGTATAACCTTGTAACCTCTGTTAGAAATATTCACAAGGGCTTTGGTCTATTTGTGCTGGGGGCCTACCATGACATTCAGGTACTAAGTTGGGACACAGCTGCAAAGGCCTTGTAGCTCTCTCTTACTGTTCTGGGGTCCAGAAGCTGGTGACTTCTGGCATTGACTCTCACTGTTCTGGGGCCAAAAGCTGATGACTTTTGGCAATTTCACAGAGAAAGAAAATTTAAAAAAATAAAAGAAAGTCAGGCACACACACACAGACACACACACACAGACACACACACACACGCAGTGTAGTGGCTGGGTCTGCCCACCTGTTTCATCAATTTCACAAGTGCACATGCACATTTATATATGTACACATATACCTATATACATATATATGCACATCCATATAGACAGACAGACATGTATATGTGTAGACATATTGTACATACATATAGACAGACATATACAGATATACACACACTTAAACACACACACTGTAGATTGAACAGAGCCACAAAATCCATATTTTATTTATTCTCTCTGACAATTTATACCTTCTTAGACAAAATTTCTTTATAAAATTATCTCATAATAAAATGTCACATAAAAGGAGAATTACAGAAGGATGTCCATAGTAAGTTCAAAGCAGTGTTTCATTCTATAAGTTCATTACAAGTTCAAAGCAAGAGTTTCATATGGCTTTACTTTACCATAGTGCACACCTGTGGCTTCATCCTTGGACCTGACCTAGAATGAATGTTATTTTCTTAATCACAAATTTGTCCCAAGCCTATTTCTCTTCTTAGTGTAATTCATGAAAGCTCATTATATTCCTTATTATGCAGCCTTTACTTACTACTCTAAGGAGGGGATCACATTCTATTCTTTTTTGTTGTTGTTTTGTTTTGTTTCTTCCTCTGGGAGGAATTGGAGTACAAAAGGGAAACAAGAATGTGATTTAATTCTATTTACTTAAAATATGTTTTTAAATGTTAACAAATCCAGATAAATTGAAATCATGTAACTTTTCTCATCATAATTCAATAAAAGTTTAAAAAAAGAAAAAAATCTTGGTGAAAGGCAGAATTTTAGATTTCATAAAAGAATATGAAAATAAATATGCTTCATACCAGGAAGCTAAATTATGAACTTATGACCTTCACTAAACAAATCAAGGTTTGAATCTCTTAATCAAATGAAACAGAGCAGCCTGGGTATTTCAGAAACCAACTCTCTCCTGGAGTATAATCTTATGTTTAATCACCACAACCATTCCTTGTCATCTGTAGCCTTGCCTGGCCATAAACAGAGTTCTGCACTCTTCTATCCTTTGAACAGCATGAGTTATGATCTATGAAGAATCTACATTTCAGATCTACGCTGAATGCAATTCTGACCAGTGGGCTTTACTTGGCTCTTATCCCAACCTGGTTTACCAGCATGACATTGATTCTTAACATCTTTCCCATAAACCATTCCCCCCTTAAACCAGTTACTGTTAGCTTCTGTTGTTTATAATCAATAGTCCTCTTTAGATGCTATGAAGAGCTACATTTGTCTTTGATGAGTTCATATAACTCTCTTTTACAAACTCCATTCAACTTGCATAATGGAACAAATACTTTGAAAACAAGCTGAATCTCTTGAACTGAGTGCTTTTTCCACATCCAGTCTTTAATTAACTTGAGCCATAGAGGCATTTCTGTTCACCCTTCTTTCTATTCTTTTTGTTCCTATTCCTGTCCCACATTGTTTGTTGCTACCTACCTATAATCATACTTCCATATTAAATCCCCCTTCCCTCTAAAAAGTCTTCTCTGAGTGCAACTTTGGAGATCTGCTCTCTGGCTGCTCATTTTCTGACTTTTTCTGATTATAATATAATTATATCATCCCCCCTTCAATTTCCTATTTTCAAGTCCTTCTATGTATCCATCTCTTTCATATTTGTGGCTTCTTTTTTCATTAAATGCTCCATACATATTGAATTTGGAGCATTGGTCCTTTGTAATCAGAACCACATCAGATAACATAAACTCTCTACAACTCATGGTACTTATGCTTGCATGGCACCAAAATCCACATACCCAGCTTCTCAAACATAATGCTGCTTCAAGCAGACCCAGGTAGTGAGTTCCAGGGGTATCTCTACATCTCTAGATATATATCGTCAACCTTTTTCTGTCTTTATAGACTCTATTCTTGAAATATTTTTTTCACGCAGACAGAAAGATGGCTGTCCTGACACCAGGCCAGCACTCTGGAAATCTTCGTCCCTACTAGCTTCTTCAGTAAACTCCCCTTAAGCATTATGAGAGAACTCATCCCTGAAGTATTTACTGTGTCTAAAGTACTCTATCTACACCTAGGTCTCATTCACAGCTCATAGCTTGGGTTAGCTGGTAGGAGCTGAGACTGTGGCTAATATCTTTTGTACCAACCACATGGAATGGAACATGTGTTGTTAACAAAATTGTGAGGGGACCACAGCTCAGACAAAACACACACTCTTGGTGTTTTTATAATATTTCAGAGAATTTTGCAGCAATCCAGATGACTAGAATAATCAGGTTCACACGTGTATTAGCACAAGCAGTGACACAATCTGTTTATCTTAAGCATGTAGAAAAGAGTAAGATAATATTAAAGTGCTACTTGGTGACTAGAGGAGTCTTTGTCATTATAGACAAAGGAGATTTGAGAAGCTCCACAGTTAAGGCAATATACAGCAGGCAAATAGCCAACATCAATTTAAATGGAGAGAAACTTAGGGCCTCTTCAACCCCTCTCCCATCAACTTCCCTCCCTCTATCCACCTCGGATGTCTATTTTATTTCCCCCTCTGAGTGAGATTCATGCATCCACTCTTTGGGGTCTTCTTATTACTTAGTTTCTTTGGTTCTATGGATTGTATCATGCTTATCCTGTATTTTATGGCTAATGTCCACTTGTGAGTACATACCATGCATGCCTAAGGAGAAGGGTGGTAGTAAAGGGAAGTACTTGTGAGTATGGAACTGAGAAAAGAGGAGGAACAGGGGCTGTGATTGGGATGATAAATAAATAAATAAATAAATAAATAAATAAATAAATAGTGAAAAAGAAAAGAAAACAGGTTCTTAGCCAAGTAGGAATTTTATGAGACATTTTCATGAGAACAAAATCTGCCCAAGTGCAAAGATAAGGATGAAGAACAGATAAGAAACAGAAGACTTACAAGGGCTCAGTGTTAGAGAAAAGCTTAGCAGAGGCCAGAACTTGTCAAATAATATTAAGTCTTTCCAGCTAGTCAAGACTTTATTTCTGACTGTGTGAGACATATTTTGTCAGATGAGGACAATTTCTAGACAGAGTTGATAGGTAAAAACATTCTCTGCCACTGTGGGCACTAGCCCTTAATTTTTGGATTTGGGCTTGGTAGCATATTCTAACTTCCACAACAGTTTCATTACTCTCAGATATATTTCTTTATATAAGTTCTAGGAACCAGTCCTCTAGATTCTGCTAAGATTTTATATGGTAAACTATAGCCAATGCCCCTGTATAGTGTTCTCTCTCTCTGTCTCTCTCTGTCTCTCTGTCTCTCTCTCTCTGTCTCTCTCTGTCTCTCTGTCTCTGTCTCTCTGTCTGTCTCTGTCTCTGTCTCTCTGTCTCTCTGTCTCTCTGTCTCTCTGTCTCTCTGTCTCTCTGTCTCTCTCTGTGTCTCTCTGTCTCTGTCTCTGTCTCTGTCTCTGTCTCTCTCTCTCTCTCTCTCTCTCTCTCTCTCTCTCTCTGAAGCCATTATGGATTTCTCTCAGCTACTGAGAGCAACTCTGCCAGACTAGATGTTTTATCAGTGTTTTGATCCAGACTCCATCCTTGAATGACACACCGGCCTTCCCCAGGCATTAGCTAGATCATGTTTCCATTAGTGTTTATATTTTCTCTCTTAGGTTTGTTGTCACAGTGTAAGTACTATGACTAAAACCAATTTAGAGAGGTGAAAGATTCATTTCAGGATCCACAGTCCAGTTCATCATGAAGGGAAATCATGACATAAACTCAAAGAAGGAGACTAGAGTCAGGAACCAAAGCAAAGACCATGACTTTCTCAGTTGGCTTTCATTACACACTTCAGCTACACTTGTCCAGTGATGCTTCTGACGACAGTGGGCTGGACTTTCTCCACATCAATCATTATTCAAGAAAATCCCCATATAGGCTTTCCCATAGGCCAATGTTATGGAGTCATTTTCTTAATTGAGTTTTCCTCTTTTCATATGGCCCTTACTTATATCACACTGAAAAGAAAGCTAACCAACACAGCATCTTAACACAGTTCTAAGAGATGAACACACGGATCACCTGGATCTCACATGTATTCTTCCACATCTGAATTGTGTAACAATATTCCATCTCCTCTCCTACTGACCATTCAATTACCCCTTTCAGAAGGACCAATCTTTTTCTGCCCTGTTGATTTCTGATACAGAACTCTAAGGTGCACAGGTATGAGTTGTAATTTTAGTGCAATGTGACTCTTATACTACAAATGTAATAAATTGTACAATTGGAATAAAAATGTCAATGTTTTCTCCTAGGGGATATAGAAATAGAAAAGTCCAAAAATATCTAAGGGAATCTTGAACCAAACTTATAAAGCAGGAGACCTCACACTGCCCAATTTCAAAGTATACTACAAAGTTATAATTATGGAAACAGCATGTTGGGGAAATAGACACAGGCACAAAGTCTAGTGGAACAGAGGGAAGAACAGAGAAGTACATGCACAGATTTCTTGTCAGTTTATTTTCAACTAAACTGTCAAAAACATATACTGGGGGATGGAGAGTATTTTTGATAAAGATATTGTATAGACGCACTCAGAAGAATGAAACTGGATCCTTATCTCTCAGTATATAGAAATGTCCATTAAAAAATGGGTAACCCTTAAATGGAAGATCTGAAATAGTTACACTGCTCAAAGAAAGGAGATATATCCATGTCATTGGATAGAGCAGCAAATTTTATCAATACTCCAAAAAAAGACAATAAAAACAAAAATAGACATTTGAGTTTACATCAAACTAAAAACCTTTTGCAACAAAAAGAACATAATCAACAGAATGAACAGACATATAGATAGATATATAGGAACGAAGTATGTGGAAGACAATGCTACTACTCACCAGAAAGTATAAATTAGTACCATAATGTCATATCACCTTACTCACTCCAGTAAAAATGAGTGTTACCAAAAATATAAAAGATAAAGGCTAGAGAGATGTCTCAGCAGTTAAGAGGTCCTGAGTTAAATTCTTAGCAATCACATGATGACTCACAACCATCTGTAATGGGATCTGATGCCCCCTTCTGGTGTGTCTGAAGACAGCTACAGTGTACTCATATACATGAAATAAATAATTCTTTGAAAAAATACAAAAGATAATAACAGGTGTGCTGACTCATGCTTGCAATCCTAGAACTTGGAAGGACAGGCAGATCTCTGTGAATTCAATGCCAGCCTGTCTGCAGAGTGAGTTTGATACCAGCTAAGGCTGCAGAGTGAGACCCTGTTTCAAGAACAAAATTAAGAAATACAAATAACATGGCCAGGTGGTGTTGGCGCACGCCTTTAATCCCAGCACTTGGGAGGCAGAGGCAGGTGGATTTCTGAGTTCGAGGCCAGCCTGGTCTACAGAGTGAGTTCCAGGACAGCCAAGGCGACACAGAGAAACCTTGTCTCGAAAAAAAACAAAAATAAAAAAGAAAAAAAGAAAAGAAAAGAAAAGAAATACAAATAACAATAGATATTGGTCAAGATGTGAGGGAAAAGGAATTGTTTTACATTCTTGTTGGGTTAGCACAGCCATATAGAAAATACTATGAGAAGTTTTTGTTCTTATTTATCTGAAATGCAAAAAAATATTCCATGTTTGGATACAAGTTGAAAAGAAATGAATTGGTATTGTTTAAGAGATAATTGCTCTCACATGTTCACTCTATCACTATTTATGATAATCAAGTTATGAGATCAAATTATGGATAAAGAAGAAAAGGTATTATGTGTACATAGTAAAATAGTAATCAGACACTTGAGCAGAGATAGTCCTATGCTTTTGATGGCAAGGATGACCACGGAGGACATTAATTGAAATAATCTTGGTTCAGAAAGACAAATGCATATAAGCTCTCCCACACATTGGGAAACTAAAGAAGAAAATGAATAGTTTCAAGAAATCTACTGTATTGAGGCCAAAGTGATAGCTCAGCAGGTCAAGTCTTATGACCTAAATTTTACTCCTGGATACTATGTAGTGGAAGGAGAAAACCAACCCTGAAAGTTGTCATCTAATCGACACTTGCATGTTGTTGTCTTCTTTAGGGTGTCATTGCTGTGAAGGGACACCATGACCAAGGCAACTATTATAAAGGACAGCATTTAACTGAGGTTGGCTTACAGTTTCAGAGGTTTCGTCTATTGTCATCATAGTGGGAAGCATGGAGGGTTCCAGGCAGGCATGGCGCTGGAAAAGGAGGTGAGAGTTCTGCATCTTGATTCGAAGGCAACAGCTAGGCAGAGGGTCTCAAAGCCCACCCCCACAGTGACATGCTTCTGCAATAAGGCCATACCTACTCCAAAAAGGCCATACCTCCTAATAGTGCTCACTGGCCAAGCATATTCAAACTACTACATATGCAATGGCATGACCTTGCCCTCAGCGTGTGTGTGTGTATGTGTGTGTGTGTGTGTGTGTGTGTGTGTGTGTGTGTGTGTGCGCGCGCGCGCGCATGCGTGCACACGTGCGTACGTGTGCGTGTAATTAAGAAAAGCCCACAAGGTCTTAACCATACACAAACACAACTGAACCAACTGAGAATTTCTAAGGAACAGGAAATATAGTCTTCCACAGTCAAGATCATAATAGTTATCCAACACAGTATAGTCAGTGGTTAAAAAAAAAAATACTTACAGGTAACATTACAGGGACTAAGCAGATCATATTTAGAAACACATGCACACACATGTATGTATATATACATATATATATATATATATATATATTATTTGTGAGCCTTTTGCCTGTGTGTACTGTGTGTGTGCCTGGTGCCCACTGAAGCCAAAAGAAGTGATTGTAAGCAACAATATGCGTGTCATGAATTGAACTCAGGTCTTCTGGATGAGTAGCCAATGCTTTTAACCACTAAGCAGTCTTCTAGCCCTTAAATATGTTTTAACTAAAGTATAACTATATTATTTTCTTTCCTTCTACTCTTCCTTTCAAGCTCTTCCATAATGCCCTTCCTTGGCCTCTCATAAATTTATGGTCTTGGTCTTTTTCTTTGAGTATTATTATTATTATTGTTGTTGTTATTATTATTACTATTATTATAGACATATATTTGCAAAAAATATAAATATAAGTGCAGAGATAGAGAGAGCGCCTGACCAATAACTGGCCCAACTTGAGACCCATCCCATAGGCAAGAACCAATTCCTGACACTATTAATGATACTCTATTAAGCTTGCAGACAGGAGCCTAACATAACTGTCCTCTGAGAGGCTCTGCCAAACAGCTGGCCGAAACAGATGCAGAGACCCACAGCCAAATATTGGAAGAAACTTGGGAGTCTTATAGAAAAGTTCAGGGCCTCTTCCTAACTCCTGATTTGGTATTAGCTTTTAAAGAGAGACCTACTTGTTTTTTTTTTCTATGACAATTTGATTATAATAAATATGGCCTCATTCTCATTTGCTTTATTAGTCTGAGATTATATATAACATCACAGTTTATAAATATGGGACATGCCATAATTCCCTTAGGATAGATGGCTGATGAAGGTACCAGCTTGGTGAAGATACCATTAAAAACATTTATTATACATGTCCATACTGGGTCTCAAAATTGGTTCTCACTACATACATAGAGAATTATGGAAACTAATGATTTCCAATTTGTCCATGCACTTCTTGTAGGCGGAACAAATTTTTGGTCAAAGGTTTTCTGGTATATTGGTGTTCTCATTCCTCCATTGCGAGTCCTGCCTGGCTATAGGAGGTGGACACTTCACAAGAATTGAGGGACCTGGAGGGAATGGGGACTGCACAAGAAGACCAACAGAGTCACTAACCTGGACACTTAGGGGCTCTCAGAGACTGATTCACCAACCAAAGAGCATACATGGGCTGGACCCAGATCCCGCATACATATTAGCGGATTGCAGCTTGGTCTTCATATGGGTCCCACAACAACTGGAGGGGGGAAGGCTGTTCCCCACTCTGTTGCCTGAGTGTGGATCCTGTTCCCCTAACTGGGCTGCCTTGTCTGGACTCTGTGGGAGAGAATGTGCCTAGTCCTGCAGTAACTTGATGTTCCAGGGTGGAGGAAGGGATACCCAGAGGTCCTCCTCTTTCTCAGATGGGGAAGAGGTTATGTGAGGAGGGAAACTGGAAGAAGAGGAGGGGCTGCGATTGAGATGTGAAATGAATAAACAAACAAACAAACAAATGGAAAAATATATCCTATGCAAAAAGCAAGTGTGGGTGGGTATAGGGGTAGGCCCTGATGGGTTTAACAGTAGAAGTGGAGAGATGAACTTTGACAAGTGGAAGACTAGGGTTTGAGGTCTGTGAATATCCAGTAGGGGGGCAGTCAATGACAAAAGCATACTATCATCACTTGACCAAATTATTCTTTGTATTTGTATTTGATCATTCAGTTTTGCTTTTAAAATTTATATTTTCTGCTGATTTGCAATATGTGACAGAATATAGTATTTACATTTCATATTTGTTCTGAAGATCCTGTCCATTCAACCCTGGTCTTAATCTTATGAACTTGACCTTGTCTAATTTTCCCCTTCAGGCTTTTGAAACAATGACTTGCCCTTGTTGCAACATCCATATACATTTTACCTTTATCTGTGTTGTTCTAAATATGGAATGGATGACTAGGTACATGTATATGATCTGTTTATAAGACTATTTTTTAAAGATGCTGTCCCTCAACATCTTTGAGTTTCTCTTACGAATCTTAATCATGACCTCTTCATCCTTTATCAGATATTCCTAAGAACCCACCTTGAAGAAAACAAGTTAGTGTCATTATAGTGAAATAATATGGGGAACAATTTCTTGAAATTGTCATGGTTGATAGTATGTATTGAGCAATGCATTATTATACCATTATCTTACATGAGCGACACTAGTTCCATAGCTCAGTCTCTGAGGGCGAGAGATCCTGACTGCTCCTTTCACATTGATGCACATGATGACTGGATTTACCTGCCTTCTGGTTTTCATGTTGTGGAGAAGCCTCTGCACTATCTCTTAAGTAATGGGCACTCCTGCAGAATCATAAAGTTTAAATGAGGCCAGGATTCAAGATTTCTGGAGCAGGCCAGGGAAATGTTTTAGTGGGTAAAGATACTTACTAGCCATACAAATCTAGCAACCCAGGTTTGATCCTGGGAATGTAAGTAAAAACCCTGCTGCTATTGTACGTATCTTTAATCCCAGCATTGCTAGGGCACTATGGGAAAAAAAGACAGCTAAATTGCAGGGATACTGAAGCCCCCAAGCCAAGTAATCTGGAGTGTGTAGTATCACAACATTAATAAAAGAGAACATTTCCAAAGGTGAAGGAAAAGAATCAACTTCAGATAGTTGTCATCTGATATTCATACATGAGTCATAGCATACATATATGTACGCATGCGAACATACACACACATCCATGCAAGGACAAGCAAGCATAAACACATGCACACACACTCATTCACACATACACACATGCATATGCATGCATGCATACACATACACACACACACATACACACACAGACACACACATATATAGCTTTATTGTCCAGAATGTGATCCCAGTGGTGGCAGAAGAGAACCACTGACTTCTATACTCCACTAACCCCTCACAAGCATTCTAAGGCATGCTAATGTTTGCAAGAAACAGCCCTGGAGATCACCCTTGTATTTGCCTCCATTCTCATTAAAGTCTGTCTATTTATGGGAATTCCAAGGAAGGAATGCTGATCAAATGAGCTTTTCAGAATGGAGACATCTTTGGCTTCCAATAACACTCAAGCAATGAAAATCAAATTTTAAGAGAGTAAAAATTGTCACTTGAATTACACATGGAATTTGAATGTTGTTCACTAAGCAAGTATTGAAAGGACATTTTGTACAAAACCCTTATTCTCTAACATATAACAAAAGTTGAATACTATCTGGACTCTCTGAAGATGTTATTTTAACAGCATATACAATTGTCTGCAGCATAAATCATCCACATTGGCAGGAGTTGGGATTTTGTCATCCCGTTGTTATACTCTCATTTGTCCACTAGTGGACACTGTTGAGCTTCAAAGCTGGTTTTGATACTGATAAGGAGGCAAAAGACAGCATGAATGGAAAAATAAAATCAAAGTTAACATATTCACGGTCTTTCTACGATATGCTTACTTATTCAGCATATAACAAGCTAATAAATGTTTACGTCAATCATACTTAGAATAACAAAGTTAGAAACAGCTAAACTTACATTACTCCTGAAGATTATTTTTACAGCAGAGGAGCAGTGCGTGATGGCTAATCACAAACCTAAACAACAAAACAGTGTTCCGTTCCTAAGAGAAATTGCATGATTTCTCTTCAAGAAAAGTTATTTCGAACTTTCTGTTCCTGTTTTTTTCAAATGTCTTTGTTCACTTTGAGAATACTCTTAACATTCTTTCAAGGTTTAACCAAATACTGAAAAACAGAGGATGCTAAGTTATCATTAACAGTGTACCTGGGGTAAGATTTGGGGGACAAAATACAGTGACTGAATTTTAAGTAAAGTATAATTTATGATAAGGAATTAAATTCTGAACTTAGAGATTTAAGAACTTCTGCCAGGATCATTTATACTCTGGTCTATTATGATATGGAGTCAGTAATTACTTTAAAATGTTTCAGGAAGTATTTTTAATAAAGAGACTGTTTTATACAATAAAATTCAGAAGTGAATGCCGTTCTTAACTTTTTTTTATGCTGCTTGATTTTGAGCAAGTTGCTGGCCTTCTCTGGTCTTCCCCTGCCTTATATAAAAGAGTGCAAATAGATACCACCTTCTGAGGAAGTGCTAAGTAGTGTAAAGAAGGGGTCTGGAAAAGTTTCTGGTTCAAAGGAGACTGTCAGCAAATATCCTTTTTCTCCTCTAAAAAAATCTAAAGGCTGAAGTGAAAGGGGTTGACATGGTACAAGAGCCATAGCTTTCAAATCAGTGTGAGAAACAACCATCCGATGGTTTGTTAATTCTTTTGTCTCTATCTAGTATCTAAGTTCTTTGAAGAATATTCTTTGTGTGTTTTTATCACTGTTAGATTCCTAGTTCCTTACAAAGTACATGGTCTATATAATAAACAATAGCAGAAGCATGACTTTTAAAAACTGTAGTGAGAAAAGGACTGTGCACACGAGATTAGTAATTAGTAAATATTACACGTGCACAGGCAACATCCAGGAAGTGAGTAATTCTCAAGGAAATGGGTTTAAATTGTAGCTCTATATAAGATCTTCAAGAAAATCAATGAATTTGTAGGGGCATTAAAGATGAAGGAAACAAACTTTGAATCCTTATTGGTGGAAACTTAAGGGACGTCAACTAAATGGTAGATAAAGTCTAGTTAGTAAAGCTTCTAAATGTAGATTCTTCTGGTACCTACTGCCAGGCAGATAAGGGTCCAAAATCATCCTTGGCATCCATAGTTTGTCTTTAATAGGGAGTTGAATTACTTTTCTTTGCAATTGTCTGTCCTGCTTTTATACAAACAGGGAAAATCCAGAACACATTTTTTTGCATCTGCTTCTTGTATAAAACTCAGCAATCATTCATATTTGAAGGTGAACAGTGGGCCATAACCCATAGGGCACAATTCATATTTGTTGAGTGAATATTTCATTTGATCTAAAAATATATAGTTTAATTCATGTGGCATACTGTTTTGAAAATGGTGAAATATTTCCAAATGTCTTAAGTCTGACAACTATGTATAGGGACTTGTTTGGCTGTACTCAACAAGGATCTCTGTAAGTTTTAGATCATCAGTCCAACTAAGTATTCATATGAAAGATCAAAGGCCAAAAAAGCCTAAAATGAGATAGGATTTCCTGACAATCTGCAGACTGTCATGTTTGAACCCAACCTACAAACATCCTGAAGAGGTTGGCAATATCACTTTAATCATGTCGTTTTAGAAATGTAAGTTTGCCTAACATTTTAATATCTATTGTGTTCTTAGACTCAGTTCTGCCATTCCATACCCTCATGTCTCCTATATATTAGCTAAATGTCTCATACTGCTATTGGTCTTGCATATCATGCTAGTATGTGGAGATCACAATAACTATTATGCTTGTGTGTACATAAGAAAGAGGAAGGATAGACTGATTCTCCATGACTCATTCATAAAAGGTTTCATCTCTACTTTTTGCAAACTATAATCAAACTCTTTCCAGGTTTTTCCCCCTTGGCAAATGCTTTACAAGTGCTTCATTCTATACCAAACAGAAAGCCATATCTCAAAAAGATGATTTACTCTAACTGAGAAATATTTTGTGGTCCAAAGAAAATTAGACTAAAAGTTGAATGAATCTGGCTTAAATTCCATGCTCCTCTACTGTCTGTCTAGATCTGTCACTATGAGCATCAGTTATTTTGTTTACAAAATAAGACTAACAATACCTGCCAGTATTATCTATATGACTTATGGGAAGCTTTAGAACAAGAGATGTGTATTCACTTTACCTAGAAACTTCAGCAAAGTTCCCTTCCCTAGCCCAGAAATACTTTGTTGACTCTTTTTCTGTTGTAACTATACCAAAGTTGGCCAACATTTCATTTCTGTTCTTTTTGTTTTGTTTTTTGGGTTTTTTTTTGTTGTTTTATATATATATATTTTAAGAAAGGGTTTCTCTGCATAGTCCTGGCTGTCCTGGAACTTACTCTGTAGACGAGGCTGGCCTCAAACTCAGAAATTTACCTGCCTCTGCCTCCCAAATGCTAGGATTAAAGGCATGCACCACCACCACCCGGCCTCTGTGTTCTTTTTGTAAGTGCTATGCTCTATACCCTTTGCTAAAAAAAAAAATCCCTTGGTGGACACACTAAACTTTGAAAGGGCCATCCTCATTTGTTAGGACATCTAAGAACCTAGTACTCACTGCAAAGTAAAAATGAAATATGAATCCTAAACCAAAGAGCCACCTCAGAAGATTCTAGGGTCCTCTTATTCAAAATATAATCCGTACCTAGCCAAACTTCACAGCTATGGAACTATGTCCATAGAAGACACACAAGCAAGAGCTTGTGAACACTGAAAGACTTCATTCCTATCCAGACCCCATGATCTTGTCCAGAATGATCCTAGACCACATGACTCTGATTCTAGAAGGTCTAGGCTTTCAATATTTCCACCTATAATGTTTTCAATTTATACCAGGTTCATTAGGACATAACCTAATCAGAACTAGAGGGAAAAGAGCATTTCAGTCAGGAATCACACTGTTGATCAGGTGTTTGGAACTCTTCTGAGTGCTTTATGTGAGTTCATTCACTAAATGCTCATTCCAACCCTCTAAGTAGGTACTATTATTATTATTTTATAGAAAGCACATAGTTACTATGTAATTGAAACAAGATTCCAACCTAAAGCATCTTTTTTTTCTTGTGGTCTTCATTACTACATTATGTTCCACTATACCTCACTGTTATTTCAGTTGACCTCCAAGCTCAGCTTCACCATGAATGTGGAGTGTAAAACAGAATGTTTCTCATGCGTATGTATCCCTTGGCATTTGATCCCATATAATTCTCTTAATGGATACTACTAGTCTTACTTACTGAACCACACAAGAACTTAACTTCCACTTCTGCCTTCCTGCTATCAGCCACCATTAGTTTCATGTTGATAACATTGAACAATGACTACATCAATAATTTTGCTTTGAAAAGTATTTTAAATATGAAATTATTTTCTGGTGGTTTTCTGAGACAGGGTTTCTCTGTATTGCCTTACCTGTCTTGGAACTCTCTCTGTACACCAGGCTAGCCTTGAACTCACAGAAATCCACCTGCCTCTACCTCCTGGGTGCTAGGCTTAAAGATGTTTGCCGCTATAGCCCAGCTAAAAAATAGAATTCTTGAGTGAACTGATAATTACTTCTGTAGGGTAATAGTAACACTACTACACTCTTAGAGCTATGCTGTCGTGCTGCTTGCTGTAGCTCATAGGGGCCCTGTCTAGGTAGGACTATTGATTACTTTCCTCCTTCTGATCCCGTGAAAACTAGTCTTCATGGAGAAGGTTTGCAGATCAGTTTTAGGTTTGGGGGTTTAGGGATCTATGTCTAAAATGCATGGTGTATTCATCCATAGGGATCTACTTGCCACCACTTGGAGCCAAACAAGGGCAATAGAAATGGATTGTAATGTTTTGGGAGTCTCTTAAACAGCTCTGGCCAACAACTCAAAAGAAGGCTTCTCATATCTGGTATTGGACTTCTGTTATATGGTCTTTGGCTCTTAGAGGGAACATTGTCAGCCCAAATGGGCCAATTTCATTTAAACTACATTATATATAATATATATATATATATATAAAATAGCTATATATATAGCTATTTTAGCTAGCTAGTTAATAATATATTTATTATTTTTTCAGACCTCCTTATTATTATAAGAATATCTACCTTCTTCTGTATTTCTATCCTGCCCTTCCCTGCTAATTAAAGCCCCCTTTTTTCCATTCCTCCATCAGATCACGTGTACTATTACATTGATACCTTACCCCCTACCCTTATTAATCTCCCATCTTTACTTTCCTGGTTTATGGAGTTACTCCAAGATATGTACTGAAAGTGTGCTTGGTACAGGAAAACTAGCCATCTCCCCATGGTCAGTAAGTCATGGAACTTGGAGAAGAGCCTGCAACTGCCACTTTAGTGAATCATCATAATCTCTAAAATACATTATAAATAATTGCCCTTATTCTCATAACAAGTGTCATTCCCACCCCTCATTGAAGAAGATTCTTTTTGCAGCAAAGACCATTACAGAAATCCCCAACCAATCAAAATACAAAGTGCAGTCCAGCCCCAACTGATACATCTACAATACAATTCATACACTTAAGGTTCAGGGATCATGTTGAAGAGTGAGCAGAAAGACTATCAGAACCATAGGACCAGAGAATTTGTTTTTAGTGATGCAGCATAAACCACATCTTAAAATTTCTCATCAACATATCTACCTAAGCATGAGCTGGACAAGTAGAATAACAATAAATAGACATGATGATGTGGACAGGCAAAAAAAAATCCTCTCAGAGGGCCTCAGTCCTGGACAAAGAGTTATAGGCAACTAAAAACTACTGAGAGCAGAAGTAGCCCTCTTTTCAAAAGAGCAGCACTCTGGTTATCCAGTACCAAATAGTAAGCCCTGAAAATATATGCATACGAATGGGCAGTGTATGGATTGAGCAGACGGTATGTATGTGTTTTAGGAATATATATTGAAAGAAGAGGTCATTTGAAAGAGGCCAAGAGGAGGTATATGGGAGGGTTTGAAGGGAGGAAAAGGAAGAGGAGAATGATGTAGCTATATTTAAAAATGAAAGAATAAATGAATAAATACAATTCTTTGTG
>NC_045030.1:62110568-62110749 GCF_008632895.1 Mastomys coucha | reverse complement strand
AGAGGCCTTCCTCTACACAAAGGATAAACAGGCAGAGAAAGAAATTAGGGAAACACCCTTCACAATAGCTACAAATAATTTAAAATACCTTGGTGCAACTCTAACTAAGCAAGCAAAGATCTGTTTGACAAGAACTTCAAGTCTCTGAAGAAGGAAATTGAAGAAGATCTCAGAAGATGGA
>NC_045030.1:62094354-62110468 GCF_008632895.1 Mastomys coucha | reverse complement strand
ATTGGCAGGATTAATATAGTAAAAATGGCCATCTTACCGAAGGCAATCTACAGATTCAATGCAATCTGCATCATAATTCCAACTCAATTCTTCACAGACTTAGAAAGAGCAATTTTCAAATTCATCTGGAACAACAAAAAACCCAGGATAGCCAAAACTATTCTCAAAAATAAAGGAATCTCTGGTGGAATCACCATCCCAGACCCTAAGCTGTACTACAGACCAATTGTGATTAAAAACTACATGGTATTGGTACAACGACAGAGAGGTAGATCAATGGAACAGAATTGAAGACCCAGAATCGAACCCACACACCTATGGTCACTTGATCTTTGACAAAGGAGCTAAAACCATCCAGTCAGAAAAAAGACAGCATTTTCAACAAATGGTGCTAGCTCAACTGGCAGTTAGCATGTAGAAGAATGCAAATGTATCCACTCCTATCTCCTTGTACAAAGCTCAAATCCAAGTGGATCAAGGACCTCCACCTAAAACCAGATACACTGAAAATAATAGAAAAGAAAGTAGGCCTGGCGGTGGTGGTGCATGCCTTATTGAGGAACTTAGAATGTATCAAGTATTATATTAAATGTTTAAAATCTCATTTAATTTACACAGAATCTAAATTTATAGGAAGAATTATTATTATTTTCATCTTATGTTGGGAACCATGAGAGCCCTGAGATAAACATCCTGCCCCAGCTAATTGAGAACCCTGAGATTAACATCCTGCCTGACAATCACAAGGATCCAAGGATCCGGCTTGGCCCTGAGAAAAGAACATTCACAGAAATCCAGCCCCTCCCCACCTGTCACCCCGGACCTCAACCCCAGATTTTGTAACCTTCCATCTCCCTCCTTCCTTTTCCCCTCCCCTCCAAGATTTTTGCTTTAAATATGCTCAGCTCCACTAAGTAAACTACTCTTGACAAGCAATGCTTCCTTGAGTCCTGTCTTCTCTCTTGCCCGTTCTTATTCCAGGTTGTGGTCCTCTTTGTTCCCCCGAATAACTTGACCTGCAGGCCAGATCAATCTTTTTTTTTTAATTTTAGATATTTTCTTTATTTACATGTAAATTTCTCCATTCCCAGTTTCCCCTCCAAAAAACAAAGAAACAAAAACAACAAAAACAAACCCCTGTTGCCTCCCACTTCCCCCATGCCTGCCACCCTGCTCTCAGATCAATCTTATATATGGATCAGAGTCCTAAGATTTTATTATAGGCCCCAGATCACAGTGGAAATGTATTAGATAAAACATTTAATATGACTAGAATAGGCTGTGTACAAGATAACATTTTTGAAAAGGGCTCTGCTTGACTCCAAGTTTATATTCAAATTCAGTGACTCTCAGATAAAATCTACTATGAAGAATTTGTTTTAGACTTATTACAGGAAAAGTTTTCCTCCTCAGTAATAAATGCGTATGTTTCCCACTAATTCAGTGGTTCTCAACCTAGGAATTGTGTCCTCTTTTGGGGGAATGTCAAACAACCCCTTCACAGGGGTCATAGATATCCTACATTTCAGATATGTACATTACAATTCATAACAGTAGCAAAGTTACAGTTATGAAATAGCAATGAACATAATGTTGTGACTAGGAGTCACCACAACATGGGGAATGGTATTAAAAGGTTGAAGAATCAAGAAAATTGAGAACAGCTGTACTAAGTCACCTCTAGGCTTTGACTATTGGCTCTATTTTTTTTCCTTCACCACATCAAAAAAAAGACTGGGTTTGCGGGTAAATAATGAAAATTACATTGACCCTTATGGTTAGAGAAGTTGGGGGACTTACTTTCCTTGGATTCAGTATTCGCTTTCTATTCCTACCTTTTTCATTAGTATTTCAGTGTGATTTATCTAAAATTTAGTTATGGTAAAAAGCAAGAGGACCCAAACATGTCCCTGAGTAAAAAATGTATTAATATATTTTCTTGCTGGTTAACAATATATTGTTAAGATTATCTGTGTGACATTCATTTTACTTTCAAACCATTTTCCATACAAACCAAACAAATTCCTTGGCCAATCTCAGCTCCACCCTCAACTTGATGTTCAGTCTCAGGACTGGTATAGGAAAGGTCTTCACATTAACTTACAATGTATCAGTGAAGTGCTTTAGGAGCTGGTTCTTTTGATTTTCCCTGCAAGCCTATCACATAGGTGTCACTTATTCTCTGTCACATTACAGATCGGAAACTGGTACACAGAAAGGATATATACATCTGTTTTAAGTCACACAGGCTATGAATTACTGCTCTAGGATTTATATTCAGTTTGTATTACTTTTGTATACAATTTCCAATGAAGGTAAACATATGATCATCAAACAATAAAATCACAAACAACTTTTGGTATTTAATAGATGCTTACTAATCATATTGAAATCACATGAGGAAATGTATAAAGCAATGTCAAGACTTGCCAGGCTCCTTCCCCTCCAGGCTGACCTTATTCTGTTTTCACTATCATAAGTATCCCGATTCAGTTTGGTTTCTGGCTTGTGGTCCTTTCTTTTTCCAGCCCCTTTACACTTGGTTTCTGTTATTTCTAGCTTGACCTGCTATAGCCACTTAGACATTGGCTCAACTTCCAAAAGCCTCAAGTAGGGCCTTAGCACAGCACCAAGCTTTCATGAAACAAGTACTAAGCTGGTCTGATTTGGCTGGAATCTCATCTATGTCTATCCATCTCTAGTACCCTTAAAGAGGACTTGAGAAATGCTCTTAAGTGTTCTCTCTGCTACTGTAAGCTTGCTGTATACTAAGAATGACTATGCTTTGAAGATATCCTTATGTTCAGGCTAGATACATAACTGATTGAGGTAGGACAGCTCTGTTATGATGACTGGGAAAGAGTTGACTGGGGAAAACATTGTTTTTACAAGATGCTTTTTGAGTTTAAGAACAGAGATATCTTTGGAAAGTCAATGGAAAACATTTTTATTTTATTTTTTAAATAATAGAATCAGAAATATTAAAGAAAATGTTTAGGAGGACATACTTCTAATATTTCTTGATGGGCCTATATGATAAACCTGCTCATTTTCTATGATTTATATTGGCTGTTCTTTTTGCTGATTTTTCATAAATGAAGGGCTAAATTGATACTGTTTTTAAATTTTTGAAACTAAAACTTTTAGCATCTTCAACAATGTTAAGAATGATTATGTTTCCGGATTGTAGATGATTGTGTGGAGCCATGGCCCTTTCCTTCCTCTCCTTTCTCCTTCCAATCTCAAATTTCTGTTTCACAGAATTAGGACACAGGAAAGGGACTCTGAATATCAACATGGAATTTAAAAGATCCACATAAGGGCATCGGATATAAGATTCTTTCCCTGTTTTGTTTTTCCCCAGTGAGTGAACACATCTCAGAGCTTGTGTAACCCAGGCTCACAGGATGAAGAAGGAAAACATCCCTTGCTGTAAAGACAGGAATGCTAGTCTATGGTCTTGAAGGAAACTATCTTCAATGCTTTGGGTGATTCTGGGAGAACACACTGTCTCTATGCAATTCTATGCATTTGTAGAATGAGAATAATAGTAGTGATTGGGATTCAAGCATACAGTACCTGGATTCGGGTAGCAAGACCAAATAACATCCTCTACTAACCAGTGAAGCCAAGTGTGTTGGAGATAGTCTAAGTCTGAGTACTTTATACATGATATACATAGATACAAAGGCTGCAGACAAATGTTCAATGTTATTTTAATTGATCTATTAATAGTTATGTGTGGTTATAGAGTATAATAAATGTCTTGATATCTATTTACATTGTGAACTAATCAAATTAATTTAGTTACCACAGCCATCACTACTTGCTAAGGTGGACCACTCGGAATCAATTCTTTCAACAATTTTGAAATTTGTAGTATGTTTACTATAGTTCCCATACGTGCAGTTGATCTTCAGAATTTTGTTCTTTTTAAATTTTTTTTAATTTTTAAAATTTATTCACTTAACATCCCACTCATTGCCCCTCCTCCTGGCAACCTCCTCCCATAACCCTTACTAAGGCCCTCCCCTTCTTCTCTGAGAAGGTGGAGACCTCCCCTCCCCCTGGGTATATCCAACACTGGCATTTCAAGTCTCTGCCAGATTAGACACATATTCACACATCTTCACCCACTGAGGCCAGACAAGGCAGCCCAGCTAGAAGAACATATCCCACATACAGGAAACAGCTTTTGGAATAGCCCCCAGTCCAGTTGTTCAGGACATATATGAAGACCAAACTGCATGTCTACTACATATGTGTGGAAAAGCCTAGACTAGCTCATGTATGATTTTTGGTTGATGATTCAGTCTCTGACAGCCCCAAGGGTCCAGGTTAGGTGACTCTGTTGGTCTTCCTGTGGAGTTCCTATCTCCTTAGGAGCTACAGTCCTCCCTTGATTCTTCCATAAGACTCCTCAAGCTCCATCCACTATTTGGCTGTAGGTGTCTGTGTCTGTTTGAGTCAGCTGCTGGGTGGAGCCTCTCAGAGGACAACCATGCTAGTCTCCTGTCTGCAAGCATAACAGAGTATCACGAAGTGTCAGGGATTGATGCTTTCCCATGAGATAGGTCTCAAGTTGGGCCAGTTATTGGTTGGCCATTTCTTCAGTCTCTGCACCATCTCCTGTTCCTATATTTCTTGTAGACAGGATAAATTTTGGGTCCAAAGTTTAGTGGGAAGGTTGGTGTCCCTATTATTCCACTGGGGCTCTTACCTGACTACAGGAGGTGGCCTCTTTAAGTTCCATATCCCCAATGCTGTGAGTCACAGCTGAGGTCACTCCCCCATTGATTCTTGGATGTCTTCCCTATCCCAGGCCTCTGGCACTTCTTGAAGATGGCCCCACCTCCCCATCTCCATCAGTTGCATATTTCCATTCATTCTCATGGCCTTCTGGCCAACCTTACTGTTTCTTCTCATACCTGATCCTTAAACCCACATTCTCCTCCCCATCCTCTCTCCCACTCAGTTCTCTCCCTGCATATGCATCCTATGACTATTTTATTCCCCCTCCTAAGTGAGACAGAATTTAGTTCTTTTAACTAAAGCTTTTTACTCCTTGACTGCCTATACCCTTTCTCACCTTCTTTTAGTCTCTCTACTTCTATGAAATTTTTTTTGTTTGTTTTTCTTCCATATATACATTAGATAATGCAGTGCTTTCTTCATGATCCTGGATTACTTAAAATAATGTTCATCAAGTTCATCAATGTTGCAATAAATAACAGTATTTTCCTTTATATGAAGGTTGAATAATAGCCTACATATAGTTATGATTCATTTATATATTCATTTATTCATTAAACTTCCATACTGAATGATCAAGTCTGCCATTCCCACAGCTCCATCTGCTAATATACTACTTCATCTTACAACATTTTCAAACAACATAGCCCCAATCAACCATGTTAGCATGATTTGTTTTGCCACATGTACATAATTTCATCTTTTCTTCTTTCAGAAACCACTGTTTACTGAACAACAGGTATATACTTGGCATGAAATCAGACTTTCATTAAGATAGCCACTAGCCTATGACAGCTGTATCCAACAAGAACATTATTGACAAATCAGTATCTCATTTTGTAGAATGATCTCTACAGAGTTATTGGGTTCCTAAAATGCAGACCAAAGGAAACACAAACAACCAGAATTTGAAGTGTCAGAAGATACAACTAGTAAAAGACAGCATGATTTGTCTTTTTATTTCAGATGACAATGTACCTACATGTTAGAACATACTACCTTGGCCACATATTTCTCTATAGCTGCTAATATATGCTAATATATAGTTAGACTTCTACTGACTGAGAGAAGACACTCTGGACCTCACAAAGATCCAGTTATAATTTCTGTAGTGCAGAAGTTTCACTAGAGTCCTTTTGGGAAGTGTGGCTTAGTTGACCTCTAACCATGTCCTTATTGTCACCTCTTCCTAGAGGTCAGACTGTAGCTTGTCTAGGACCCTGCTTCAGACAAATCACACTATCTTGTTCCACTTTTCTGCTCACTCATCCTATTCTGAGCAGCAGCAGTACCTGAAACTCATGCTCCTATACTATACTGTATTTCACTGGACAATAATAACACAGGTCAGGACAGAGCCAAAACATCCATTTTCCCATGATGAATTACATTGCACTCAGCCACGCCATGGGTAGAAAAGGACTATCTTTTAGTAAAGGTAGAAATGGATGTTCTGAACATCTCTGTCCTGGACAAGAAGATCAGCCAGCAAGGAAGCTTAACAGATTAAGATATAAATCTATGGAAAGCTTAGAGGCAAAGAATCTTATTTTAGCCCAAGTTCAATAAGCTGAGACACATGATGTCATAAAACATCTGTAATTTATCTGAAAGAAATAGGAATAAAGGCTAGCTTTTATTAAGCACTGATTCCAAGCCAAACTATGTGCTACTTACATGTTTTTCTTAATCCTCACACTATCCTATAAGTACAACTTCCACTCATCTTAAAGACAAAATATTCTCTGGGGGCTTTATCTTGGTTTTGGCTTGGTTTCTTGCCTTCTAGCTATTGAAGCACAGAGCGCATCTGTGGTGCTCTCATGATTGTATGTCCAGCAAGTGGCAGTGCAGGCATTTCAGTCCTGCACTTTCCTGCTTAAAAACCCACAGTCCTCACTCAGTCATACCTCACATATTTGGTTTATGGCACACGTCTGGCTGTAATTGAAATGTTTTCTGATTATCTAAGAGGTCTTCTTGTGACAGAACAAAGTGAAAGCCTTTACTTACAGAAGTTGAGGATTTGAGATGGGTGTCTCATCCTTTCTTCTCAGATTCTGCTCTTCATAGAAAGGGAGCCACAGAAGCAGGTTGTGGAAATATCTGCTCATATTGCTGTTTGGATACAATCCTAGAGGCAGTGAGGGCAATAATGGCATTGAGGTTTCAGTGTCTATCTCATTATCATATTCACACCATCCATCTGCCTAGCACTGCCTTTTTAGAGCCTTAATGTCTGAATACCATTAAGTATGAGACACTGCACATGTTCCAGTACTGATTATCTATCAGCAGGAAGCTCAACCTTACCTATATTAGAGAGAGAGCACAATTACAGGCAGTGGTATTTCAGGGTATAAAACTTTAAAGTATTGATATATTAAAATGATAATAATCTGTATATATTTGTTGTATAAACTTCTATTGCATTGATTTTTATGACATAGCTAGGAAATAGTGAAGTCATGAGAATTTGTACCCATCTAGGTATCCTGTCTTTGGAGACTGTGTTTTTAACTTTTTAAAAAATGTATATGGGTCCTTTGCCTGCATGTATGTCTGTATACTGTATACATGCAGTGCCTATGGAGGCCAGGAGAGGGTGTCAGATCCCCTAGAATTAGAGTAACAGATGGTTGTGTGCCACTATGTAGTACTGAGAATTGAACTCAAGTCCATCAGTAGAGCTTCCAGTGCTCTTAACTGCTGAGCGATCTCTCTAGCCCTGAAGATAGTGTCTCGGTTTGCTTGCATTTTTGTCTTGTTTTGTAAGTTGTTGTCTCTTTGTCTTCATAGTTTCACCTTCTGACCTCTGGTTTAGACTCTTCTCCATAGCCTTCCACTCAGCTATTGCTGGGGGGAGGGGGGGCAGAAGTAGCCCTTGCCATCCCAAGAGCTGATGCTCTGCTTCTGTCAAGACACATTTTGCTCCAGATTCTTCTCCAATCCAATTCAACCCAACCCTGTCTTTGTCTCTTACTCTAGCCACAGTCATGTCATTTGTCCAATGCTCAACACCTCCTGTTTCCCTCCAGTCTAGATCACTGCTCGGAAATTGCTGCAAGGACAGGTAAAAATCAAGGACTCGCACTAGCCTACGTGATAGGGATTTTGAACAAAGTTGACACAGTGACATGGTGACTTCTAAACCTTTCCTTTTCCAGTAGAAACACTAGCACAACCTAGTTCAAAATCTTTCAGTGAAAGTGTTTCCAGGTCCCACTCACTTTCAGTAGTCCTGTTATAACCAGACAACCCTCTAATGTGGAAAGAAGTTAGTTCTTTAACGAGGGCAATTGCTTAATAACCTCCTTCCAGGAATGCTGAGGACTGGGCTGCATTCAAGGGTCTCCGGCAGGCTCTTTGTCATCTAATCGCCTTGGTTAGGACATCATCTTCGCTTAGTCTTTCCAGAGACCCTGGAAGCTCAATGTTTTGAGTAAGTTTTGTAGACCAGAAAGGGGATTGCTAATTATTTCTTGGGCCTTCTCTTCCCCAGGACAATAGATCAGGCTGGATGTTGATTGAGTGATGGAGAAGAAAGGGGAAGTGGGTTGCAGTGGTTTCAGGATGGCCTGTGGGTCACAAGGTCAGGTTTCGAAAAGTTATTGTACAGACCGCTGTTGGTAGCTCTGCTTATTAGAGAGAATTAGATCCTTTGTGTTGTTTGTAAAAGCGAGAAAGTCCCAGCCAGACTCTGGCTTAAGTAAAACTTTTATTGCTGTCAGTCACATGACCCCTCTAGCCTGAGCCCTCTGTGGGAGTCCTTCTTGAAAGGCCAACTACCTTTCCTCATTCCCCGAGCTGTCTGGGTCGACCCAAAACACTTCAGAGAGCAGAGAAATCCCTGCTATGGCTATACAGGTGGTTTCCATGAGATGACATGTTTAGACAGTTCTGAAAACGGAGGGCTGCAAGAAGCGCTAACTCTCATCACCCATCATTATAATGCCTTCCTTGCTGCTTGCTTTCCCTTTATATATATACTATGAGAACAAGGACCACATTTCTTTTGTTCCCTACCCTGCCCCCCAGAGATTAGCACATAGTAGAAAACAAACATTTGTTTGGTAAAAGCAAATATTTGTACACCATCTAACACATGTGCTTGCCTAATACCCTGAGACTGTTGACATCTATGAATTTCAAGTGGTTCACAGAGAATTTGTGAGATCTGCATCTCTTGATCTTTATCATGTGATGTATTTTATGTAGCTGAGAAATCCTTTGTAGGCTAGTTATAATTAATCTAGTTTTTGATGAAGACATTGACATCCACAGCTTTTAAGTAATGGTATCCTGAAGAAGGCAGAGCTAGTCAGGATCTGAGTCTGGCATTCTGTTGGCATGTTATTAGGAATGAGAGTGGAGGGGCTTTCCTCTATAGACAGCAGTAAAAAACAGAAATGAACTAAAATTGTAAGAGCACATACTTAGTTGGCAATCGTAAGCATAGGAGGAAGAAGGCAGAAAGATTAGTTGGAGACTTTTCAAAATCAAATGTGTTTTAAAGAAGGAAACCAGTGCCTTCATTCTGTTGAATGAAGTAAACTAAAGGAGTAGTAAACTAAGTGGTGGAGTAAGTACTGGGAGAGTTGAGACAGAGCAGAAGAAGCCTTTGGCGATGGCAGTGCCAAAGAGAGAGAGAAGCTTAAAGAGAGAAGGTGGAGGTGGCCCTTGCAACTGGAAGCTGCAGCCCCTTCAGCTATTCTAGAAAGAGATCAGTGTCTTCAATAACTAGTTACATAGAGAAGGCATCAGAGCCTTCAGAATTCCTCAGGTTCCCCCAATTGCAAAGACAGAGGCATCCAATCCCCAGGCAGCTCTCTAACATTTCCAGCAGGAATCAAGTGGACTTTGGGGAAGCTTCAACATCAGTTCTATCTCCCCAGACACCTTAATGACTACGGTGCTCATCTCCTTAATAGCAACTTCACCGTATCCCATTCTGTTGTAGAGGAAAAGGAGAAAACAAACAAAGAAAATAAGAGAAGGCTAGCAGTCTAAGGAGCTGCAGAGAGCTAATAAAATTGCTCATATTACTTAGGTGACTCTACATATTACATTTACAGTGCTCATTTAGTTCCCAAGTGTCCCATAGGGTATACACTCAAAACTGTTTTAAAATATTCATTTGCTTTAAATCCGGTTGCCTATATTTCCACCTTGATATGCCATATATTCACATATGAATTTAAATATTCTATTAAAATGAATTCATTGTCAAATAACATAGATTCTGCCATAGTAATAGCTAACATTTCAGCACTAAGCCTTCATCACAGCTACGTCAAACCCTTGAAACCCCCTTCATTTCTTTCCAATTCCGGCACTTGTAACCATAGCAACGTACACGGAAACCTTTCAAGCAGAACAGAACTGACAATCACCATAACAGCACAAATACCTGAGCTGAGAAAAGAGAGGGGCAGCCCAAGTAGGTAGCTGTTGAAATTAAAAGCTAATGACAAGGAAACAGCTGGAAACAAGCACCAGTGCACACTGCTGCCTTCTTCAAGCATATGAATGGTATGTAGAGAGTCCAATTTGATTTATGTTTTGTTAGTGATGAGGCTGTCATCAATGAATACTTCATTAGGCATCATCTCAACAAACAAGTGGGGTGGAGACTCAAGGAAAAGAAGAGATGTAGAGGAAAATGCAAGGGCTGCACCAGTTTTCCAAGTGTCTGAGCCATGTTTTCTACACACCCATGTAGTCAAAGACAGAAAAGTGAACCACACTCACCAAATCCTTTCAAAACATAAACACATGTCCGTAAACTGTGAGGAACTGTCTGCTATTGAGAAAAGACTCCCATTAGCCAATTAGAGTAATTACATGGATTAAGATTTCTTGGTTTTACTGATTTCTTTCTTTTTTCTTTTTCTTTTTTTTTTTTTTTAAATCCCTAATCCATTCTTACCCAGCAAGGGAAAGGATAAACAGCTGACATCGTCAGGGAATTAAATGAGGGCAAAGTAGGGCATTCTCAGTTTCAGATCCCAATATGTAATTGAAATTTTATGCTTACCTCAACATAACAACATGTGATAATTTCTGCTCAAGGGAAGGCATAAAGGGTCACATTTCCCCCAAGACTTCAATTACAGTAGCTTATATCTTCCCTAAAACAGCATTTGGTCTCAGAAAATTGCCTGTAATGGTGCAGGTGTTTGTTGAGAGTATCCATCATATTTAGTTGTGAGTAATCCATATTAATTCACCACCTTCATTAGCAGCAGCCTTTTTTTTTTCCAGATGACAATGGAAAAGCAAATAGAATTTCAGACAGATGTGCTGCTTCTCTGTGCATCAGAAAGATGAAAAGAAAGCTGACATTGGCTGGACAAGGGGGAGATAAGACTCTTAAATACACAGCACATGGGTTTTTGGAATATATTCTGAACTAGATCCACATGTGTGGCCTCCTTTGCATTTGGAAGAAGTCTGTCTATACCCGTGCAGCTGCTTATGAGCCCGACTGATGCCTACCAGAGTCTTTTCTCAAACCCGTGTAAATAATAGGCACTATTACTATTAAGAAAAGTGATCTGCGGTGGTTCTGAAAGGAGATTAGCCAAATGCAGTGCACCCAATTTCAACATGTAATATTACTTAGCCCTTCAAGAGATCACGGTGATAGATAAATAAATGTCTCTGTACGTGCCTTCATGCACAGGTACATACAACTCTACATTTTGAGGTCATATCACTGGAAACTACACCTACAATATGGCCTACAAATAGACTAGAAATTAAGGCATATTTTTTAATAATTACTTGAAGCAAAAATTTTAACAAGCAGTGTCCAACTCAACTCAGTACATAACCGTACTGGACTCTTGACCCATTCTTGTAAGGGCAGGGCTGGATCTAGTTGTAGTTTTCCACAGTTGCCAGTATGTTTCCAAAGCAAGGAAAACCCTTTCTGTAGCTTTGGTCATTTACTGAGGTCAATACCTTGGTGAGGCAGAAGGTGATTGTCACCTTCTAAACGTCCCCTAAGAGAACAGGTCCTGTTTTAAAAATTACCATATTCTGCAAAAGTCTTCATTTAGGTGACAATGATAATAGAGTTGGGTATCCATTAGTTCTGGCACTTGTAGAGTAGAAATGATCACTCTACCAAGAGTTTATTTTCTTTAATAAAAAATGACATTGAAAATCACCTACTCTGTTTATTATACTGAATGCACGCAAAAAGAAAGTTCAGATGCAACTTTAATTTCTTGAATGGATTGTATTACTTCTTGATTACTATTTGACTAGCTACTACAACAGAGGGCAAACTCCTTGACAAGGATTAGAATAAGCTACCAGAGGTTTATCAATGATTCTAGTCTTTTCTCCTTGCTACCATAATTAACCCTCACCTTCTATGTTCTAGGCACTCTGTATTTCAGGCAATGTGGCTATCAGTCTTGCTTCCATGGCATATGGAAACATTCTAATGTCCACTCTGTCCCTCTAACATGGAACTTTTGATTTAATTGACTTTATTTGAGAACCCAGATTTATAAATCTTCTATGAACTCTCCTGTGTGATTTTAAGATGTTGCAAAGAATAAAAACCACTGAGTTAGGAAATCTCAGCATTCCTTTATAGAACTTACTTACTCTTTACTGGTGTTCATTGAGAGGATTTATTGCCTGTGTGGGTACATTTAAGGGAAAGGTAGTTAGAATATCAAAAGATACAAGTGAACACCAATAGATAGAGGAGTTCAAGACTACTGGTACAATTGTGTAGGCTTCATGATACAGATATATCCCCTTATGTGGAATGATTTAGATGGAAAATTATATGGTTCAGAGATTATAATCTGTTTTCCTTTTACTTACATTTCATTAAACTAATATTACACATTTTCCAAATATTTTTAGCACAAATATAACAAACTATTTTTTTTTAAGCTGAGGACTGAACCTAGGACCTTGCACTTACTAGGCAAGCACTCTACCACTGAGCTAAATCCCCAACTCCCAACTATTTTTGAGTAGATTCATTTATTCCTGAGACTTGGGGATATGTTCTCTGTATCTTCATTCTACAAAGGTCCAAAGCAACAAAAGCAGTAACTAATATGCGTTAATGTTCATGCAGCTACAAACATCTTTATATTTATCAAGTGGTAAGTTCACAGTAGTAAAGTAGAGACTCTGTTAGTGTTCATAGCCACGGCTTCTGTAGGGACATGGGGTTCAGTGGCTAATTACTATGAGTTTCATAGCAAGATAGATGGGATGTGTACTACATACAAGACCATTTATGGACATTACAGTAACCCTGCTGGAGCTCTAAAATGCACAATGAATGAAAATTCAGTACTGTGTGTGATAGCATGCACCTTTGTGTGTGATAGCACTTACCTGTAATTTCAGCACTTAGGAGATTAAGATTAAATAAACATCACCAATGTGAGGCTAGCCTGTACTAAAAATGAGACTCTGTCTGAAACAAACAAAAAATTAAAATATTTTTACTGCATGATCTTGGTGATATATTTAGTACACAAAGACCCCCAAAGACCAAATTTTTTACATGTATTGTTTTGCATAATATTTAGATACACAGGTAATTATTTATACCAAAATTTGATATTTGATGAACCTAAGTGTATATTTTCAGGACAAAAAAAAATTAAAGGCAATTAGCCAACCAAAACATTCATTTCATCAACAAAGTTGATATCACATTGTACTAAACACCAATGGCACAGCATCAAATTGCAGAGACAACATTCTTAGTTTCACAGTGTTTACATGTCAAGTAGAAAAGACAACAAAAAGGATGTGATTCCAGCAGTCTAACAGTTGTTTAAAGAAAGGACTGGGTATGTTGTTAGCACAGAGCGAAGTCAGTAAAGCTGCATTATTGGAGAAAAAATCCTACTGAAGTGACTCTTAAGTATTACTTATGCTGTGTGAAATTATTTTATAAATAAAGGTGGGCCTACTTAAGATATGAAGGATGCATGTAGGCTATGTGACTAGAGAGGGATGGTGGCATAGGTAAACTCAGGAGGCTGTAAGAAGAACATAGTCACTGTACTAGTTTGCTTTTTGCTGCTGTAATAAACACAACAACCAAAAGCAACTTGGGCAGTAAAGGATTTATTTCACCTTCCATGTTAAGGTCATAATTAATCATTGAGAGAACACAGAGCAGGAACTCAAGGCAGAAACTTGTAAGGAGGGAACTAAGCATAGCCCATAGAAGAATGCTGCCTAGTGGGTGCCCCCTAGCTCATGCTAAGCTAGAATTTTATACAGCCCATACCTACCTGCCTAGGTATGGTACTGCTCACAGTGGGAGGGACTCTACCACATCAACCAAAAATCAAGAGTATGCCCCAAAAGACATGCCCATAGGCCGATCTGATCTAAGCAGTCTCTCAAAGTTTCTTCTTCCCTTGTGAGAAATCTCTTCCATTGTTTGAGAAAAGTCAACAATAAAACTAATTAGCACAAACTAACCTTTGTCATCTTGACACATTAAAGACATCACTGTTAAACCATAACACTTTGTTTGTCTCCAAGATTCTTTGTTAATAGTGTTACATAAAGCAACCTATAACTTTGAAAGTCCTAAACATGTCTTTCAAAATTACAACCCTTTAAAAGTTCATTGTATCTTTAAGACTCTAAGTTTAAATTCTGGGACGCTATAAGGAAGAACCACAGTACAGTTACAATCAGATTTAAGCAAAACCAAAATAGGACAGTATAAAAAGCTCAGTGTCTGACATCTTAGACTAACTCATGATCTTCTGGGCACTAAATGGCTTATGTAGCTGCACCTCTTCAACTCTGCCATCCTCAATGCATATAGCTTGTCTCGTAGGTTCAGGCTAGTTCCAGTTCACATCTGCTGCTATCCTTGGTAGACACCCCACGGTACTGGCATCTCCATCATTTTGTAGCATCCATATTATCTGAGGGTTGCATCTGTACAAATTGTCTCTCTTGACCCGAACTCTGTCACACAATGCCAAATCTGAGCTTCTTTCCATTACTCCTTTGATTATGGAGTCTGTAATACAACTGAGGCTTCACCTTCACCAACGGATATTCAGTGCCTCTCTGTAGGGACTCACTCTGCCACATGGTGTCAAACTTTGTCCACTCTCCATGGCCCTCTCAAGCCTTCAAATCCAGTAGTATGTGGGAGAATCTCATATAAAATTCACCAAAATCAGTGCCAACATGAGATTCAGCCATGGCCCTATTTGGAGCACAGCATGTGCTGGCCCCCAAAAATATTCCCCAGAACATTTTGCTTACATGATTCTGGTCTCCTATTACTCATAAGTGATTTCTCATCCCAAATGCATTGTCTAAGTCAAACATAGTAGATTTCACTTCTATATACTATTAATCCACAATATCATAAAATACCTCCAAAGAGTCTTTACCACTTTCTGAATTATCACAAGCATTGTATCCTTTTATTTAGTATCCTCCATTGTCTGCACTTATTTAAGCATGCATTTCTTTCAAAATCCCACAGAATGAACCATTGAGTTCTGGGAAAATAAATACCCATTCCATTTCATGGTCAGGTTTATCACAGTAACACCCTACCTGTGGCACTAACTTCTCTTCCAGCTTGTTTTCTGTTGCTGTGATAAAACACTCTAAGAACAATTTAGAGGAGTAAAGGCTTTATTTAATCTTTTAGGCTACATTTTATTATCAAGGGAGGCCTTGGCAGGAAATCAAGGCAGGAGAATGAAGCAGAAACTATGAAAGAATGTTGCTTGCTTGTTGGCTTGCTTCCTTGCTTGCTCCCTGGCTTATGCTCAGCTAGATCTTTCATACAGTTCATAACTACTTGACTATGAATGATACTTTCCCAGTAGGCGGAGTTCAGTTTACACCCACCAACAATGGAGACAATGCCCCACAGATATGACCACAGCCAATCTGATCTAAGTAATTCCTCACTTGAGGTTCTTTCTTTCCAACTAATTCTATTTTTCTTTCAAGCTGGTAATAATAACAACAACAACAACAACAACAACAACTAGTCAGTGCTGTCACAGCATCATAGCATAGTTATTGGTTAGAAGAAAAGCAAATCCAACTTTAATTCAGTCAGACTGAATGTATACTCAGGACACAGACTGGTAATAACCTATTGTAAGCTACAATGATCCTTGTGCACCTCTACTGTCACTTTCTATGGTGTCAGTCATTTGTAGTCAATGGGTGTCCCAAAACACTTTGCCTGGAAAACTCTGAGACAGAGAGGGAGGGAGAGAGGAAGAGAGAGATAGAGAGAGAGAGAAAGAGACAGAGACAGAGAGACAGAGAGACAGAGAAAAAGACAGACAGAGACAGAGAGGAGAGGGAG
>NC_045030.1:62089853-62093958 GCF_008632895.1 Mastomys coucha | reverse complement strand
CTAGTACCCTCAGAGCTCCCAGTGACTAAACCACCAACCAAAGAGTACACATGGTGGGACTAATGGCTACAGCAGCATATGTATAGCAGAGGATGGCCAAGTCGGTCATCAAGGGCAGGAGAGGCCCTTGGTTCTGTGAAGGTTCTATGCCCCAGTGTAGGGGAATACCAGGGCCAGTAAGCATGAAATGGTGGGTTGGTGAGCAGGGGGAGGGATAGGGAATAGGGGTTTTTCAGAGGGGAAACCAAGAAAGGGGACATTATTTGAAGTGTAAATAAAGAAAATATCTAATAAAAAAAGAGTTCAGTGAGATATTTTGAGAGAAAGAGACCATATCCATGTAACTTTTATTAACACACATTGTCTTAATAGTTGTCATTTATTAGTAGTAATTTCTTAATCTTCACCATGATTAATTTATAAAGCAAACTTTATTATAGATATGAATGTTACTATAGTTTACATCTAAAATGCCCCTGAAAAGCAGGTGTGTTTCTAAAACTGGCCCTTATCACGTGGTTCTGTGGAAAGGTTACAGAACCTTTAAGGAGGTGGGCCCTATCTGGCAGAGGTGGCCCACTAGGAGGGACCATTGATAGGGGACCCAGCCCCACTTTTGGTATTGTTTTGGTATCTACTACTTCTTTTTCTGCAGCCATGAAGTGGCCAGCCACCCCACTTGTTGATAAAAAGTGGGATACCTTGCTTAAATCAGGGGCCAATAAAATCCTTCTTTTCTTCCATTGTTCTGTCGTGTATTTTGTCACAATAGTGACAGAAATAACAAATGCCTATGTATATGGAGGAGAGCAGTTTAGAGACGGCTTGATATTACCCAGGATTTTAGGCATCCGCTGAAGATCTTGGAGCTGGTAAAGGAAGACTGCAGCAACATTTTGGACAACTCTTCTATCATAACCAGTCATTTGCTTTTTTACTCTGTGCTCCTGCCAGGATAGTACTATATAGAGGCAATCTTTGTGGGTTGTATGATATATATATATATATATATATATATATATATATATATATATATATATATATATATATATATATATATATATAATCCCATAGGGGTTCACAGATCTTATCCTGCTCTTGATTCTTACATGTTTCAGGAAAACACAAAAGAATATCAGCTCACTTTTACCCTGAAAAATGCAAAGATCCAGCCAAGGGAATTTGGTGTAATAGATCCCTAATGCGTAAGACCCTTCCCCTCAGACATCATGAAAATGCAAACAGCATTAAAGAGCACTGGGAAGAGAGAGGAGTGATGGGGATGTGAGCCTCTGTGGCTAGTAGAATTCACTGGTTAATTTGACTCATGTCTGACATGATGCTTCTTTGCAGAAAAATAACTGAAATTGTGTGTGATTTTTATGATGCCTTTAAGGAGTTTTGAAGTGCTTATGTTCAAGGTAGTTTTGTAATGAGCACTTCAAATGCTTCTGAGAATACCACAGGGTTAACAAGTTCACAGAAATTTTGAGCAGTAATGGCAAGATGCTTGATCTTTTCTTTTTTATTTCAGCGTCTTTGCAAGGGAAAAAAAAGAAGCATAACTGAATAAACCCTAGAATTAAGATCTCTTTTGACTGACAATCTCTTTAGTTCTACATAGTTAAGAGAACCCCTATGGGGTTAATAGAAGACTTTGCCTCCTCAGCAGTTACATATTCCATTTAAAACTCTGGGTAACAAATCATTACCAGACCTTCTGGGACATCATTTTTACAGCCTTTGGAACCCCTTTTTGGAAGCACAGCATTATCTTGATACTGCACAGGAAGTAGGGTGCGTCTAGACCCTGCGGGACATCCATAGTGACTGTCATACCCAAGAGCTCACAAAGTCATTCCAAGCAGCTAAGTCAACCATAGACTACTAGACGAGAAAGGAATATTGAAAGTCTTGTAGGTAATTGCCATTACTGTTCAGGTGGAAATGTAGGCTCTAGCAGCTTACACAAAATTACGGGGCTAGTTTCATAGAACCAGGGTATTTTCATTTGCATGTTTTCTTAAGCAAAGACCAAATATGATAGAAAGGAATCTCTGAAAGTTGATAATTATTTATTATTCCTTGTGCATTATTTTAGACTCTCCATTTGTACTAGTCACTTTAAATTTCAAGATATTCTTGGGAATTAGGGGGTTTTTTTCTTTCTTTTTTGGGGGGATGGTTTTCAAGACAAGGTTTCTCTGTATAGCCTTGGCTGTTCTGGAACTCCCTCTGTAGATCAGGCTGGCCTTGAACTCAGAAATCTGCCTGCCTCTGCTTCCCAAGTGCTGGGATTAAAGGCATGTGCCACCATGGCCTGGCTAGGGTTCTTTTTTTTTTTTTTTTTTGATTCTGTTTTTCAGATTTCAAAAATAATAAAAAAGTAATGTCTTCATGGCTGAACACTAGCAAGAATCTTAACTCAGAATTTTAACAAAGACTAATTTGACTAGAAAACCCATTGCTTCTAGAATGAAACAAAGCAGAAAACCCCAAGTCAACAAAATATCCTGCCAGGATGGTGTTTCAAAGTTAACCAACAGAGAGGACCTTGCTGAATCTGGAGTCTTTCTGCAATCAAATACACTCTCCAAGCCTGATAAATGTAATCAAATTTTGTGGTGGCAAGTACTGCATGATTAAGCAAAAAAAAAATAAATGTTGACATTAAATAAATAAGCACTTTGTTATGCAGTGATGTCTGTTGCAAAGACATGTCCATGCAAATAGTCTTACTTATGCAATGTTAGACAAACTGTGATGTCTCTCATCATCCATCAAAAGGTGCCCAACCAAAGTCCCTAGAACAAATGATAGGTTAACAAGAAAAAATGTATGATGCATTGATTGATATAGACATTTTCAGAAATGAAGAAACAGTAAGATAGCTAAGTTGATCAAGTGCTTATCACCCAAGCCTGGGGTCCTGAGTTTGGATTCACAGCATCTATTTAAAAATTCAGATATGGTGGTGCACGCCTGTAGTCTCAGCCAGAAGGAAGGTGGTAAATGGCAGACCCCAGGAGTCTGCTGTCCATCTAATATAACTGAATTAGTGGGCGCTGGGTGCACTGAGAGAACTTGTCTCCAAAAAGAAGGTGGAAAGTGATTGAGGAAGATACCCAGGGCTAATCCTCTGGTCTCTGTGCACAAACATATATATACTTGCAAGGAATACCTCCATACACCTCCACACTATGAGCATGCCCACACACAGGTCCCTAAGCAAATGAAGACATAAAAATCCTGTGGGTGGTAAGTGCGATTTTAACTCATATTTATTGAAGGTTACAAAGTTATGTAGACAGGAAATTTGATTTAAAAAAAAAAAAAGGTTGGCTTAATGCTAATGAACTGAAGAAGGAAAACTAGCCAGGCCTATCTGTTTGGCCTTTTTTGCCTTTCTATATATAATGCAAGGCCCACTATTATGAAGGTCCTAAGATCTGCTATCTTATAAAGTAGATAAGACAACTGTTTGATGGCCAGCTCCTAGATAGAAAAGAAAGGAAAAGCTAAGGACTACTGCTCTCTGTGATGCACTCTGGAGAATGGCAACCCTACTTCCTATGAATGGCTTGGTTCTGAGGCTGCTTCTCAAGACTTCCAGTCTCATTCTGTTCAAAACGTTTAATATGGCAATGTGCTACACTTTGGGCATCACTTTATGAGCCCTGACATACGCAATTATGTACAATTCACACAGACAAAGGGAACAGACAATTATTTTAGGCAAGATACCCCTGAATTCTTAGTCATTCCCCTTAGCACTTTTTTTTATTTCCCATTGGAAAAATTAATACAATTTGCATATTTCCTGTTTGTCTTCCTAAAGCTAGGGGTGTTATATATTCTCCTTTATGCACCAGTTGCCAAACACAGTATCTGGTAGGCAGCACTCATTCATAACAATGGTCATGGAATTAAATACCTACTTGCTAAATGGATACATTTGCAGTGTTTCTTAGGCCATGCATTTGGGACTCCATTCAGAATCTATGGAATGGAAAGTGCTCTGTGATTGCATGTACATTGCATATACTAAATTATACTGAATCTAGGATGTGGAGCACAACACCTCAAAGATGGCGCTGGCCTCTGC
>NC_045030.1:62079441-62089843 GCF_008632895.1 Mastomys coucha | reverse complement strand
AGCCAGATGGAGAGCGCTCACGAAGTAAACAGCCCTAACTTGGTTATGGGCTGAGTCAACTGGCTTGCTTCCACTGTGTGAGCCTGTAAGATTGCGTCACGTGGCTTTACCTGAGTGGCTGACCATACAGTATTTAACCTGTGGGTTGGCTCTCCTTGGGGTCAGAAGATTGTCAAAAGTTCCTGAGTAAACCGCATGAGAAGAGCTCGAGTGTGTGCCTTGTCATTCTTGCTGGTTCGAGGGTGGTCGTGACAATAGGACTATACAGCAGATTGGGGTGAGGAGGGGTAGACATGTTTTTTTTCTAAAATCTTACATCATAGAAATATATAATGATTAATGAGATTTAGTACTTGAAAGCAATGAAAATTAACCTCTGTAATAGGGTAATATGCGAAACCACCTTGTCAGACATAGCCAAGGAACATTGTAACTAGCACTCCTATTTGTCTCACATTTGCCCATGATTTCAAGGGTGATGGTATCAAATGAAACAAATGCTGCAATACAAAAGTCCAGGTGTATTGCTCTCCCCACCAGCTCCACACTCATCTTTAGCTCCAAAGAACCCTCTCAAAATAGAAAGCTGTCTCTGATTTTCCCATTTTGCAGGCGACTACAAAATATGGGTAAGAGAGGGAGGACAAAAGTGATCAGGCAGTAAAGAATGCCCTCTCTCTGGGCTCTTTTAACCTCTTGGCACAGTCGCGTGGAGTTTATTTGGGAGAGAGGACGGGCAGCATCAGGGTTATGAGCATAATAATATCCCAGCATAAAACGTCTTAGCCTGAAATGTCTTTACTGACATGATGAGAGTTGTATGCTATTCTTAAGTACCTAAGTCTATGATTTTGAAAAGAGTTCAAATAAATGGCTAGGTTTTCCATTGGAAGACTTTTCAACTATGTCCAGATGGGGAAAAAAGGAAAGAAAATTAGCCTGAATGATGGAGCTCCGTCCATCTTGGGTGCTAATGCTTTATTGACAAGTTATAATGAGGGCTTCTCTGTCCCAGAGTGAGGCATAGGCTCATTAAAACTCAAGGAACAGGAAAGCAAGCTTTCAACTCCCTTGTTTTTTAAACTTCACTGGTTTTTTAGAAATACTAAATGAATTGCCTGACAAAACGATGTTATTGATTTCAAAGTGTGTCTGGATTCTTGTGTTTGCATTTGCATTTGAATCTGAGCTACTTAGGGTGTCAGTTGTAGGATAGAAGAATGGAAATGAGAGTTCTGTGGTGGGCTCAAAAAGACTGATGTGTTGACTCTTCCACTTAGTCACTGTGGAAATAAGCCTCGTGCTAACCTTGGCTTCTTCTTGATCAAAACACATCAATTAACAGGGCTTGAACATTGCTTTCTTCTGGGTGAGAAAAAAGGAGTATCCCAAATTTTATGCTATTAAGTAAGATGGCTGCTCCACAATGTAACCTCTATTAGGATGCCAGGCAATAACTCCAAAAAGGGCTGTTAATGTATACTCTCAGCAATCTGAGGCTGAGCATGTATTGTGCTCAATCAATAAATAATCCAAAAATCACTCAGATTTGGTTCCGAGAACGCACTATGTGATTTATGTGTATATGTGGCAGGTGTGCATTCCTAATTCCTTTTTCTTATGCTAATATTAGTGTGGATTTCTGTGCCTCAAGCACATAATTGCTGACAGAAAGGAGAAGTCAGAGGCAACGCCAAAGCACAGTCATGGTCAGGAAAGGGAACAGCATTAAGGGAGGGTCATGCTACATGCTTCAAATGTGTTCATTTAAAGTTGAGACAGGAGAAACAATGCCATGAAAACCATCCATTCGTTATTTTCCATGGATGACCTAGACAGAAGTCTCTGGGCCCTGGCACAGGGATATCCTGTTTGGAAACAGGATAAAGGGAAGGAACCACTGGAGGCTGGAGCATTGAACTAGGAGAGTCTGGCTTTGACAGAGTCTCAGATTTGCAAAGGAGAAAGTTTCAAGGGTTGTAGGAAGCTGGTGAGACATTATAAGAAAGTGAGGTCCTAGTGGAAGAGATCTAAGGAAATGTACAGCATGGAATAGAACAAAAAATTAGCGTCATGCTTTCTAAGACTCAGGAGACATAGCCTTTGGTTTTGCAGTTGTTGTTTGAGGCAAGATTACAGACAGACAGTCAACAATGGAGGTTAGTTAACTAGATTTTTAAAGTGATGTAGAACACTCAAAGCAGGAGCACCCAGAAGATGCATAGTCTCAAAGACAAGTAGCATGTCCCCCTCTGGGATGAGTTGGGAAGTTGGGGATGGGATCAGGGGGGCAGGTTTGTACAGAGACAAATGCTGATGAGGAAAGAGAGGAAGCTTATCACACAAGCAAAAGTGCAAAGAGAGCAACAGAGTTAGGAACGGTTTCTAGCTGGAGTGAGTGTCCTAGGAGATGCGAATTAATAAGTGGAGGCTGCTGGGTCACAGTGAAAGGAAAGCAGCAAGTCTGCCTATCCACAGCAAGCAATATCTTTAGGTCAAGAATGCAATCAAGTTCAAGATGCGGAGGCAGTGGTCCAAGAAAGCATTATCTGTCGAAAAGGATGGAGCAGAGAAAAATCCCAACGTGCCTTTCTCTTCACAGTCCACAAGATGCTGCTGCTGCTTTGTCGCTGTGGGATACTGGTCTCAGAGAACACTATTCATTTTTTTTACATGTGTGTAGAAATACAGCTGCCAGATGAACCTTGCTTTGAACACAAATAAGGAATCCAAACCAAAACAAAAATGTGAAGAAGAAATCACTGTAACAGAAAAGAAAGTGTGTGATGGCTGTCATTTATAAGATTATAAGGAAATTGATTTTTGCCGTGATTCTCTTGCCATTGAAAACCAATCATATTTCCTGAAGAAGGAAGATAACTTGTACAGTAGTAGTACATGGTATCAGCTCCCCCAGTCTTCAATCCGCAATTAAATGAAGTGCTATTTCTTACAGGTGCTAAGCAAGGACTTCAAAAAACCAATTTATGTGTTCAAAGTCAAAATCTTGAGACTTGAAATACTACTTTTTGTAGCTGTATTAATGTCTAAAAATGGGCTCACTGTATTTCTATGTCTCATAGGCCCGTGGTGCTTCACACATGTATGCAGTATTTTCTTCACTTAATGTGGAAATATGATAGGAACAATTGCATATAATTAGGCATCACTATTATTAACTGCTTTTGCTCACCATTTTCATAGTACATTTCTGAAACAACTATTAACAGATTTCTGGTTTTGGTTTTGTTTGTTTTGTCTTTCATTTTTCTGGTTGTTTTTCTCCTGTCTTTCCTTAGATTATAAACTCTCAGAATCTTTGAAGGCAAAAACTGTATCTATATGTCTCTGTAATCAGCCTAATTCTGATTCTCAATAACTATACTGAAAAGCCATCTTACACCTGGTGACATTAAACAAACCTTTTCCTCTCTCTGTTATTTTTAGCACATGTCTTCTTCTGAATAGCTGGAGCCTTTCAGATCAACATCATAACTCACTGGTGCAGTGGCAAGAACAGCCTGGCTTAAATGCCTGTGCTGATGAGATCACCTGCTAGATGCCTTTATCAGGTATATGTTTTGTGCCTGAGAGGGACAGCAGTAGGGGCTTGAGCTGAGACTTTCCATAGGAATGTCTATCTGGACCCTCTCCACTATACAAATATCTGGGTAATTTGCCTTCTTGCATGACATCTCAGAGCTTCAAGGTCTACTGGTCCAGACAAGAAGATGACCGAGTCTTAGTACTCACAGTGTCTTTTCTCTCATATTTTATTGTTCAAAGAAGCCACAAGCTTACTGAGAATGAATGGAGCAGAGCTAGCAATGAGATGAGCGTCTCAATTATAGCCATCTTGCGTTGGGCTAGAGAGACAGCTCAGAGGTTAAGAGCACTATCTGCTCTTCCAGAGGTCCTGAGTTCAATTCCCAGCATCCATGTGGTGGCTCACAGTCATCTGTAATGGGACCTGATGCCCTCTTCTGTCATGCAAGCACACATGCAAATAGAGTACTCATGTACATAAAATACATAAACAAATCAACCTTTCTTTAAAATGTAGTAGCCACCTCATTAAACTGGCTTCACTACTTCCTACAGCACCAACTCATCAGCTGAAATTAAGGCACTTGACTTTTCCCACCTAGAGCAGTAAAATCCTTTATTAAATAGTTGTCTCTGCTTCCACTCCTGACCAGTTATGTGCTTGCCATAGAGAAATCTGTGTGAATTTGGAAAAATATAAATGCCCTCCCTTAAGACTGGTCAATCTTTCTCCATTGTCCTCAGCGTTACATGTCCTGGGCACTCCAGCCTTCCTTCACTGTCCTCAACATCAGCAAATGGAGCTCAAGTGTCTTCCCAACGTGTCTCTGCACATCCACAATTATAACATGGTAGCTAGTCTTCCGCCCTCTACCCCTGCCTTTGCACAACTCCTTTCTGTCTTGCTCCTATTGTTGAACTTTTTCTAAAACTTGTATTTATGTCACATCAGCATATCACATTCAACAGTTTCAAAACTGAACAGTTGATTAACCAAAAACTTGCTCCTTTTCATGTTTTCTCTATTAATAAATACATCTCAGTTCTCTGGTCCAAAATGATAGAGTCTTTGCTCTTGACTAGTGTTCTCCCTCCACAACTCACAATGTAGCACCAAGTCTTTTACATCAAATCATATAAAGGATCATAGAAAAAAAAGTATCAAATTCCAAGGCCAGATGTATTATTTACAGATGTGTAATTTAGGCAAAGTAATTTTTCTGAATAGTGATGTGTGTGTGTGTGTATGTGTGTGTTATGTTATGTAAAGTGGGTAATAATACAGACTTCTTCAGATTAGTAAGCATTTTCAAGGAAATAATAATTGGAGTTTACTTGTGATATGATTCCAACAAAAAGGACCAATAAGAACTTTATAAAGGTTATTCTTATTAGACTAAATCCTTAACCATGTTTGAATAAACAAGCTAAGAAAAGCATTAGTGAAAGTAAGAAAATTGAAAAATAATTCCACTTAATGTTGAATTTATATTAACTTGTTAGCATCAAAAGTCATATAAGTTATTAAGTTTTTAATCAGATAGATGTGTCTACAGTTTAAATATCTGTAGATCATATAATTCAGGGAAAATTTAAGCAGAAATACAGGGCTGTGGGATAATCCTAAATTTAGATGATTATATAATTATATATATTATATATTATATAATATATGCTTCCATTTACTATATGGTTAAAAATTTTAGTGAATGACAAATAAAGATGTGAAATCTATTGTACTCAGAATTTTCCAGTTCTTTTCATATCCAGTCATTGCCATAGCCTATAGGTTAGCACATTCCTTCTATAAAGGCAAGACAGTCAGTAGTTTATTTTCTGTAACAACTTCTCCTGGTATTATACACAAAAGCAATTCCTAGTAATTCTTAAAGGCTGAACATAATCCTGTTTTAACCAAACATTATCAACAAAACAACTTGCAACCGAGATTTAGCCGTAAGCTGACTCCTCTAATTAAAGCTGTTAGCATCTATCTATGTCTGTCTGTAATGTGGAATACTTTAATCGTTCTCTAAACCTTATTTTCCCTCTAACACCCTGCCCTATTGCAAGCATCCTCTAGAGAGAAGCACTAGAAGAGAGTATTCCCTCCTTCTTTAGAAACCTGCAGTAGGTTCTCCATCAATCATCCTCTCACCCTTAGTGCTTTAGTGCTTCTCCAATTTTGATCCTCATCATCAGCACCACACATACACATACACACACACACAAACACACACACACACACAGAGAGAGAGAGAGAGAGAGATTCTCAGCTTATTTTTTAGACAATATTTTCATCTCAAAAGCCCCTTTCCTATTTGCCTGCATAATTGAAAGGTTATTTGAGTTGCTCATCTTTCAAACCTCAATTTTCCTCCTCTCTGCAGGTTTCATAGTCTCTTTTCTCCAATATACATGGTTGTGTGTGTATATGTATATGTGTGTGTATCCTCATACCCATTCATGAACATAAAAAGAACAAATAGAGTTAGGGCTCCTCCATGATGACCCAAATTCTTCCAAAATCTCTTTATCATGACACCTGTCAAACTTCCTGGAATGGTGGAATTACTTCTCTGCTTTCTTGGTTGCTCTAGAAGGTCTTTAAGAGCAAGAACTCTTTTCTACACATGTCTGACCTTCAAAGTTTAACACAGGACTAATGCATATTTAGATCTACTGAAAGCATGCCCTTTATTGAGGAATTTCAAAGTACTATGATGAGAAGTTGTTGAACTTCACATAATTTCTGTAAACAAACATAGGAACCTTGATAGTTCCCCTTAGGGGTGAGGTACACCATATTAGTTTGGGGCTCAGCAAATATAGATACAACCCCCAAATGAATGTGGGCTGGAGCTCAGTTTCCATTCAGCACCACGGCCTGCAACGCTTATGCGTTAGACAATCCGCACAAGTATATGTACCTACCTTGCTTGTAGCTACTTATGGACAAAATCAAAATTAATCATTTGCTGGTCTAGAATTCACAAATCATCTTAATTTATTCCACTTCTCAGTGATGGGTCAAGAGTGATATTGATTATCAGAACATGAGAAGTTTTCAGTTTATACATATAAGCTCTTATACCCAACTCCTACTATCAGAATTCTGAGGTAATTTCATGAAAGAAATAGGCTATGTCCTCAAAGTATAGAAAATATCCAGATGTGGTTATGGTTTGCAATGTTCTATAGATGATTTTGATGACCCACCCATTATCCCACCTCTGTCCCCATATATTCTCAGCTTCTTGAGAATCAACCATTGGCTTAACCAAAGGTATTTCTGGGAGCCATGGTCCATATACTTGTAGCTATATACAACCAGTCTGCACTCTTCTTTCTGGAAGATGTTCTTACTCTACAACAAATGTGCAGTCCAGAATTAATTCATAAATTTAAATACAAGTAGTTATTGTGGCTCATAACTTGTGCCAGACTCTCATATGAATTATTTAAGCAAGAGCCTTCTCAGTATTATAAGCATGTCAAGTTGTTATTTTTACCCTACTATGCTATCATAGTATGTAATTAAAAATGTAAGCCAGTCTATTTACAAAAATAGACACAATTAAGATTTTTTTCAACACCTTATCCTTAGATCCTTTGATGAGAAACTATGTTTCAATTTCATCCAACCAACATTTATGCAAATTATACACATATCTTATGTGTAAGGTCCTGTTCTTTGAACTCAAGGGGAAATAATTATTTTGGTATTAACTATTTTATTTAATATTTAGTACTATCCCCCCAGGTAGATTTAAGACTGGCAACATACAAATCAAGTAGGGAAATAATTAAAAGTCCTCAGTTTTCTTATCTCAGGAGGAGACATTCTCTGCTCCAAGTCTAGAGTTTATTTTTCCTATTGATGTCAAAAATTGAGAGCTTCTTTCAAATGGTTGGTTAGAAAAGATCTCTTTCTTATCAATGAGTCTCATTATGTAGTATTATGTCATGGACTGAATTGCTTCCCAATCCCAAGATTCACACATCATACTCTTGGCCTTCAGTACCTTGGAGTATGACAGTAATTGGAGAAAGAGTCTTACAAAAAGGACCAAGTCAAAAGTATAGTGAGTCTTAATTCAATAGCACTGATGTTCATATACAGAAGGGAAATTTGTGTCCAGAGTCAGATATTCACAGAAAGAAAACAATCTGAAAAGACAGAGAACGAATGCCTGGGAAGTTGCTAAGGAGAGCTGTCTAGAGGATGTTGTCTGTTGCTGGACTCAGAGAGAAACCATCATCCACACACCTTGCTCTCAGACTCCTAGACTCTCAAACTGCAACATAGTACATTTTTGTTCTTTAAGGCACCTAGTTTATAGTACTTCATTATGTCATTTCCAGCAAACAAATATTCCAATAAAGTGAGCACATTAATAGATAGTTTATGAGTAAATCTTGAAACCAATTAAGAGCTTGGAGTAATGTTTGGCAAGAAAGTGTGTGTTACTAATATTGTGGATAGTTTTTTTTTTCCCATGAAACCATTTATCCTCTTTCTTGTAGTAACTTCTTAATAGCTCTCCGTATGGAAGGCTTAGACTTTCAAGGGGTTCCTCTCAGCTTGCAGTGGCTATCGCACTTCATTGAGACTGTTTCCTGTATACGTTTCCGTACGTTGCCTTCCAGGCAGACTGCTTCTCAAAGCACGCCTACATCTTTCTTTAAACATGATATTTTCTTTCCTTCCTGGTGTGTGAACTCCTGTAACCCTATCAAATAGGCTTCCCACAAATTCCTTACCCCAGTAGATATTTTTCTGAAGGATGTACTCTCAAGATCATACCTGCTTCCCATTTCTACCTGCAAATAGCAAAACAATATCAGCTGGCAGAGATAATTACCCACTTGTGAAAGAGAGTGTTATTTCCTTCTGTTGCAATGCAGTGCAATGGAAATGTCACTCTGCATCAGGTTATATTAAGTAGCTGGGTGTCACATGACACAGTGTGAACTGACACATGCTGTGCTTCTGGATTTGATCTGGGGTCACAAATGGAAAGAAACACTTTTATAGAGAAGCAAGTGCTCATGACAGTGAGCACCAAACCTGCTATTCACATTTTGTTCCTTTTATGCTCATTGTTTTTGCTGTATTAGGGCAATATGCATGTTAAAGTGAATGGTATAAGGTAAAGCACAGCTTACATGGTACCTTTTAGCTGTACTCGGCACCTAGGCTTGCTCCATCTCTTTGCAGCGTACAGAGGAAGGCCTCTATATTCCCACAGAGAGAAATTAGTAACTGGGAGTATTATGCTTTCTTTGCCACTGACTAGTATACAACCCAAGGTGAATTTCTGTCATGTTCTGGGCCTCAATTTCTCTATGTACAAAACTGAACTTTTAAACTAGGTATCTCTAAGGGTCATCCAGGTCTAAATGTTATTGTATTCTCAAGCTCTGTCATACAAAAACAAACCTGGAGAACTCTGTAAGTACACAGTGGAGGTCAGGATTGTGGTTTAAATGCATCTCCCCAAGGATCTCTGTGTTGAAGACTTGGTTCCAGGCTAGTAGTGCTGTTCAGAGGTGATTGCACCACAAGGTCTGTTATTTTACTCATTGATATCCATTGATGAACTTGTAACTGAATGAACTATAGGGGGTGGAGCCTAGTCAGAGGAAGTAGGTCTGCCTTTGAAGGGAATATTTTGTCTTTGGTCTTTATCTGACTGTCTCTGTAAGTCTTTTCTCCAATGACATGAGCTGGTTTGCTCTGATACATGTTCCTACCATGGCATCCTGCCTCAGCATGCATGGACTCTGAAGTAGTGAGGTCAAGTGGCCATGCACTGATGTCTCTGAAACCGTAAGCCAAAGTTCCGTAAGTTATTTCCTTAGATGTTTTGATACAGTTACAAAAAGTGACTCATACTTTCAGCAATTCTTACTTTTATTTGAAGTCTCCACTCCTCATATATTTAATTTTGTTTCAGCTCCCCATGAGGTTTTATTGAATGCATCAGAATTAGCATGTTAAATATCTGACACTGGTCCAGTGATTACATAATTAAACAAACCATCACCAGAAAGAAGACAAGGTAAATAACATTCACATTTTATACAGGTCTCCAGCAAGGTGCTGGTGTGACGTCCAAAGGCAAATTACAAACAACTGATTGAGGTTTGCAGATATGTAATGAACAATCCAGTTTTCAATTATATGTGAGATGTAATTACATTCTTTCTTACCAGTAGGCAAAAGTTACTCTTCTGGACGATGTGGGTAAATGTGAGGACTTGAAAACATTCATCTGTAATAAGAGAGAAATTTCCAGGCAGGAAAGAGAGCAAAGGGGGGAAAGAGCTTGAGGGGCTGAAGGGTGGGATACAAGCCTGAACATTCATTTCTCTGCCACATTCCTCTCATACTACCATCTTAAGAGGACTGGATAGATAGAGCTTGGACAACTATTTCTAGTATAATGAAGAGCACTTTTTAAGTCTGTACTTAGAAGAGAGAAAACATGAAATAATTAAGCTCATTCCGATATTCAGAGAGGTAAAGTTCATGAAATCTCTCCAGACTGTGCAAATGGCCCAGGGTATGGGATTTAGGATAGTAACTAATATGGTTAGGAGGAAGGCAAAACAGTAAAGCAGATTGGTGACTATCCACTAAGACATTAGAAGGGCTGCCCTTTTTCTTTCTAGTAGTAACTGATAAAAGCATGGCCTAAGAAACCATGATTTTTTTTATCATAATATTTTATTGATTATATGGGAAATTTACAGAATGCACCCTTTTCACACTAACTTTTTAGTCCTATCGGTCCACTTCCACCCCAAGAAAAAGAGGAGGAGGAAGAAGAGAAAAAGGAAGAGGAGGAGA
>NC_045030.1:62077598-62078173 GCF_008632895.1 Mastomys coucha | reverse complement strand
TATATGTATATGTATATATACGTGCACACACACACACACACACACACACACACCAAGTTAAGAAAATTAAAAATACTTGAGACCCTTGACATGGCCAAGGAATGCCCTGAATTGCATTCCAAAAAGAATCCCTTTTCCCTTCCTGCTCTACTCATCCTATTGCTGTTTAGATAAAGGGCAGGCTCATGCAAGTTCCTAAATGTCCAGGAGGTGGTATCCCAAATGAGCACTGTCATTACTTGTCAAAGTATTCACTGAAATGTAGCTCTGGGTAAGATGGGAACACAATGCAAACAGTGGCTAATAATAAAGTTGCCATCCAACTGCTTCCTGACGATAAATCATGGCACTTCCTTCCTAACGCTCACCGAAGTTCTGATGTTATCAAAGTAATATAAAGAGATACCGATTTTATTTTTGCAATGATTTGTTTCTAATAAAGTGTCATCAATGATCAAGGGATTAAAAAAAAACTTTGATAATTGGAAAACGTCTGAGTGGGTCCATGACGTAAATTGAAGAATATGCTTATTTGAAAGAAATATTTTAAAAAAAGGAAAAATAAAACAGCCATG
>NC_045030.1:62076478-62077516 GCF_008632895.1 Mastomys coucha | reverse complement strand
GAATGATGGAAAATATGAAGAAGAAAAAAAAAGAGAAAAGTTTTAAGAAATTCTTTTTTGGGGACTCAAACCCCCTGCAAGGCAGGAGATACACCTTAACGTTCCAACCTTTCCACTTTTGCCAACTGTTTGGTCACTTTTTGCTGCTCTCTCCATCATTATTAAATATTATTACTGCATTTGCGACTTGAAATCCTTACGCCTTGCTTTTAAGGATTTCATTTTAAAAGCCAAAGCACCCAAGTGTTTATTAGAATACGCTCTTTAGCTAATGCTGCAGCCGCCTCATGCCCAGTTTCCATTAGAAGTCATTATTTTAAGATGTGTAACTTGGCTACAGAAAATTGCTCTATAAAGACACCTGAACAGCAAGTTCTCACATGAACAAGAGAATTTTAAGATGTTGAAATGTTAAAAGGGGGGCATAGGGATAATAAATAGTCTTTAATAGCTTAGACTACCTTGCTGAGCTCTTCAAAGTAAAAATTGAGTTGTTGAAATTTCACGAAAGGTTTTTTTTATTTCTTTTTATCTTTCTGTGGTTCCCCTCCCTTTTTCTTTCTGCCATTTGAAAATAAAAGACAATCTACTAGGCTTCCATCTAGATCAGACTTATTTCTAACTTTTTTTCTGCTATTATACATCAGGCTATAAAAAGGTGAGAATCAGCTCCAGATTTGTCCAATTTTTTCTTTCCGAGAGCCATGAATATAGCCAATTTCGTTGATTCAACAGGGGAAAACCTGAAGTGCTGCTTGTAGTCATTAAATTAGCCATTGTTCAGGACATTCTCATTAAGGTTCCGTTCTGAGAATTCTAGCCCTGCGGCACCATGGAGTGAAAGGAGCCGGATCTCTGAGTAAAACAGCACAATATTCAAATCCTGCCTCTGCCAAAGTGTGGAACTTGTGCTAAGTCAAAGAAGGCGCCAGGCTGAGCCTGGATTTTCTCAAGCATACAAGAGACTGGGGACATTATGACGATTAAATGAGATGAAGTCTACAGAGTTACTTAAACCCAGAGTCAGGTGCAAAAAAA